>NC_053389.1:758185196-758497339 GCF_905171765.1 Bufo bufo | reverse complement strand
CACTAACATGGTGGAACAGTACCTGTGCACACCCCTCCACGTACTGACTGATGGTTCGGCCCCATTCAACTTCTGGGTCTCCAAATTGTCCACGTGGCCAGAGCTAGCCTTTTATGCCTTGGAGGTGCTGGCCTGCCCGGCGGCCAGCGTTTTGTCTGAACGTGTAGCCGCCTGTCTACAGCCAATGTGGACAAGCTGACGTTCAAAAAAATGAACCAGGCATGGATCACACAGGACCTGTCCATCCCTTGTGCAGATTAGACATTAACTACCTCCCCTTAACAATATATTATTGTACTCCAGGGCACTTCCTCATTCAATCCTATTTTTATTTTTATTTTACCATTATATTGCGGGGCAACCCAAAGTTGAATGAACCTCTCCTCTGTCTGGGTGCCGGGGCCTAAATGTGTGACAGTGGCCTGTTCCAGTGGTGGGTGACGTGAAGCCTGATTCTCTGCTATGACATGAAGACTGATTCTGTGCTGACATGAAGCCAGATTCTCTGTTACGCGACCTCTCTCCTCTGCCTGGGTGCCTGGGCCTAAATGTGTGACAGTGGCCTGTTCCAGTGGTGGGTGACGTGAAGCCTGATTCTCTGCTATGACATGAAGACTGATTCTCTGCTGACATGAAGCCTGAATCTCTGTTATGGGACCTCTCTCCTCTGCCTGGGTGCCTGGGCCTAAATATGTGACAGTGGCCTGTTCCAGTGGTGGGTGACGTGAAGCCTGATTCTCTGCTATGACATGAAGACTGATTCTCTGCTGACATGAAGCCTGAATCTCTGTTATGGGACCTCTCTCCTCTGCCTGGGTGCCTGGGCCTAAATATGTGACAGTGGCCTGTTCCAGTGGTGGGTGACGTGAAGCCTGATTCTCTGCTATGACATGAAGACTGATTCTGTGCTGACATGAAGCCAGATTCTCTGTTATGGGACCTCTCTCCTCTGTCTGGGTGCCGGGGCCTAAATATGTGACAGTGGCCTGTTCCAGTGGTGGGTGACGTGAAGCCTGATTCTCTGCTATGACATGAAGACTGATTCTGTGCTGACATGAAGCCAGATTCTCTGTTACGGGACCTCTCTCCTCTGTCTGGGTGCCAGGGCCTAAATGTGTGACAGTGGCCTGTTCCAGTGGTGGGTGACGTGAAGCCTGATTCTCTGCTATGACATGAAGACTGATTCTGTGCTGACATGAAGCCAGAATCCCTGTTATGGGACCTCTCTCCTCTGTCTGGGTGCCGGGGCCTAAATATGTGACAGTGGCCTGTTCCAGTGGTGGGTGACATGAAGCCTGATTCTCTGCTATGACATGAAGACTGATTCTCTGCTGACATGAAGCCTGAATCTCTGTTATGGGACCTCTCTCCTCTGCCTGGGTGCCTGGGCCTAAATATGTGACAGTGGCCTGTTCCAGTGGTGGGTGACGTGAAGCCTGATTCTCTGCTATGACATGAAGACCGATTCTGTGCTGACATGAAGCCAGATTCTCTGTTACGGGACCTCTCTCCTCTGTCTGGGTGCCAGGGCCTAAATGTGTGACAGTGGCCTGTTCCAGTGGTGGGTGACGTGAAGCCTGATTCTCTGCTATGACATGAAGACTGATTCTCTGCTGACATGAAGCCTGAATCTCTGTTATGGGACCTCTCTCCTCTGCCTGGGTGCCTGGGCCTAAATATGTGACAGTGGCCTGTTCCAGTGGTGGGTGACGTGAAGCCTGATTCTCTGCTATGACATGAAGACTGATTCTGTGCTGACATGAAGCCAGATTCTCTGTTACGGGACCTCTCTCCTCTGTCTGGGTGCCTGGGCCTAAATATGTGACAGTGGCCTGTTCCAGTGGTGGGTGACGTGAAGCCTGATTCTCTGCTATGACATGAAGACTGATTCTCTGCTGACATGAAGCCTGAATCTCTGTTATGGGACCTCTCTCCAATTGATATTGGTTTATTTTTATATATTTTATTTTTATTTTAATTCATTTCCCTATCCACATTTGTTTGCAGGGGATTTACCTACATGTTGCTGCCTTTTGCAGCCCTCTAGCTTCCTGGGCTGTTTTACAGCCTTTTTAGTGCCGAAAAGTTCGGGTCCCCATTGACTTCAATGGGGTTCGGGTTCGGGACGAAGTTCGGGTCGGGTTCGGTTCCCGAACCCGAACATTTCCGGGAAGTTCGGCCGAACTTCTCGAACCCGAACATCCAGGTGTTCGCTCAACTCTACTAGTGACAAATCCCTTTTGCAAAATGGTGGATCACTGTTTTAAAATTGACACAGAAGTTTTGCTAAAATCTTGCAGGTATTCAAAACATAGCACACGTCAATGAGTCTTGATAGTCATAAAGTCCCAGTTGTCACTGCACCCATTGCTGATTGAGATTGGAAATATTATGTAAATCAGTGTTGGTGAGTAGGGGAGAGCTAAGACCCCCAGTAATCATCTTTAATCTTCTCAGTAATTATTCAGTTTCTCTGCAGTGCCCCCACAGGAGATATTTAGAATTACATGGTACTCATCCAAAATAGTGGTACTGTATGTCTGTTATGTAGAGCAGGACTGGTCCCCCAGTGTGAGAGACAGCACAACAGTCCAAATGTAGTGACCCAGTAGGGAAAGGCGTGATGGAGAAGAGCACGGGAGTGGCGGTAGTTGGTGAATGGTAGTGTTGCTCATGGTGGCGTTGTTCCCCTGAGGCACATAATGGTATGGGTTTCCTGCCTGTTGGAAGGGCAAGTGCCTTTAATATTAGATGTCGGGGTGGTGCCAGACAGCAAACGGTTAAAATAGAAAATGGAAAATGTCGTAGTCTGAAGCAGCTCAACATATAACAAGTATTACCACATTTATCCACAGAAAATGGAGGCACAGTTCTTAAATGTTGCAAATATCCCTTAGGCTGGATTATAGGGATGATTTCAGGTGCTCCGTGAGGCATTTCTAAATATAACATTGCCGTCTCACTGATATGACTGAGAGCCTGAAGCCGTTTATACCCAGCAAAAGGGCTGTGGAGTCCAAGAGCCAAAATCATGCGTTACCTCCACAGATTTCCTCACACATACCCTCTTTATATGGCTGCCTAACCTTCATTCACTCTCGGAGAAGCTGCCTGGTCTCTTTCCCTGTCCCCCATAGACTGACTGTAGCTGCCACATGACTGCATAGGGAAAGCAATTAGCTTCTAACCCCACACTCCAGCCTTTAGGTACACACAAACAATAAATGGACAATGGAGTAGTAGAATAAGGGCAAAACACATCAGAACATTCTTTTTATTTAACCCTTTAGCAGTAATTCACTTGGTCACTGCACAAACATGGAAGGACATTTGGTGCACACAACGTCAGGCTACAGCTCTCGGAGGTCCACAGCAGCAACCGAAGGAACAACTGCTGTCTGAATTTTCTAAACTGCAATCAGAATGAGTGTCTCCCACCCTCTCTATTTGAAAAAAGCGTTTTCTATACATCTCTTTTAATCCTTCTTTATATAATACTGGACAACCCCTTTAATTACTTAGGGACTAATCAGAAATGGAAATCTTGTGGAATCGGTCTATGTTATGTAAATAAGCCCTGGTCACCACATAATGGAATGTATATTGATTTACGTGATGATGCGCCAGCCCAGCACTACAGTGCCCTTGAAGATTATAGCAAATTGTAAGCAATTACACTTTATCTTCTGAGTGATTGCTGCCTATATCTCTACTTTCTACAATGATCATTATGCAGTTATCAGGTTTCTGACCTTGAGACCAGTGCTGTACGCCAGAACAATATCATTTTATATAATTTAATAGCAACGTTTCTTGTGTTCATGCTAGATATACTGTATTCTGAGGATGGGAGGGGGGTCAATTACAAGCGTTCCTTCCCGACAGTCGGCTGCTCGTTCAGTGGAGGAAACCGCAGCATTTACATACAGCGATCACCTCCACAGTATGAGGCCTCTTGCACACAAACGTATTTTCATTCCGTTTCCGTTCCGTTTTCTTTTAGGACTGTATACGGAACCATTCATTTCAATGGGTCCGCAAAAAAAACGGAAGATATTTTGTGTGCATTCCGTTTCCGTATTTCCGTTCCGCAAAAAATAGAACATGTCCTATTATAGTCCACATTACGGACAAGGATAGTACTGTTCTATTAGGGGCTGTTCCGTTCTGCAAAATATGGAATGCACACTGATGTCCTCCGTATTTTTTTCGGATCTGTTTTTTGTGGACCGCAAAATATATAGGGTCGTGTGCAAGAGGCCTGAGGATGAGGAAACGCTGTTGCATCCATACAGCTGCCCTGCTTCTGGGCAGCAGATCACTGTTGATCTGCTTCCAAAAGCGATGACTGATGTGCCTGTACGAATGACAGGATCACCTGATGAACAAGCGTTTTGCTCGTTTATTGGGTGATGGGCGACACCTTTACACAGACAGATTGTCGGGAACGAGCATTTGCAGGTACATTTGTTCCCAAAAATCCACCTTTACTCTCTGAAGAGTGGGTGAAAGATAAGGACACCATCAGCAAACTATGAATCAGCGTAAATGACACATAAAAAAAACACTAAGCCTCAATTAACAAAGCTGTTTTATAGTCACAGTCTTTGTTGCCCATAGCAACCAATCGGAGCTCAGCTTTCATTCTTCTAGAGCAATTTGAGAAATGAAAGGTGAGCTCTGATTGGTTGCTATGGGCAGCAAAAACAGTCTTAGGCCTCATGAACACGACCGTATTTTTTCACGGTCCGCAAAACGGGGTTCAGTTGGTCCGTGATCCGTGACCGTTTTTTCGTCCGTGGGTCTTCCTTGATTTTTGGAGGATCCACGGACATGAAAAAACAGTCGTTTTGGTGTCCGCCTGGCGGTGCGGAGCCAAACGGATCCGTCCTGAATTACAATGCAAGTCAATGGGGACGGATCCATTTGACGTTGACACAATATGGTGCAATTTCAAACGGATCCGTCCCCCATTGACTTTCAATGTAAAGTCAGGAGTTAATATACCATAGATTCTGAGTTTTCTCCAATCCGATGGTATATTTTAACTTGAAGCGTCCCCATCACCATGGGAACGCCTCTATGTTAGAATATACCATCGGATTTGAGTTAGATCGTGAAACTCAGATCCGACAGTATATTCTAACACAGAGGCGTTCCCATGGTGATGGGGACGCTTCAAGTTAGAATATACTAAGAACTGTGACTGCCCCCTGCGGCACCTGAAGGGGTTAATTGTGCATATCATAGCCCCCTATAAGAGATCAGGGGCTGCCAGGCAGCAGGGGGCAGACCCCCCTCCCTCCCCAGTTTTAATTTCATTGGTGGCCAGTGCGGCCCCCCCCCCCCCCCCCCTCTATTGTATTATTTTAATTGGTGGCACAGTGTGCGGCCCCCCCCGGCCCCCCCTCCCTCCCTCTATTGTATTATCATTGGTGGCCAGTGTGCGCCCCCCCCGGCCCCCCCTCTATTGTATTAATATCATTGGTGGCCAGTGCAGCGTACTCAAGTTGTGTGTAGAAATGTGTTCCTGGGTGTAGTAGTGCAATAAACACTAACCTGAGACGGCTGACTCTCTGCATAGGCAGGTGATGGTAGGAAAATGTTCGTGACACCAGTGCCAATTAAACGGTGGCACGCCTTTTGCTGATAGCAGGAATAACTGAGGAACCACGTGATGTTAAAACAAAACTCCAACTTTAGTAGTTTCCATATAGAGACATTAACGGAAGCACAGTTCCTTTGCATACAGTTGATTTTTCAATACGGTCGATGCAGGCAATACAGATGAAGCAAGGTGACTCCAGAGTGTGAAACACAGGACTTGCAGTACAGGAGCTTGCACTCTATTCCTGACTGATCCTGGGACATAGAAAATCTTCTCCAAGGCCCAATACCTTAACTCTGGCGTATATCCTTGGTTCTCTCTTTATAAAGTACCTCCTCTATTATCTTGAGTACCTCTTGCTTTTCTGCGCTTTGCCTCTGTCTCCCTCTCAGCTTCCTCAGGCTCTTTAACTGAGGTATTCCTGTTTCGGCATATGGGAATTCAGGAGGGGAACCTTCTCCTTGAATCTGGAACCCGGTTACAGGGACTGCAAAACCCTCTCCTGGACCGCAGGCTTCAGGCCTGGACTTGTCTCTGACATGGTCTAGTCTCCAACCACAACTCTAGACTCAACTTTAGACTCAACTTTAGACTCAACTGCCCTTCCTTTCCCTGTCTGGGCCTTATATAAACTAGGGCTCCCTAGCTCCCTCTAGTGACTAAGAGCTGGAATGACACCCCTAGCAGGCCTGTACATGTGTACATGCAAGTTTCACAGTAACAGGGAAATACATAGCATTACATTACATGACCATTTATAAAGATGACATATACCAACTTCCCCATAATTAAGGAGGGACGACAGCACACCAAGTGACACTTTTGTAGTGACGGGCATTACAGTCCCCGTACACTACACCAGTGTGCGGCCTCCCCTCTCCCCCCCCCCCCCCCCCCGATCATTGGTGGCAGCGGAGAGTTAGAAGCATCATACTTACCTGCGAGCTGCGCTGTCTGTGACCGGCCGGGAGCTCCTCCTACTGGTAAGTGACAGGTCTGTGCGGCGCATTGCTTAATGATCTGTCACTTCACCAGTAGGAGGAGCTCCCGGCCGGTCACAGACAGCGCAGCTCGCAGGTAAGTATGATGCTTCTAACTCTCCGCTGCCACCAATGATCGGGGGGGGGGGGGGGGAAGGGGGAGAGGGGAGGCCGCACACTGGCCACCAATGATATTAATACAATAGAGGGGGGGCGGGGGGGGGCGCACACTGTGCCACCAATGAAAATAATACAATGGAGGGAGGGAGGGGGGGGCGGGGGGGGCGCACACTGTGCCACCAATGAAAATAATACAATAGAGGGGGGGCCGCACTGGCCACCAATGAAATTAAAACTGGGGAGGGAGGGGGTCTGCCCCCTGCTGCCTGGCAGCCCCTGATCTCTTATAGGGGGCTATGATATGCACAATTAACCCCTTAAGGTGCTGCACCTGAGGGGTTAATTGTGCGGATCACAGCCCCCTGTAAGAGATCGGGTGCTGCCAGGCAGCAGGGGGCAGTCATGTACACAGTACTCAGTATATTCTAACTAGAAGCGTCCCCATCACTATGGGAACGCCTCTGTGTTAGAATATACTGTCGGATTTGAGTTTTCACAAAGTGAAAACTCAGCTCTGAAAAAGCTTTCATACAGACGGATCTTCGGATACGTCTTTATGAAAGTAACCTACGGCCACGGATCAAGGACGCGGATGCCAATCTTGTGTGCATCCGTGTTCTTTCACGGACCCATTGACTTGAATGGGTCCGTGAACCGTTGTCCGGCAAAAAAATAGGACAGGAAACATGGATCACGGATGCGGCTGCAAAACGGTTCTTTTTCCGATTTTTCCACGGACCCATTGAAAGTCAATGGGTCCGCGAAAAAAAAACGGAAAACGGCACAACGGCCACGGATGCACACAACGGTCGTGTGCATGAGGCCTTACTAGAAGACAGTTTTAGGGCCATATTGGTGGTATTTTTTTATTTAGTGTCATTTTGGATAGGCATTTCTCTTGGTGGTTTCAAGCTCTGAAGAGATGACTATGAGCAAAAAAAAAATCACCATACCTAGAGCTTGCTGTGGTTTGGAAAAACAAATGGCACTGATTCCACAAATGCTACAAAGCGCCCCAAAAAAAAGAGAATCCTATTTATGTAGGCATGCTCATATTTCACTGTAGATTTTAAGCATCTGTCATTGCAGAAATGTTACCAGAAAATGTGCAGTGACCCAGGAGATCGCTACCATAGAGTTAATTCACTGAAAATCTAATCTACCTAGCTGGTACTGTGTTAGGGTATATGTCCAAGGTTCGCATTACACATGGATTTTCTGCACTGACTTTTGTGCCATAAATCTGCACCCTACTTACAGTACAGTAAGTGAGGATGTAGCAGTGCTCACTGAAGCCCCACAGCCTCTTTAACCCCTTAACGCATAATGCCGTACATGTATGGCATTATGCGCCCTCCCTCGCCCGCATTTGTATGCCCGCTCCATATGCGGCAGGTTCCAGCTGAATAATACAGCCCACACTCTGCTGCAATAACGGGGAGCGGTGAACACGCCAAACCCTGTCATTTAAACCCTCAGATCGGTTGATTGCGGCATCTGTGAGGTAAGGCAGAGGGATGTGGCTCCCTCTGCCTCCCGATTGGAGGCCCTGCAGTAAAATTGCGGGGCTCTGATCAGTTACGATGGCAGCCTGGACGCTTCTGAAGCTTACAAGGGCTGTCATGGTAACCTCCCTGCTAAGCTGTACATGAGGCACAGCTCAACAGGGAGAGTGTCAAAATCTCATTCACCTTAATTGATCTTAGGATGAATAGGACAAGGGATCAAAAGATCCCAGGTTCTAGTCCCCTAAGGGAGCTGATAATTATTAAATAAAAAGATTAAAAACACCAAAATATAATTTTTTTAACCCATTAAGGACATCCACCTTACATGTACGGTGCTGGTAGACGTCACTTAAGGACCAGCGCTGTACATGTACGGCGGGCTGATCGGGCGGGTGCAATAGCTGTGCCCGCACGATCAGCGTCTTAGACCTGGCAGTCACAGACCCAGAAAACACAGATGCCGGCGTATTAACCCCTTGTATGCTGCGGTTAAAGCTGACCGCAGCATGCAGAGGGTTTGCGGAGGGTACAGGTGCCCTCCGCATCTCCATCGGGTCCCCGCGCAGCAGTGACGGGGACCCGATGGCAGAGAAGGCACCCCGATGCCTTTCATAGGCATTGGGGTTTGCCTTATACCGAAGCCTGTGAGATCTAGCCCCTTAGGGCAGGCTGTCAGCATACAAGCTGACAGTCAATGCATTACAATACAGGGTGTATTGTAATGCATTGCAGAGGGGATCAGAAATAAAAAGTAAAAAATAATGATCCACCCTCACCTGAACGCCATAGAAAAAATAATATAAAAACTGTGCTAAAACAATAATTTTTTTGTCACCTTACATCACAAAAAGTGCAACACCAATCGATCAAAAGTTGTATGCCCCTCAAAATAGTACCAATCAAACCATCACCTCATCCTGAAAAAAATGAGCCACTACATAAAACAATTGGGCAAAAAATGAAAAAGTAACTAAAGGTCTCAGAATATGGAGATACTAAGGCCTCTTTCACACTACTGTTTTTTTTTTCCGGCCGTTTTTTGCGTTCCGTATACAGTCCGTATACGGAACCATTCATTTCAATGGGTCCGCAAAAAAAACGGAATGTACTCCATATGCATTCCATTTCCGTGTTTCCGTATATCCGTTCCGTGCAAAGATAGAACATGTCCTATATTTGGCCGCAAATCACGTTCCGTGGCTCCATTAAAGTCAATGGGTCCGCAAAAAAAACGGAATGCATTCGTATGTCTTCCGTATCTGTTCCGTTTTTTGCGGAACCATCTATTGAAAATGTTATGCCCAGCCCAATTTGTTCTATGTAATTACTGTATACTGTATATGCCATACGGAAAAAAACTGAACGGAAAAACAGAACCGAAACGGAAACAAAACGGAACGGAACAACAGATCCATGAAAAACGGACCGCAAAACACTGAAATAGCCATACGGTAGTGTGAAAGAGGCCTAAAACAGGATTTTTTTTGTTTCAAAAATGCTTTTATTGTGTTAAAAGTGAAAAAAATAAAAAAAAGTCTGTAACAACCAGGTCTGTTAAAATATCACATGAGCTAACCCCTCAGGTGAACACCGTTAAAAAAAAAAATCAAAAACGGTGTCAAAAAGCCATATGGCAGGGTCCTGAAGGGGTTAAATCACCCCCTTTCCCAATTTTACATATAAAAATATATAAACAATATAAAAAAACATACGAGGTTTCGCTGCGTCTGAAAATGTCTGAACTATTAAAATATTTAAAAACATTTCCTGTGTGGTGAACGCCGTAAAAGAAAAAAAAAAATTTAAAACACATGATTCGCCGTTTTTAAATCACCTTGTCAGTACCAAAAAATTTAATAAAAGTGATCAAAAGTCGTACATACCACAAAAATGATACCAATAAAAACTACAGCTCTGTAGACTGAAATATAAAAAAGTTATGGCTGTTAGGCCTCTTTCACACGAACGTAAGGGCTCCGTGCCCGTGCTGCGGACCGCATACAGCGGTTCCGCAATACATGGGTCACCAGCCGTGTGCATTCCGCATCACGGGTGCGGACCCATTCACTTGAATGGGTCTGCAAACCCGGAGATGTGGTGCGGAATGGAACGGGAGCACGGAATGGAACCCCACGGAAGCACTGCGGAGTGCTTCTGTGGTGTTCCGTTTTGTGCTTCCGTTACGCAAAAAGATAGAACTTGTTCTATCTTTTTGCGGAACAGACAGATCGCGGACCCCATTCAAGTAAATGGGTCTGCGATCCGCATACGGCTGCCCCACGGTCGGTACCCGTGCATTGCGGACCTCAATTTGCAGCCCGCAGCACGGGCACGGAGCCCTTACCTCCGTGTGAAAGAGGCCTTAGAAAATGGGGATGTAAAGAAAATGTTTATATTTTCAAAGGTTTTAAGTTACCCCCCCCCCCCCCTTCCCCCACTGATCAGACATTAATGACCTATCCAGAGAGGTTCAAAATGACAGTACTATGCTCAGTAGTATTATTGATTGGGTGCTGAGGCTTTCTACACTGCTCAAAAAAATAAAGGGAACACAAAAATAACACATCCTAGATCTGAATTAATTAAATATTCTTCTGAAATACTTTGTTCTTTACATAGTTGAATGTGCTGACAACAAAATCACACAAACATAAAAAAAATGGAAATCAAATTTTTCAACCCATGGAGGTCTGGATTTGGAGTCACACTCAAAATTAAAGTGGAAAAACACACTACAGGCTGATCCAACTTTGATGTAATGGCCTTAAAACAAGTCAAAATGAGGCTCAGTAGTGTGTGTGGCCTCCACGTGCCTGTATGACCTCCCTACAACGCCTGTGCATGCTCCTGATGAGGTGGCGGACGGTCTCCTGAGGGATCTCCTCCCAGACCTGGACTAAAGCATCTGCCAACTCCTGGACAGTCTGTGGTGCAACGTGACGTTGGTGGATAGAGCGAGACATGATGTCCCAGATGTGCTCAATTGGATTCAGGTCTGGGGAACGGGCGGGCCAGTCCATAGCATCAATGCCTTTGTCTTGCAGGAACTGCTGACACACTCCAGCCACATGAGGTCTAGCATTGTCTTGCATTAGGAGGAACCCAGGGCCAACCGCACCAGCATATGGTCTCACAAGGGGTCTGAGGATCTCATCTCGGTACCTAATGGCAGTCAGGCTACCTCTGGCCTGCACATGGAGGGCTGTGCGGCCCATCAAAGAAATGCCACCCCATACCATTACTGACCCAATGCCAAACTGGTCATGCTGGAGGATGTTGCAGGCAGCAGAACGTTCTCCACGGCGTCTCAAGACTCTGTCACGTCTGTCACATGTGCTCAGTGTGAACCTGCTTTTATCTGTGAAGAGCACAGGGCGCCAGTGGCGAATTTGCCAATCTTGGTGTTCTCTGGCAAATGCCAAACGTCCTGCACGGTGTTGGGCTGTAAGCACAACCCCCACCTGTGGACGTCGGGCCCTCATATCACCCTCATGGAGTCTGTTTCTGACCGTTTGAGCAGACACATGCACATTTGTGGCCTGCTGGAGGTCATTTTGCAGGGCTCTGGCAGTGCTCCTCCTGTTCCTCCTTGCACAAAGGCGAGGTAGCGGTCCTGCTGCTGGGTTGTTGCCCTCTTACGGCCTCCTCCACGTCTCCTGATGTACTGGCCTGTCTCCTGGTAGCGCCTCCATGCTCTGGACACTACGCTGACAGACACAGCAAACCTTCTTGCCACAGCTCGCATTGATGTGCCATCCTGGATAAGCTGCACTACCTGAGCCACTTGTGTTGGTTGTAGACTCCGTCTCATGCTACCACTAGAGTGAAAGCACCGCCAGCATTCAAAAGTGACCAAAACATCAGCCAGGAAGCATAGGAACTGAGAAGTGGTCTGTGGTCACCACCTGCAGAACCACTCCTTCATTGGGGGTGTCTTGCTAATTGCCTATAATTTCCACCTGTTGTCTATCCCATTTGCACAACAGCATGTGAAATTGATTGTCACTCAGTGTTGCTTCCTAAGTGGACAGTTTGATTTCACAGAAGTGTGATTGACTTGGAGTTGCATTGTGTTGTTTAAGTGTTCCCTTTATTTTTTTGAGCAGTGTATGTGTCTTGTGTATGTAGTTTGTATGTTCTGTCTGTTCTTAGGGCCCATTCGCACAACTTTTTTGGCGCTGTTTTTTACGCATTTTCCACGTGGAATTCCGGTGCCAAAAATGCCTCTAAAAAGCCTCCAATTCATTTCAATGGGAGGCAGAATGTGGAAAAAAGAAGCAGTATGCTCTATTTTGGAGCGGAGTCCGTGCCGATTCTCCAATTGTAATAAATGGAAAGCTGAAAAAATCAGAAGCTGGAAAAAACGTGCCAAAAAACGTGCCAAAACTGCGCTAAAAATCAGCCCGGATTCCGCCTTCACATTCCCAAAAACATAGGTCAGTTCCTTCTAAATGTATTTATTTTATTTAAGGCATTTATATAGCGCTGACATATTCCGCAGCGCTTTATAGACATTAGCATCAGGCTGTCCCCAATGGGGCTCACAATCTTAGGTCCCTATCGGAGGAGAGCCACACAAACACGTGGCTGTATTATGTATCTTCTGTATGTAGTGAGCCCATTGGGTGCAGGGACTAATGTGGCATAGGGGAACAATGTTATCATTGGGATCAGATTAGGGTCTATTAGGGTAGTTGTTGCCCCTGGCCCTGGTGCCTGATTGGGCCCATATGGCCCTTTCCTACAGGTATTATACATGGCACACGGTGGGGACCCTGGTATAGACTTTATGTTACACCCCTCACCGTTCTTTCCAGATTTCATAATTTACAAGGAACATTTCCTGCAACTCTCAGCTACATAACAATGCCTAAGACCTGGCTGCCCTTTGCACATGTTCCTTGAACACCCAATATCAGACACTGGATTACAGAGAGATTAATACCCTGGAAGCTGTATAAGGAGATAGGCGGCCAGTGTTTGTGTGTACACAGACTGATTAGAAGGGAGCTCGCGTATCTCCCAGATCAGCAATAACAGAATTCCAGGAGCTGATAAGAGTCACCCCACACGACGTCACCTAGTATTACCCAGCGTCATCTCCCTAGATCTCCAATCAGAGCGGTAACCGTCAGAAAGGCCACGCCTCATACTGGTACATCATAGGCATGCAGAATTGCTGAGTAACAGGATTAGCGGAGGATGCTCCATAGATGAATACAATGGTACTCCATGGTACAGACAGCTCACGCGGTCAATTGCAGACTGATACACCTTGAACTTATAGATTTAGTTTTGTCTTTGCATGTAATGCAGTTGCTGTCTACGATATTTTTTGGTGTGAAAAATGTTTTCTAAATTTCCTTCCATGCGTGCTATTGATTGCACGAGGGAGGGAACACTTCTTGTGATCAAAAGAGCTCAATAATCATGGAAAATGGAAAATCCACTTGAAATTATGCAAACTTTCTCTTTTCTTGTAGAAACTTCATAACCAGCTGGTGCCAATGGGCCACCAGAATTTCACGGAGGGTTTTCTTCATCCACGTCAAAATGTCAGTTCTAAGTCTAAGCACCTTGATCAAGGCATAGTGGCTTGATGGTGCACCCCTGGCACAAGCACCTAGAACTGTGATGGCTAACCTCCGTCACTCCAGCTGTAGTAAAACTACAACTCCCAAGATGCACATTTGCTTCACTGTTCTCAGAAATCCATATAAATTAATGGAGCATGCTGGGAGTCATAGTTTCACCACAGCTGGAGTGACGGAGGTTAGCCATCACTGACCCAGGGTATATAATCCGCTTGATCTCCCTAGCTACAACTGATTGGCTACAGTACATCTCCACTCGGAGAGATATGGCACCATGACTTAAAAGGCTATATCCAGCATGTTTCTATTTGGAGAGCGACGCCCAGGGATCTCCCTGCACTTACTATTATCCCTGGGCGCCGCTCTGTTCTCCCGGTATAGGCTCCGGTATCTTAATATGTTCGGCACAACTGGGTGGAGCCTGCTGGCGTCTTCTTCTCCCAGGCTGTAGCGCTGGCCAATCGCAGCGCTCAGCTCATAGCCTGAGAGAAAAAAAAAACTCTCAGGCTATGAGCTGAGCGCTGCGATTGGCCAGCGCTACAGCCTGGGAGAAGGAGACGCCGGCAGGCTCCACCCAGTTGAGCCGAACATATGAAGATACCGGAGCCTATCCCGGGAGAACGGAGCGGCGCCCAGGGATAATAGTAAGTGCAGGGAGATCCCTGGGTGCCGCTCTCCATGTCTGCATGCTTAGTTTACATTTTTTATTCTAGTGAAAGGTCCTCTTTAATATGACAATCATACTCATGACTTTTTGGTACGTTATATACTGTATATATATATTTTTATATGCAGTTTATAAAGGAATTTTCCCCTTTCAGTGCTAGAAAGTGTGAGCATGTAAAGGCTTTGTCATTTTCATTTCCTGATGAGATTGTATCTATGTAAATTTTGTATGGAGTAATGATTGCCGATGCTCCTATTCACTGTAATGGATGTGTTTTTAACCTACATAAAGACACTTGAGTCCTTATAGCTCAAAACATAAAACAATCTTTATTGAATTTATATACAAAACATAATAAAAAGAGATGAATGACATCAATGTAAAGTGCAATACTACCCGAGGGAGAATATGGAGGTATAGTCTAAGTATAGTCTACCCTCCACTTAGACTTTATATTTAAATCGTTTTGTGAATGCCATTTTTTTTGGGGGGGGGGGACGTTAAAAGTTTAAAAGCAAATCTTGAAATTTTTCCGAAAATTTCCAAAACCCACTTTTTAAGGACCAGTTCAGGTCTGAAGTCACTTTGTGGGGCTTACCTAATAAAAAACCACCCATAAATGGCCCTATTTTAGAAACTACACCCCTCAAGGTATTCAAAACTGATTTTAAAAACTTTGTTAACCCTCTAGGTGCTCCACAAGAATTAAAGTAAAATGTAGATTAAATTTTAGAATTTCACTTTTTTGCCAGATTTTTTCCAGTAACAAAGCAAGGGTCAACAGCCAAACAAAACTCAATATTTATTACCCTGATTCTGTAGTTTACAGAAACACCCCATTTGTGATCGTAAACTGCTGTACGGGCACACGGCAGGGCGCAGAAGGAAAGGAGCGCCATGTGGTTTTTGGAGGGTTCCCTGCATCGGGTCCCCGTCACTGCAGCGTGGGGACCTGTACCCTCCGCAAACCCTCTGCATTCCACTGTCAGCTTTAACCGCAACATACAAGGGGTTAATCTATGACTACAGGACCACACCTGGGCAAGGTTAATTAACAACTTTATTTACAGATGCCTGAATAGGCAATGAAACCTATTTTGGCCCAGGTACAAATTAATACTTCACTTTTATTACAATATTTATTAAAATCTGACACTAGGTGTGTACATGAATACCAAATTGATTAGTAGACGGACAAAAGAAACGAAAAAGTGACTAAGGTGTTAAAAAGACGGTCACCAGACCACTGTTAGTAGTGTTGGTTTAGTAAATTGGAGGGGATGTGCACAATCCCTCACTCCAATGTCTGAAGAGGCAAACGATGCCCTGCCACGTCTGCAAATATTGTCGCTAGCTTCGTCTGATTGCCTTGATTGTCAAAACTACTGTACATGTACTAGTGGGAGACTCGGACCGTCAAACCACTGGGCAACTGAAGGTGCTATTATGCAGACATTGACTCCACAGCTATATCTCCTGTGTATACCAACTGATTATGTCGGTGACTGTCTTTTTAACACCTTAGTCACTTTTTCGTTTCTTTTGTCCGTATACTAATCAATTTGGTATTCATGTACACACCTAGTGTCAGATTTGAATAAATATTGTAATAAAAGTGAAGTATTAATTTGTACCTGGGCCAAGATAGGTTTCATTGCCTTTTCAGGCATCTGTAAATAAAGTTACAAGGGGTTAATACGCTGGCATCAGTGGTTTTAACCGATGCCGGTATATGCAGCAGGGGCCCGGCTGTCAGTGACTGCCAGGTCCGTGCCGCTGATCGGGCGGCGCTGATCCTTAAGTCATGTCCACGAGCGCCGTACATGTACGGCGGAGGTCCTCTACAGGTTAAATGAACACCGGTCATTTTGTCAGTTGGTGCTTGTTTTCTGCCTGACATCTGCCTAATATTAGCTGACAAATCATTTGCAGAATTTGCCCCTAGGATATACAATAGATACCCCGTAGTCTTTTCCAAGATTTCTACAATATGGTTGTACACAGACAAAATATAGACCGTATAAGGAACGGGGGACATTTATCAATAATGGCATAGAAACATAGAAACATAGAAACATAGAATGTGTCGGCAGATAAGAACCATTTGGCCCATCTAGTCTGCCCAATATACTGAATACTATGGATAGCCCTTGGCCCTATCTTATATGAAGGATGGCCTTATGCCTATCCCATGCATGCTTAAACCCCTTCACTGTATTTGCAGCTACCACTTCTGCAGGAAGGCTATTCCATGCATCCACTACTCTCTCGGTAAAGTAATACTTCCTTATATTACTTTTAAACCTAGTTTGAACAAAAAAAAATACTAACATTACAAATCAAAAGTGGTCATTTGTTTCACCTCATAAATCAAAAGGTGCACAACACTTTTAAAATGTAACTTTAAAAAAAATATAAACTTGATTATCTGGATTAGCTTCCCAGGAACTAACAAGGATATGGGTATTGGATGGTATGGGAATATCTAGCTACTGTCGGAGAGGCAGAAGATGGTTGAGAGAGAAGGGTTTGAATTCTGGTAGGATTGTGGAGGGAGTGTGGACTTCGCGCTGAGATGGGAGGAAAGGGTGTGTGTGTTATTTTATTTGTTCTGTGTATTCTATATGTTTTGTATCTTTGATGCAAATGTTGAATGTCAAATAAAAATGATCTGATTTAAAAAATATATATATAAACTTTATTATTCGCCTATTTCTCTTGATTTGCAACATTTTAATGTCAATAGGACGAAAATGCGACTTTTCTAAACTGAAATGCGCCATATCTTGGACCACACTTTCACTGGTAAATTGTGACTTTTGTCTCAGACTCGGGGCGTTTTTGTTATTATTTTGTTTTTGTTGAATGTGAATTTACTGACAGAACCCTGCTGTTTAGCTCATTTATATTAGATAAAAATAAATACGTCCTATTTTATTACTTATCTATCACTTCTTCCCACGAGTTGGTTTTCTTTTAATAAATGCGACTTTGTGACAAAAAGTCACATCTTTCTGCCACAAATGTGACTTTTTTACAGAAACACCCACCACATAACCTGGCTTAGGCTACTTTCACACTGGCGTTTTGAATTCCGTTTGTGAGATCCGTTTCAGGGATCTCACAAACTGTTCAAAACGGATCAGTTCAGCCCCAATGCATTCTGAATGGATAAGGATCCGCTCAGAACGCATCAGTTTGGCTCCGTTCCGCCTCCATTCCTCTCTGGATGCGGACACCAAAACGCTGCTTGCCTGGCCATGCGGAGCCAAACGGATCCGTCCTGACTTACAATGTAAGTCAGGACGGATCCGTTTTCACTGACACAATATGGTGCAATTGATCCGGATCCGTCACCCATTGACTTTCAATGTAAGTCAGGACGGATCCGTTTTGACTTTGTTCTTCATAATGCAAACAAATCCGTTCTGAACAGATACAATCGTTTGCATTATAGGTGCGGATCCGACTGTGCAGATACAAGACGGATCCGCACCGAACGCAGGTGTGAAAGTAGCCCTAATTGTCCGCAAGAATTTGAGCCATTTCAGCCGATAAGAGGATGATAAATGAGGCGTAATATGCGCCAATTTGATAGCCTCGCCCACTTAGACTTTTATAACTCATGTCTGGCGTGATGCATTCTTTATGGTGAAAATTGTGGAGAAAACAGTTTATATATATTGGCGCAAATCAAAATGCCATTCTTTGTGGCGCATTTTACGCCATAATTCTGGTGCAACATGCTTAGTAAATGTCCCCCATTGTACCTTCACGTGCATTAAAGGAACTCAGTCTGCTGTCGAGGCTCTCGTAATTAAATTCTTTGTCATAAGCGTTTTTTCTTCTAGTGGCATAAGATCTGGGAATTACTTTGGCGCGTTCCTTGCTGAAGTCCTTGGATTTGCTCTTATCAGCTCCCGAGCTCTGCACCCTGAGATAATCTGATGGCATCAGTTATTGGGGTCAAATACCAAGGCTGTTCTCAGCTGAAACGAGAAGCAATGTCACTCAGGCTTGAAGACCAAACTGCCTTGACCTGCACCAACATTTCTATGCAAAATACAGGTGAAACTCGAAAAATTTGAATATCGTGCAAAAGTCCATTTATTTCAGTAATGCAACTTAAATGGAATTGCCTTAATGCAGCTTAAAATTAGAATTTTGTGAAAAGGTTCCATATTCTAGGCTCAAAGTGTCACACTCTAGTCAGCTAATTAATCCATACCCCCCGAGCAAAGGGGACCTCAAAATTGTGACTTTGGGGTTTCATAAGCTGTAAGCCGTAATCATCCAAATTATAACAAATAAAGGCTTGAAATATCTCACTTTGCATGTAACGAGTCTCATATGTTAGTTTCACCTTTTAAGTTGCATTATTGAAATAAATGGACTTTTGCACGATATTCTAATTTTTCGAGTTTCACCTGTATATTATACTATAATATGTCTTACATAAATCTGCTCTTCTACATATCAGATATTCTATACTTCCAACATGTGATACTGCCCAGCGGCATGCTAATCACTTGGAAAGAATAGCAGAAAAGATTTGAGTTAGGGCTCATGCACACGAACGTATCTTCTTTCCGTGTCCGTTCTGTTTTTTTTTTTTTTTGCGGCCCATATGTGGCAACATTCATTTCAATGGGTCTGCAAAAAAAATTGAAGTTACTCCATGTGCATCCCGTTTCCGTATGTCAGTTCCACAAAATAACAGAACATGTCCTATTATTGTCCGCATTACGGACAAGGATAGGACTGTTCTATTAGGGGCCAGCTGTTCCGTTCTGCAAAATACGGAATGCACACGGACGTCATCTGTATTTTTTGCAGATCCGTTTTTTTTGCGGACCGCAAAATACATACACTCGTGTGCATGAGCCCTTATCTTGCCTGTTTCCTAGCTCCTCTACTGTGGTCACATGTAACCAGCTTACATTTCATGACATTATTGGAGAGGGGCCACAGAGGAAGGCAGTGGCTATACTATATAGTATCCTTAGGGGCCAATATGTGGGAGTACAGTAGTGTTCAAAAAATAGCAGTCCACCATCATTAACCTGATAAATCATTGTTTTTTGGTAGAAGTTATATTTCTACATAGCAAAGAATTTACTTGTGCAGAAAAATGTTTAAAAAAAACGATCAGAAGAACGGAAAAATAACGGTGTTGTGAACTCTCACTAAGGCCTCTTGCACACGAACGATACGGATTAGGTCCGGATGCGTTTAGGATGCGTTCAGGAAAACTCGCACCATTTCTCAAGCAAGTTCAGTCAGTTTTGTTTGCGATTGAGTTCAGTTGTTCAGTTTTTATCGCGCGGCATTGATGTGTTTTTTCACGTGTGTGATAGAAAACGGAATGTTTACAAACAACATCTCTTAGCAACCATCAGTGAAAAACGCATCGCATCTGCACTTGCTTGCGGATGCGATGCGTTTTTCACGCAGCCCCATTCACTCCTATGGGGCCAGCATTGCGTGAAAAACGCACATCATAGAACATGCTGCGATTTTCTCAGAATGCACAAGTGATGCGTGAAAAACAACACTCATGTGTACAGACCCATTGAAATGAATGGGTCCGTATTCAGTGCGGGCGCAATGCGTTCGCATTACGCATTGCACCCGCACGGAAAACTCACTCGTCTGAAAGGGGCCTAAGTGTGGTAGAGTGAAAAATGGGGATGTGTGAAAAACCTGTGCATTGCGGACCGCAACACAGTCGTGTGCATGAGCCCTCAGAGTAATTAAAGGGGTGCTTTCACTTCAGCAAATGGCATTTATCATGTAGAGAAAGTTAATACAAGGCACTTACTAATGTATTGTGATTGTCCATATTGCTCCCTTTGCTGGCTTTATTCATTTTTCCATCGCATATACACTGCTCATTCCCATGGTTACAACCACCCTGCAATCCATCAGTGGTGGTCGTGCTTGCACACTATAGGAGAAAGCATGAGCCTATATGCGCTCCCATGGTCCTGACGACCAGAGAGGCTGGCGCTTTTTCCTACACTGTGCAAGCACGACCACAACTGATGGATTGAAGGGTGGTCATAACCAGGGGTTAAGTCCTGGGAAAAAAAGTGTGGGAACTCACCCAAGTGCCTCCGCGTGATGTCACAGCGTGCGGCGTTCGCAAAGGACAGGGGAGGTCGGCTGGAGCAAGCAAGTACTGTATTTTTTTCCCTATTAGACGCACCGGTCCATAAGACGCACCTAGGTTTTAGAGGGGGACAATAAGAAAAAAATATTTTTCATTACACCTCAGGTCAGACCACCAATCAGACCCCCAATGTTAATCAGACCTCAGCTAACAACCCCAATAAGATCCCCAATGTTAATAAGACCCCAATAAGACCTCAGATCAGACCCCAATATGAATGACCCCCAATCAGACCTCAGATAATAGCCCCATGCCTCTCATCAGCCCCCCAGTGCCTCTCATCAGCCCCCCAGTGCCTCTCATCAGCCCCCCCAGTGCCTCTCATCAGCCTCCCAGTGCCTCTCATCAGCCCCCCAGTGCCTCTCATCAGCCCCCCTGTGCCTCTCATCAGCCCCCCTGTGCCTCTCATCAGCCCCCCTGTGCCTCTCATCAGCCCCCCAGTGCCTCTCATCAGCCCCCCAGTGCCTTGTCTCATCAGCCCCCAGTGCCTTGTCTCATCAGCCCCCCAGTGCCTTGTCTCATCAGCCCCCCAGTGCCTTGTCTCATCAGCCCCCCAGTGCCTTGTCTCATCAGCCCCCCAGTGCCTTGTCTCATCAGCCCCCCAGTGCCTTGTCTCATCAGCCCCCCAGTGCCTTGTCTCATCAGCCCCCCAGTGCCTTGTCTCATCAGCCCCCCAGTGCCTTGTCTCATCAGCCCCCCAGTGCCTTGTCTCATCAGCCCCCCAGTGCCTTGTCTCATCAGCCCCCCAGTGCCTTGTCTCATCAGCCCCCCAGTGCCTTGTCTCATCAGCCCCCCAGCGCCTCTCATCAGCCCCCCGCCCATAATATATAAAAAATAAAAAAAAACACTTACCTCTCCTGCTCCTGGACGCAGACGCTCCTCTTCTCCTGCTGTCGGCTGTGCTGTAAAGGCTGCGCACAGCGTGACGTCACAGAGCGACTCACTCCTGTGCGCACTGCGCAGCCTGCAGAGCTGACAGCCGAGGACCAGGAAGCGGTGAGTACAAAGCATTCACCGCTTCCTTCCTGGTCCTTTTGCCCTGAAACTTTGGGAACGGCGTTCCTGCCATGAAAAAAGTGCAGGAACGCCGTTCCCACCCGTTCCCCCTCGACTCGAGCCCTGGTCATAACCATGGAAACTAGCAGTGTATAATGCGATGAAAAAATGAATTCAGCCAGCAAAGCAAGCAACATTGATAATCACAATACATTAATAAGTGCCTTGTATTAACTTTTTGTCACTGGCTGAAGTGAGACAACCCATTTAAGTGAAAGGGGTGTACTCAAAATAATAGCAGAGAGGAGTAAAATTGGTGGTCATTCATTCTGTGGAATAACAGGTGTCAATTATTGCTCTTATTTAAAGGGGTTATTCCATGATTAATGTAAAAAATGAAAATCCAATATCAGCCCCTTTCTAACAAAGCTAGAACCAGCCCTGTATCTCACATGGAACCAGGGATCTCCCCATTAATTGCTCCAATTGTTCTGCTAGATTTATTTCAAGCTGACAGCTAAGGGGGCATGTCCTTTCCCAGTGGGTGTGCCATTTTTGCTGCCGCAGGTGACAATTGAAGGTTGGAATTGAGCATATGCTTCCATCTCAGTGAGCTGGACAAAGGATTTAGAAAAAAGAACCAACAGCAGGTGGCTCTAGACAAATAGATTTAAGTGAATAACTCAGCAGCTGTATAAAATTACAAAAGTATTCAGATTCTGGTGCTGGTTTGAAAACCCCTTTAAGGAGGGTGGCAAATGTTGCACATGTTAGTTATAGTGTATTTCCTTCTGCAATACTGAGGAAAATGGGTCGTTCCAGACATTGTTCTGATGAAGAATATACTTTTTTTTTAAACAGTTAATTAAAGAGGGAAAACATATAGGGATGTGCCACTAATTATAGGCTACTCAGCTAAAATGATCTCAAATGCCTTGAAGTGGGGTACTACTGTTCAAATGGATCGAAGAATAGCCCAAATGGCAAAGGCTCAGCCAATGATCACCTCCTGAAAGATCAAAGAAGATCTGAACTTACCAGTGAGTACTGCTACAATCAGAAGGCTATGCAGTTAAGCCAAGTTACCAGGAAGAACTCTACACAAAGTCTCGTTGTCGAAATAAAGGCATGTCCTGAATAGGTTAAAATTTGCCATGGAACACATCATCTAGTAGCCTAAAGAGAAATGGCGCAACATTTTGTGGTCGGATGAAAGAAAAATTGTTCTTTATTGGTCCAGTGGCCACTGACAGTATGCCAGATGACCCCATAGCATTTAAAGGGGTTGTCTCATGACAGACAATAGGGGCATATGGCTAGGATATGCCCCCATTGTCTTATAGGTGCGGGTCCCACTGCTAGGACCCGCACCTATATCCAGAGTGCAGACCCGAAAGTGAAGGAGGGCGTACTGCGCATGCGCAGCCGCCCTCCATAAATTTTCTATGGGGCCGGCGAAAATAGCTGAACTCTGGCTCGGCTATTTCTGTCAAGCCCATAGAAGTGAATGGGAGCCGTGGCCAGTCTATGGTGGCCGGACCGGAGTCATCTAGCCACCACCTTGCGGAGCTCTGTTCTCGATATAGGTGCGAGTCCCAGCGGTGGGACCTGCACCTATAAGACAATGGGAGCATATCCTAGCAATATGCCCCCATTGTCTATGATGAGACAACCCCTTTAATTCAAGACAAAGTACACTGTGAAGACAGTAAACCATGGTGGTGCAAAAATAATGATATGTGGATGTTTCTCCTACCATGGTGTTGGGCCTATTTATTGCATACGAGGGATCATGGATCAGTTTGAATATATCAAAATACTTGAGGAGATCATGTTGCCCTATGCCGAAGAAGAAATGCCCTTTCAACACAACAATGACCCAAAACGCATTAGTAAGCGGACAACACTTGGTTACAGACAAACAGGATTGAGGTAATGGAGTGTCCTGGCCACTCCCTGGACCTCCATTCCATAGAGAAAATGTGGAGTGAAATCAACAGGGTGGCTTAGGCTACTTTCACACTTGCGCTTGATCGGATCCGTTCTGAACGGATCCGATCATATTAATGCAGACGGAGGCTCCGTTCAGTACGGATCCGTCTGCATTAATAACTTAGAAAAATTTCTAAGTGCGAAAGTAGCCTGAGCGGATCCGTTCAGACTTTCAATGTAAAGTCAATGGGGGACGGATCCGCTTGAAGATTGAGCCATATGGTGTCATCTTCAAGCGGATCCGTTCCCATTGACTTACATTGTAAGTCTGGACGGATCCGCGCGCCTCCGCACGGCCAGGCGGACACCCGAACGCTGCAAGCAGCGTTCAGCTGTCCGCCTGGCCGTGCGGAGGCGAGCGGAGCGGAGGCTGAACGCCACCAGACTGATGCAGTCTGAGCGGATCCGCATCCATTCAGACTGCATCAGGGCTGGACGGAAGCGTTCTGCTCCGCTCGTGAGCCCCTTCAAACGGAGCTCACGAGCGGACAGCAGAACGCTAGTGTGAAAGTAGCCTAATGCGGCAAAGCCAAAAAAGGCAGAAGAACTGTGGAATGTAGTCCAATCGTCCTGGACTGGAATACCTGTTCAGATATGCCAGAAGTTGGTCGACTCCATAAAAGACAGATGTCAGGCAGTTCACAGAAACAATGGTTCTGCCACTAAATATTAGTTTAGTCATTCAAAGTAAAGTGAACTCTCAAAAAAAAAATTCTGTTCATAACATTACATTTATGAGTTGACAAGACACTGCTAGTTTTTGAAGAGCCGATTTTGAAATTGAATGTGTGCATTTACATTTGTGGAAATAAAAGTTATTATAAAGATTGTTGATGGGGGGCGTGGCCTGGACGTCAACAGAGATGGCAGCGTGATCCCTGAGCTCCGCTGCTCTTGCTACTAAAACAGGCCGATTCAGCTTACAGCGGCGTGTCACATGGGGAAAAAGTTACCCCTGAAGAAGCCCTTTACCCACCCGTCCTCCCGAGGGGAAAGAACACTGGACACTTACCTCACTCGCAGCTCCCAGCTTCCGTCCTCTCAGAGCGGCCCTCTCCAACGGTCAGCAACAGGCGCCATTACAGTGCCGACGGCCGCCGAATCCTCAGCCACAGCAGGTGAGCGCAACAGTAAGATAGCAGGGGAACCCTCTCTTTCCCCCTTAGCTACGGAATTCGTACCGGAGCGGTCCACAAGCACTCCAGACCTAGGCCTAGAGTTCCCTGGCTGGCTACAGGGATCCCAGGATACGCACATTAGTATGCCGCCTAAAATGGCGCTTAAACAGGCTAAACAGCCTCCGGCTACACCAGCACGCCGCCGTGAGTGGGGAGACAGCCCTGAAGTGGAAGCAGACACAGCTTCTGCCACTTTACACCCACCTGAGGAAACAAATATATGGAGCCAACGCTCAGTATCTGGGGATGAAAATGGGGATGAGCCCCCTTGTGCCTCTCAGGATATGAAATCCCTACAACAAGCAACACAGCAGATGCCTACAAAAGAAGATTTTAAAGTAATGGTAGCAGGGGTGCATGATGCCTTTAAAGCTGAAATTTCTTCACTGAGAGTGGACTTTCAACAAGTCTCTGCCCGAGTAGATCAGATTGAAACGGAGCATGATGACACCAGAAGGTATGTGTCCAAATTACAGTCTATTATAGCCACTCAATCCCAAGCTATTAAAGAAAATACTAATCATCTAGAGCAGGGGTCTCCAAACTTTTCAACAGGAGGGCCACATTGAAGATTTTACAAGTATTCGGGGGCCGGAAAAAAAAATCAGTTATGTATTAAATTAAATGTATATATTTTACATGGATCGTTTTTGTAATCAGCATGATATGACTGAGAACAAAAGAGAAAAAACTTTAGCAAAACAACGCAAAGACACCCGTGTCCCTATCAGCGGTGTCCCCATCAGCACAAAAATGTCCCCATCAGCACAGCAATGTCCCCATCAGCACAGCAATGTCCCCATCAGCACAGCAATGTCCCCATCAGCACAGCAATGTCCCCATCAGCACAGCAATGTCAGCATCAGCACAGCAATGTCAGCATCAGCACAACAATGTCCCCATCAGCACAGCAATGTCCCCATCAGCACAGCAATGTCCCCATCAGCACAGCAATGTCCCCATCAGCACAGCAATGTCCCCATCAGCACAGCAATGTCAGCATCAGCACAGCAATGTCCCCATCAGCACAGCAATGTCCCCATCAGCACAGCAATGTCCCCATCAGCACAACAATGTCAGCATCAGCACAGCAATGTCAGCATCAGCACAGCAATGTCAGCATCAGCACAGCAATGTCAGCATCAGCACAACAATGTCCCCATCAGCACAGCAATGTCCCCATCAGCACAGCAATGTCAGCATCAGCACAGCAATGTCCCCATCAGCACAGCAATGTCAGCATCAGCACAGCAATGTCAGCATCAGCACAGCAATGTCCCCATCAGCCGTGTCACCCTTAAGCACAGCAATGTCCCCATCAACGATGTCCCCATCAGAACAGCAATGTCCCCATCAGCGGAGTCCCCATTAGCAGCTGATAGGGGCCACCACTGATGGGGACACTGCTGTTGGGGACGCGGCTGATGGGGACACCATTGATGGGGACACCCGTGTCCCTATCAGCGGTGTCCCCATCAGAACAGCAATGGCCAAATCAGAACAGCAATGTCCCCATCAGAAAAGCAATATATTACCATAAAAAAAAAAATATTCCCATCAAAAAAACAATATTCCCATCAGAAAAACAATATTCCCATCATGGGGACACCCACTGATGGGGACGCTGCTGTTGGGGACATTGCTGTGCTGATGGGGACACCACTGATGGGGACGCTGCTGTTGGGGACATTGCTGTGCTGATGGGGACACCACTGATGGGGACACCATTGATGGGGACACCCGTGTCCCTATCAGCGTTGTCCCCATCAGCACAGCAATGTCCCCATCAGCGGTGTCCCCATCAGCGGTGTCCCCATCAGCACAGCAATGTCCCCATCAGCGGTGTCCCCATCAGCACAGCAATGTCCCCATCAGAACAGCAATGTCAGCAAACTCAGAATACATTTTATTTTGCCCCCTCTCACTCAGAATACATTTTATTTTGCCCCCTCTCACTCAGAATACATTTTATTTTGCCCCCTCTCACTCAGAATACATTTTATTTTGCCCCCTCTCACTCAGAATACATTTTATTTTGCCCCCTCTCACTCAGAATACATTTTATTTTGCCCCCTCTCACTCAGAATACATTTTATTTTGCCCCCTCTCACTCACAATACATTTTATTTTGCCCCCTCTCACTCACAATACATTTTATTTTGCCCCCTCTCACTCACAATACATTTTATTTTGCCCCCTCTCACTCAGAATACATTTTATTTTGCCCCCTCTCACTCAGAATACATTTTATTTTGCCCCCTCTCACTCAGAATACATTTTATTTTGCCCCCTCTCACTCACAATACATTTTATTTTGCCCCCTTTCACTCACAATACATTTTATTTTGCCCCCTCTCACTCACAATACATTTTATTTTGCCCCCTCTCACTCACAATACATTTTATTTTGCCCCCTCTCACTCAGAATATATTTTTATTTTGCCCCCTCTCACTCAGAATATATACAATGTGAGAGGGGGCAAAATAAGATATATACAATTTTGCTCCACAGGTGGGGAAAGTGGAATATCGATAAAGAGGGGAAAATGGAATATATACAGAGGGGGCAAAATGGATATAAATAGAGGGGCCCTGTATATATCCATTTTGCCCCCTCTGTATATATTCCATAATCATTTATCCCCTGTGTGTATATATTGCATTTTTGCCCCCTCTGTTATCTGTTTAATTTTTTTTCCATTTTTTTTGCCTTTTTTTCTTATTGAAATATATTTTTGTTCCCCATTGGTCCCCTGTGGAGGATTTCTTGCCTGACATTTAGTTCCATGCCAGGTGCCCCCCTGTGAGTTATAGCCAGGCAGTGGTGGTGTGCACATTTAAAAAAAAAATACTTACCTCGTCAGACTGCTCCGCTCCCGCCTTCTTGCTCTTGCTTGCAGCCCACAATCCTGTCTTCCAGCGTGCGTTGTGTGATCCCGCGAGACCTGGCTGGCGCGATATCACAGCGCCACCAGGCCTGAATGGGTGGAGGCGGAGCCCGAATGGATGGAGGCAGGGCTGGGGTTGGTGGGGCGGCGCAACTACTCACAGAGGCCGGGGGCCCAAGCGACCAGCCATTTACATAAAAATGTTAAAATTACTTGCGATGGGGCGACGGAGCTGCGGGCCCCCCCCACCGCCGGGCCCGGTCGCGGTCGCATCCTCTGCGACCGCGATCGTTACGCCCCTGGGCGGTTGTGCGGATTTGGTTCCTGCAACCTGCCAGCTGCGGGCGGGCCGGATCGAACGCACAATCGGGCCGGATGTGGCCCGCGGGCCGGGGTTTGGAGACCCCTGATCTAGAGGATTTAGACAACAGAGGACGCCGTAATAATATACGGGTTAGGGGTCTGCTAGAATCGGAATCTGATGAGGATTTGGACATTATATTGAACGAACTGTTTAATCTGATTTTGGCGCCCCAAGCACCACTAGCCATCAAACTTGATAGGGCCCACAGAGCGCTTAGGCCGAAAAATACAACGTCACAACCACGAGATGTGATTTGTTGCCTGCATGACTTCCGCCTGAAAGAATCCATTATGGCCAAGGCGCGTACTTTACGTACGATTTCTTTTAAAGATTCAAGTGTACATCTATACCAGGACTTATCTTGGCTGACCTTACAGAAAAGGAGAAGCCTTCAACCTCTATTAGCATGTTTGAAGGACCTCAAAATCCCATATCGTTGGGGCTTCCCCTTTGCCTTGATTGCTACGAAGAATGGCAGGACCTCTGTATTACGCACCCACGCAGACTTATCCCGTTTTTGTTCTTCTTTGGGCCTTAACACTCCGACCCTGGATAATTGGGAAATCCCAGACCCTCCTCCAGCTCCAGGTCCATCATGGCACACAGTCCAGCGGAAAAGAAACCGACCCCCATCCCAACCGGGAGCATATGGATCTCCCCTACGTGACGCGCCTCCTTGAAAGTTTATATTTGAGGGATTGAATCCCTTTGAGGCCTTCAGATAACTATTTTTTTGAGCAGCAGCTCTTACAATTGATGTAATTGTTTTCACTGCATTTTTTCTCTCTTATTTGATCTTTCTTGTTTCAGATATTCTCTGAGTTACCATTCTGGCTTCGCCTGTTATGGCGTCCAGTCAGGTCCCTACCAACAGGACTCTATTTGTTGCCCTCTCTCTTTCCCTCACTCTAGATCTTGAGGCGGGACAGACGTGGGCTTTACTTTTCATTTTTGCTCACGTTATATTGAGTCTTGACTGGGTGATCACACCCATTGTTCAGAATTGTATATCATGTTCTTTGTCGTATATGTTGTCCTTTGTCTTCCCCTTTTCCCTTATGTTTCTTCCTCTTAGGTTCCTTATTGCTGGTATACCGAGACAAACTTCAGTATATGGAGACGGGTGTTCGTTAGGGGATACATCTCTGGTCATTGGCAAGTACTATTACACCACATACACCCATGATTAAGTGCATTTCCTTGAACGTTAAAGGACTCAACTCTAACGCAAAGCGACGTCTAGCCCTCACTGAGTGTAAATCTCATAGAGCAGACGTGGTTTTCCTGCAGGAGACACATTTTGACAGAGAGGGCTCCTTCAAGTTTGCGGCCAGATCCTTTCCACGAATATATTCAGCTAGTGCTGATACAAAAACTGCTGGAGTCGCTATCCTGTTATCTAATACATGTCCGTTGCAAGTGGAATCTGCACAAATTGATGATCATGGTAGATATGTAATACTTAAGGCCTCTCTCCATGGTGCCCCACTTATTTTATGCAATATTTATGCCCCAAATTCAAACCAGATTTCGTTCCTGAAGAAGGTTTCTCGAGAATTGGAAAAATATTTACCGGCAGCGCTTGTTGTAGGCGGAGATTTTAATGTCGCCTTTTCAGAGTATTGGGATAGATTGACCCTCGGAGAAGTGCCACCGTCTAGAGCTCAGCGAAAATGATCACGTCTCTTTAGAAAGCTCATTAGGCAATATGCCTTGTATGATCTGTGGAGGGTCAATAACCCTTCGGCTAGAACTTATTCGTTTTATTCCCACCCTCACAAGACTCATACTCGTATAGATTATTTCTTTGGGAATACGCCTACCCTTAGGATGCTGACAGATGCTGAATTAGGAAATATCACGTGGTCAGATCACGCGCCAATTTCGGTCACGTTTAACCCAAAGAAAGCTCATCCTAGGATGTGCCACTGGCGACTTAATGAGTCCTTATTAACTAAATTACCGACCAGACAGGAGCTGGGTAGTTCCTTGGAAGAGTATTTTACCTTTAACCAACCCTCGGCCCCATCTATAGCTATATTGTGGGAGGCACATAAGGCCGTTTTCAGAGGTAAATGTATTAGTGTTAGCACTAGATTGAAGAGGGATTACAATCTCCGATACAATAACACCCTTGCCCAATTAAAACAGTTAGAAACCCGGTTAGGGACTCATCGCTCCTGTCACTTATTACGACGTATAGTACTTCTCCGTGCCCGTTTACGTGAAATGGCTTTTGAAAAAACTGGTAAACTCCTATTGTACTCACGCCAACGGTTTTATATGTGGGGGAATAAATCACACACTATTTTAGCCCGACAACTGCGGGAGTCAACTGCGACTACTACTCCAATGTCTCTGAGAAAGAGCAATGGAGATATGATATATGACCCTAAAGCGATACTTGACCAATTTCAGCAATATTATGCTTCCTTATATTCCCTTACACCACAGACACCCTCTGACCCAGTCGACCGCCAAGCACTATTTGACTCTTTTTTGGCTCAAAGTAATATACCCAAATTATCGCCAGAAGCAGGGTCTGCACTTAATGCTCAGATCACAGCTGAGGAGATCCAAGGTGTAGTCTCCCAATTACCTAATGGCAAGTCGCCTGGGCCAGATGGGTTACCCTATTCTTATTATAAGACCTTCTCGTCACTCCTCACACCTCATTTATGTACACTTTTTAATTCATTTCTACAAGGTTCAGCTATACCAGAGACCATGCTCCATTCCCATATAACTCTCATTCCAAAGCCGGGAAGAGATCCCCTAGATTGCGCAAATTACCGCCCTATTGCTCTTCTAAATTCTGATTTAAAAATATTCACCAAGATATTGGCGGATAGATTGGCATATTGGCTCCCGCGATTGATACACTCAGATCAGGTTGGCTTTGTGAGGGGCCGGCAGGGCGGGGATAACACGAGAAGACTTATTAATCTGATAGACATTGCCAACAGGAAACATCAACAGGCACTACTACTGAGTTTGGACGCTGAAAAAGCGTTTGATCGCTTAAGCTGGCCGTTTATGTTTTCCACCCTGCGGGCCTTTGGATTCTCTGGTCCCTTTATCTCAGCCCTCCACTCGTTATATAGCCACCCTACAGCGACAATTAAATTACCATATGCAAATTCAGCTCCTTTCCCGATTAAAAACGGCACCAGACAGGGATGTCCGCTCTCCCCTCTCCTGTTTGTGCTTTGCATTGAACCCCTAGCCGCAGCAATTAGATCCCACCCGGATATTCATGGAATCCTGGTTAACCAAGTAGAATATAAGATATCATTATTTGCAGATGATGTTTTGCTTACCTTATCAGACCTACATATTACTCTGCCCAACTTATTTAACTTATTAACACTGTATAGTCGGCTTTCTGGATATAAGATTAATTCCTCGAAAACAGAAGCCCTCCCCTTAAACTTACCAGTAGATGTATTAACCACGTTACGATCCAACTACCGTTTTCGTTGGCAGGATGCTGCCCTGCGTTATTTAGGTGTAAATTTAGCAGCGACATATTCTTCTACATACTCCCATAATTTCCCCGCCCTCTTTCGAGAGCTTAGATGTCTAATGACTAAATGGATGTCTCTTCCCATATCCATGTTTGGCCGCATAGCGGCAGTTAAGATGTCCATTCTGCCAAAATTACTCTACCTATTTGAGACCCTCCCGGTACATGTACCAAGGACAGAATTACGAGCATTACAGGCGGGTATATTTAAATTCATATGGAATGGGAAGAGACATAGGATAGCTAGTAGTACCCTTATAGCCCTGAAATCTCAAGGGGGGTTGGCGGTTCCAGACATTACCAAATATTATTGGGCCACACATCTTAGACGGATTCCAGCATGGTCTAAACTTTATGCCTATTCTAGGTGGATGGAAATTGAAAAATTGTGGATTGCTCCTATACATCCTAACTCTTTGTTATGGTCTCCAATTCCACACAGTCAATTGCCAGAGTTACTGGGACCAATGTTACATACATACAGAATATGGCAGCATTGTAAACACCGTTTTTCCCTGGTTTCTGAGAAATCCTCCATGACATCTTTCCTGTTTACACCACTTTTCGATGCTGGATTGCAGGTCTCCTTTTTTAAACCTTGGTTTTCCAGGAAGATATTTAGGTTTGCGGATATGATCGACTATAGAACGTTACAATTACTTTCACTAGATGAGCTTAGAAGATCTAGATCACTTACGGAAGTCACTGAGTATCAATACTTACAGATCCAGCATTTGTTCACTACATTATTTCACTCAAAACAGATATCTGTCCCCACGTCTTTTGAAAAGACATGTAAACTTTCGGAGTCTACTAAAGGTCTTATATCTGAAATATATGTGCTCCTCTCCTCCCCGGCCTCTCCAGCGGCTGTACGCCACTCATATATGTCTAAGTGGGAATCGCTCTTGCACCGTTCCATTTCAGTAGATGAGTGGAGGAAAATTTGGCAAAGAGCTGCGTTGACATCAACGTGTGCTATTCATAGGGAAAATACTTACAAAATAATGATGTTTTGGTACCACACACCTCAGTTATTACATAAGTTTAACCCTGATATTTCAGATCGTTGCTGGAGATGTAACGTGGAGGTGGGGTCGCATATCCATATCTTTTGGGAATGCCAGATTTTAAATCCATTCTGGAGTATGGTACAGGAAATTCTATACAGCTTATTTGAAATAAGATTTCCCTTAGACCCTTATATATATTTATTAAATGTTCCACACGTACCTTTGAAGAAACATTTATTAAAACTAATGTTATACGTCCTGACTGCGGCTAGACGTTTGTTGGCAAGATTCTGGAAAAGAATAGATTGCCCATCACGGGTTGAGCTCATAAATAGTATATTAGAAGTTAGACGCCTCGAACATATGTCGGCTACATTGCTTGCCTCGGTTGATAAGTTTGACCAGGTTTGGAAGCAATGGGACGCGATATTTGAAGTCTCAAATTGAATAAGTCTATACCTTACCCATCCTAACCCTAATGTGTCAAGTCTTGTCATTCCCCTTTGTATGTCTGAATCCTTCTTATAGTAAATTTTATATAGCTTTGCATAGTTAAAGCGAAAAATAGAAAGTTTGTTACTTTATTAGCCTATAGGCTTTTAGTATATCCATGATCACTATAAGTGTACTTTCTCAAAATTATTCAGTATAAGAGATATACACACATAAAAAAATATGATGTGTGCTAATCTTTTCTTTGTTGTACAAATGACTTCAGTTATATCTTAGTATCAGGAATAATATGCACCAAAGTCATGTTCTCTTGTATGTATGCACATGTTTATTCTTGTTAAAATCGTCAATAAAAAGACAATTGATAAAAAAAAAAAAAAAAAAAGATTGTTGATATTGCTATTTTTTGAACACTACGGTAGATCTTAAAGAGGACCTTTCATGGGTCCAGACATTATAAACTAAGTATCAGGATACGTAGGGGATAGTGCAGGGATCTAACTGCACTTATTATTTTATTATTTTATTATTTTATTATGAACGTATTATTTTTTCTGGGCGCCGCTCCGTTCTCCCACTGTGGCCCCCGTTGTATTCTCCCGCCTGGTATGCCAATTTTAGCATCTGAGCAATGAGGAGGAGACTGGGTTTTTCTCCATGTAGCGCTGTCCAATCGCAGCGGAAAGCGTCACAGCCAGGGGGAAGGTGAGTTTTTTTTTCTCCCTGGCTGTGACGCTCTCTGCTGCGATTGGACAGTGCTACAGCCAGGGGAGAAGGAGGCACCCATGGAGAAAGACTCAGTCTCCAACTCATTGCTCTGATGCAAAAATTAGCATACCAGGCAGGAGAATACAACGTGGGCCACAGCGAGAGAACGGAGCGGCGCCCAGAAAAAAATAGCAAGTGCAGTTAGATCCCTGCACTATCCCCTACGTATCCTGATACTTAGTTTATAATGTTTGGACCCATGAAAGGTCCTCTTTAAGACAGTTTGGTTATTGAGGCAGGTATTTAAATAATGTCTCACCACACGGCATCTTCTAGATGGATAAGTGGTGGTGAGGAAGCATGTCATTAGCAAGACTTTACAGACTGATGTATGCCCCCTATTGAGTTGATGCATCTAATATTCCTTCAGATCCTAATCATCTGGAAAGACTGCACATTTAATTTGTACCACAGCATGTAGACATGCAGCAAGAACCAACAACATTGGAAATTAGGGGTGGACCATGTTGGGAGGAACTGCTGAGGATGAGTCCTCTACCTTTTCTCAATTCTTCTGTCCACATGCATACCACCCTAGGTCCATACTATGTTGATGGAAGTTAAAACATTACTTGTTGATACAGTGGATTGCTCAAAATGTCAACCATTGACATGCTGACTGAGGAACTCCAGATCTACCTATATTCAGACTGGATAGAAACAAAGGATAGGCTCGGTAGGTTAAAATATGGCAAGTTAAATGTGAGAGAATAGGGGGAAGGATGTGGGCATGTAAATTGGAATAAATATGAGGGATTAAGGACACATTCACACAACGGTGGGACGACCATGCCTGCTTTCCGGACTGCAAACTGTGGATCCACAAAAACATGGGCACCGGCCGTGTGCACTCCACAAGATGTGGCCAAAGATAGGGCATGTCCTAACTTTAGCAGCGTGGAGACACTGACCCAGAAACACGCTGAAGCGCTTCTGTGTGCATCCGTGTCCTTCTGGGTCTGTGTGAATGCAGCCTAAAAGGAATATTTCAGGATTTTTATGTTGATAGCCTATCCTCAGGGTAGCCATTAGAGATGAGCGAAGTGACTTCGGATGCTTCATCCGAAGTCGCTTTGCAAAAAAATTCGTTCTAATACTGTACAGAGATTCGTCTCCGTACGGTATTAGAATGTATGGTCTCCGATGAGCCTAAGTCCGTTATTGACGAAGTCGCGCGACTTTGTTGAATAACTTAGGTAATTGATTTTTACAGTGAAAAACCTTGGAACCTAAGTCGGCTTCGGTTCCAAGGTACCACTCTGAAACAAAGCTGAGTTTGGTTCCAAGTTTTGAAGTAGTTTTTCATTGAAATGATCAATTACTGAAGTCTTGTGCGACTTCGTGAATAACTAACTTCGGCTCATTGGAGCCCATACATTCTAATACTGTACGGAGATGGATCTCTGTACAGTAGTATAGCAAAGTTTTCAGCGAATTGGCTTCGGATGTAGCATCTGAATCTCGCTTTGCTCATCTATAGTAGCCATGAATATTTCATTGGTGGGGGTCCAACAACCCTCACCCCCACCAATTACCCGTTTCACAGTAGTAGCTCAGGCGCTGGGACTAAACAGCTCCCTCTACTGTATAGTGGATGGAGCTGACGACTACATCACTGCTCCCATTCACTTCTTCCCTATTACTTCATTCTGACAGCTCTGTGTCTCAGTTAGGGGGTCACACTTCATGAACCCCCCATGAAGAAAATCTGACATATTGCTATGATGATTTTATGGTAGATTTGAATCTTGGGCTTGTAAACTCCATAGCAAACAACAATCAAAGGTCCCAAACAACCTGAGATATCATGATGCCCCAAAAGATAACAGAGGTATAACCTTAACCTGTATACCTTGCTGTGTCATATAGCAATTTCATGTCATGAGATTCCACAGCAGAAATGCATTATTTTTATAGTAAATCTGCATACATTTTCATTGATGTATTTGCACAGTGCCCATGTGTAGTAGCTGCTGTAGTGTGTGATATTACAGCATAATGATTGGTATTCTACCAGGTCATTAAAAAGTTCACGGCAGCATACCCAGGCTATTTCATATGACCTTGTGATGGATTCAAGCTTTTGTAAAAATAATTCCTTACTATATAAGAAAGTCACAGCACCATCCAGTCAGGATCTAAAAAACTGCACCGCTATCATTAGACATGATCACTGGAGACTAAGCCCTAAACCCAGGGTACTGGACCCAAGCCATGAAAGGGGTTGTCTCACCTGGAACCTTGGTGGCATCTCGCTAGGATATGGCACCAATGGCAGATAGGTGCAGGTCCCACCTCTGAGACCTGCTTCTATCTACAGGACAACGCTCCCAAAGAGAACAAGAGTGCACCGCGCAAGTGTGGCCGCTGCTCCATTCACCTCTACGGAACTGCTGGAAATAGCCGAGCCAGCACTTGGCTGTTTTCGGTACTCCCATAGAAATTAATGGATGGTTGCCGTCCATGTGTGGTACCCTCACATTCTCTTTGGGAGCTTTGTTGTAGAGATAGGAGTGGATTTCATAGGTGGGATCTGCACCTATATGACATTGGTGGCAAATCCTAGCAATGTTTAAGCTGAGAGAACCCTTTAAGTAAAAGCTTATATCAAGTGGTTCACCAAGGTCTGGCAAACTATATCACTGGTACCCCAGTGACTGGACCCAATTGCCATGGACAGGACACTCTTCCAGTGTCATCAAGGATTGAGGATCATAACAGTGGAGTTCAACATTGGAATACCTAGTGACATGGGGACAAGATGACATCACACCACAAGGTTACCCTTTACTGCGCACTGCACCAGGGACAGAACACCATGGGGCAGCATGGACTAGCATTTCCTAGGCAAGCTTTAGTCTATTGGAGTGAAATGTGCATTAACATGGCATTCCACATGTAGGGCCCAAGGGCCTCGTGTGGCTCCCGTCTACTGGTTTGAAAACACTGCTATAGCTTATAATATATAAAATCTCAATACGTGGCCACTTACCAGGAAAACTGTTGTTATCACTGCAGAAACACTCATTGCAGTCAACAGTATCCAAATGAGTCACGATAATAAGGAAATAAGGGGGAAAAAGCAGCAGTTGAAAGAAGCAGTTTATTATAATGAAATATTAATAATTAATATACAAACCGGATTCCAAAAAGGTTGGGACACTATACAAATCGTGAATAAAAACTGAATGCAATGATGTGGAGGTGCCAACTTCTAATATTTTATTCAGAATAGAACATAAATCACGGAACAAAAGTTTAAACTGAGAAAATGTACCATTTTAAGGGAAAAATATGTTGAATAAGAATTTCATGGTGTCAACAAATCCCAAAAAAGTTGGGACAAGGCCATTTTCACCACTGTGTGGCATCTCCCCTTCTTCTTACAACACTCAACAGACGTCTGGGGACCGAGGAGACCAGTTTCTCAAGTTTAGAAATAGGAATGCTCTCCCGTTCTTGTCTAATACAGGCCTCTAACTCAGGGCTGGGACAAGGCCATTTGGTGCCCAGGGCGAAGATGGCAAACTGCGCCCGCCCCCCCACCCCCCCCCTCCCCTTTTTTAAGAAAGAATCAATGTTGTTTCAAAACAAGAATATACTTAAAGCAATAGAACAAAGGACTGTGGGACTTTGAAAGTCACAGACACTGTGATGTGTAAAGAAGCAATAATTTATTACATAGAAAATGTCAAGTGACAAAAGCTAGCCTACAAATATTAACAAACATACACCATCCATAGTGGTATACATATAAACAACAAAGCAAACAAAAACTGTACAACAAAACATATATAACTGCAATGACACTGTAAACTTGCTGAAAACAGTTGCAAAAATGTCAAGTATACTCCTATGGAAAAGTTAGTATTATGACACAATCACAAAGACACCTTTCTTGCTTTCATAGAAGCAAAATCATCACACTATCAAAATTTATCTCTTTTGCAATTGCATACTCAATAGAAAGAATCCCCCCGGGGGGGGGGGGATTGGACTGAGATGACCATAATTTTTTTAATAAAAAAATTAGTTTGTTATTTGTATTACATTATTTTCTTACTTTTTACAGTCTGTGTGTGAGTAGCAGCTAGTGAAGGCAGGCTCCTCGTGGCTTGTTCTTCACGCGCCGACACAGCTCCCTGTAGGCTGCGCGAGTCCTCCCTCTCTCACCTCACACCTCGCCTCCGGCGTGAGCCGCGTGACGTCACACGGCGCACGCCGGTGGTATCAACCAAATGAATCCTCCATGGGGGGGGGGGGGCGAGGAAACGCAGAGGAGGAAAGGGAGCCCGAGCCAGGAGCGCAGTCGGCACAAAATTCATAGGGGGAGAGAAGGAGCAGCGCTGACATGGCTGGTGTGGACGGTGTAGGCGGGTGCAGGAGCGCACTCAGCACAGCAAGCACAGCAAGTACAGCAAGTGGCGCTTGGCTAATGTGGTACAGTGAAGCTGTACACTGCTGGCACTTCACCTGCGCCCCCCTCCTGTCCGCAAATGGTAGCGCCCAGGGCACCCGCTCCTTCGGCCCCTGCCTTGTACCGGCCCTGCTCTAACTGTTCAATCGTCTTGGGCCTTCTTTGTTGCACCTTCCTCTTTATGATGCGCCAAATGTTCTCTATAGGTGAAAGATCTGGACTGCAGACTGGCCATTTCAGTACCCGGATCCTTCTCCTACGCAGCCATGATGTTGTGATTGATGCAGAATGTGGTCTGGCATTATCTTGTTGAAAAATGCAGGGTCTTCCCTGAAAGAGATGACGTCTGGATGGGAGCATATGTTGTTCTAGAACCTGAATATATTTTTCTGCATTGATGGTGCCTTTCCAGACATGCAAGCTGCCCATGCCACACGCACTCATGCAACCCCATACCATCAGAGATGCAGGCTTCTGAACTGAGCATTGATAACAACTTGGGTTGTCCTTGTCCTCTTTGGTCCGGGTGACATGGCGTCCCAGATTTCCAAAAAGAACTTCGAATCGTGACTCGTCTGACCACAGAACAGTCTTCCATTTTGCCACACTCCATTTTAAATGATCCCTGGCCCAGTGAAAACGCCTGAGCTTGTGGATCTTGCTTAGAAATGGCTTCTTCTTTGCACTGTAGAGTTTCAGCTGGCAACGGCGGATGGCACGGTGGATTGTGTTCACTGACAATGGTTTCTGGAAGTATTCCTGAGCCCATTCTGTGATTTCCTTTACAGTAGCATTCCTGTTTGTGGTGCAGTGTCGTTTAAGGGCCCGGAGATCACGGGCATCCAGTATGGTTTTACGGCCTTGACCCTTACGCACAGATTGTTCCAGATTCTCTGAATCTTCGGATGATGTTATACACAGTTGATGATGATAGATGCAAAGTCTTTGCAATTTTTCGCTGGGTAACACCTTTCTGATATTGCTCCACTATCTTTCTGCGCAACATTGTGGGAATTGGTGATCCTCTACCCATCTTGGCTTCTGAGAGACACTGCCACTCTGAGAAGCTCTTTTTATACCCAATCATGTTGCCAATTGACCTAATTAGTGTTAATTGGTCTTCCAGCTCTTCGTTATGCTCAAATTTACTTTTTCCAGCCTCTTATTGCTACTTGTCCCAACTTTTTGGGGATTTGTTGACACCGTGAAATTTTGAATCAACGTATTTTTCCTTTAAAATGATACATTTACTCGGATTAAACGTTTGATCTGTCATCTACGTTCTATTACAAATAAAATATTGACATTTGCGATCTCCACATGATTGCATTCAGTTTTTATTCACAATTTGTTTAGTGTCCCAACTTTTTGGAATCCGGTTTGTACCTTTTATTGACTTGTGTGCACTATACAGCACTATAAATGCACTGTATGATACTATCTCACATCTATCTATTTCATATCTATCTATCTATCTATCTATCTATCTATCCATCCCATATCTATCTGCCTACTTACCTGTCTATCTATCTATCTATCTATCTATCTATCTATCTATCTATCTATCTATCTATCCCATATCTATCTATCTCTATCTATCTATCTATCCCATATCTATTTATCTATCTCTCTGTCTGTCTGTCTATCTATTCCATATCTATCTGCCTAACTACCTGTCTATCTATCTATCTATCTATCTATCTATCTATCTATCTATCTATCTATCGCATATCTATCTATCTTTCTGTCTGTCTATCTATTCCATATCTATCTATCTATCTATCTATCTATCTATCTATCTATCTATCTGCCTACCTACCTAAGCAATGCAGCATTTCAGCCCTCTCAATGGAGCCTTTGTCAAGCTTGACAAAGGCTCCATTGAGAGGGCTAAAATGCTGCATTGCTTTTGAGTGTGAATAAACATCACAGAATTTTTCACAAGACCGGAGTGCTGCCCATCTTTTCGTCACTTCTATTGTATTGTTCCCGTCCAGGAGCATTTGTGGAGTTGCACCCGGCATCCTAGAGAGTGCTGCTGATTAATTTAGTTTTTTGCCTACCTACCTATCTATCTATCTATCTATCTATCTATCTATCTATCTATCTCTTATCTATCTATCTATCTATCTATCTATCTCCTATCTTTAGATATGAACAGGGAAGAAAACATCATGGAACTCAAAATCAATCAAGGAAGCAAAAATATTTCATATGTTGGTCAACTTTTTGTGTAGACCGTTTCGTCGGTCAGCAATCTTTATGACCATTGCAGTCTGATGGTATGGATTATAAAAGATAATATATTCACAGGAGGTAAGCACCTATAAAATATACATTGTTGTATAACTATAAATGGATCAAGTGTCGTCCATTTATTTAGTGACATTCTCTCCCTGTATGAGTCATTATTGTCCATTCCCCACCCCCTCTTCTAGTTAATAAGAAGCTGGATATATCACATCTGTCACTCCCAATTGGCTCCTGTGCAGAATCCTGTACTAGAAATAGTCAGATCAATATCACATTGTAAGTGCTGCTTGTACAGCTGAACGTCCCGGCTCCTGGCACAGGTATCATTCGGCCTCCCTGGGCTAGTCAGAAGGGGAGAAAGATGCTGCCCAGGATTCTCACAGTAGTGATACTGGGGGTCATGCTTCCTCGTCAGGTTGGTATAAATTTGAAAACAAAGTATTTTTGATAGACAGGACTTATCTAATACTATCTAAGAGTCATTCTTACCTGTTCTGTAGACAGTGGCCATGGACTGATATCCTGGCAAACTTGGTTTTCGTCAGTCCTGGGCTGAAGTTTTTGAAAGTGGCTGGAAATCTATACCAAAAGCTTAAGCCGCTCCGATATTGGTATTCATTTGTGTACTGGGTCATCTATAACTGGTGAACCATAAAGAGGTGTTAAATTAATTGACATTTGGTAGTTTTTAGACCTAATACATACACAAATAAGTCTTTATTGCCTGTATATGTCGCTACCTTGAAAGGCTTTTTACATTTGAAGGGTGCTATGATGAGGCAACGTGGTCAACTTTTCTCCATCTGATCAAAGATCCCTAAAAGGCCATCTAGACCTACATAGCCATAGAGGAGACCATTGTATACAATTGTACTTTATAATTGCTGAAACATTGACTAAACAAAGTGTCCTATTTCTAGAATAATTTCTGAGAAGTCTTGGGTAAAGATCAACTTCTCCGTAATTAGTAAATGTAATACCATTTTGTGAAACCAGGCATCATTGACTTGTGCATAGATATGTTTAGGCAGATATGACCTGACTTTACTCTTATTGCTTTACTTTTATTTTGCATATTCACCTTTATCTTCAGCAAACAGTAAGTTTTTTTCTGTTTTTGTTCTGGTTTGATCCAAAGTTCACTCGTTTTTTTAGCCTCTATTCACCTTGCTAGCGTTTGATGTTCTATCCGGCTTAATTTGTATTGTTATTGCTATTTTGAGAGTAATATTTAATTCTCAATTTCTTTTTAATTGCCAGGCTAATGGAAAGACCACCATAAAGCAGGAGGGATATTGTTCTCTGTATGATAATTGTGGTGAAAATCCTGAAGTGACTAAACCTCTGATCAAAACAGATATTCCTTGTGAATCCAACGAACCATCCAGGAGAATAACCGGGCTGCACCTCAATCTTCTAAAAGAAGTTTGCCCAATGCTGTACAATGGGGACAACGATACATATGCCTGCTGCTCATATGGACAACTACAAAGCATCCAGAAAAGCTTTGCACTATCTATAGCCATCTTGAATCGATGCCCCTCATGTTCTGAAAACTTTGCCAACATTCATTGCCAGAACACCTGCAGCCCAAATCAGAGCACATTCATTAATGTTGCCCGAACAATCCCTCGCAATATCAGTGGGGTACTTAAAGAAGGTGTACTGGAGTATCAGTGCTTTTACCAGCAGCAATTTGCAGAGAGATCCTTTGACTCCTGCAGAAATGTTCGCTTGCCTGCCACCGGTGGGTTTGCTATTTCTACAATGTGTGGAAAATATGGAGCAGAGTTTTGCACCAGTCAACGCTGGCTTGACTTTCAAGGAGACATCAGCAATGGGTTGGCACCACTTATCATTGATTTCAGACTTATAGACAATAATACTGAAGTTGGTGGTTCTATCGTGCCACATAATAGCACAGTGTGGAGTTGTAGTGTTGGACCAGGGGGAGATTCAGAGAATGCCTGCACGTGCCAAGACTGTAAAGAAGCATGCCCAAAAATTCCTGCACCAGAGCCATTGCCAGGCCCTTTCAAGATAGGGGCTCTGGATGGGTACTTTATAATAAGCATTGTAGTTTTTGGCACATTGTTGTTTTTCTTTTTTGTGTTTTTGGGCATTAGATGTGCAGCAGACAGATGCAAGAAAGACAAAACAAAAAATAAAGAGCCACCACGAGTCCAACTCTCTGACCTGAACTGTTCAGAGAAAATCACCTACAAAACTAATGTCTCAATGGAGAAAGCATTTCAGTGGTGGGGCATTCGTATAGCTACTTACCCTAAAACAGTCATTGCCATCTCTCTAGTTGTAGTTGTTGTTCTCTCAGCAGGCATGGTGTTAATTAAACTGACTACAGATCCTGTTGAGCTGTGGTCAGCACCAAGCAGTAGAGCCAGACAGGAAAAGGACTTTCATGATGCTAATTTTGGCCCATTCTTTAGAACTAATCAGCTAATTATAACGGCTGACAATCGCCCACCATACTCTTACGATTCCCTCTTCTTTGGAAAACTGAACTATAGTGGAATCCTCTCCCCGGATATCCTACTGGAACTTTTGGACCTGCAGACCAAGCTACAAAACATTGAAGTAAGTACTACTACAGTCCATACCTCCTTCAGATAGATGTCTTCCCATCACCTCATTTTGAATGTAGATGAAAATCTATTGCGTTGTGTATTTGTGAAAGCTTCTTGGCTTTGCTGATCGTACATTTCTTGATCTGATATACTGGGAAGAAATGGGCCATCTAGGAGCAAAAATTAAGGAAACATAGGATACATGCATTTAAGTGTTGGCACCTCTTGGTAGAGGTTCATGTCACCATTAATGTTGGGCGAGCATGCTCGGCCGAACACCTTTTTCACTCGAGCAACGCGATGCTCGGCACATCGCGGTGTTTGGCTGAACACCACGTGTGCTCGAGCGCGATGCTCGAGTCTCCTCCCGGCATGTTTGTTGGCTGCTACGCAGCCAATAAACATGTGGGGAATTAGTGGCACTCACTGTAATGCCGTAGCCATGTTGGTTACTGGAATTACATTGATTGGTTGGCCGGAACCCGTCATCGGGTGCTATATAGCTGGTTCGGCTCAGACTTAGTCAGGGCGAGCTGCAGCAGAAGGGATAGATAGTGTAGGGAGAGGAATTGTGTTTTTTTAGGGAGTTTTGAGTGTTGAAAGGTGTTAGAGACCCAACAGTCCTTTTAAGGACTATTGTTTTATCTGGCTGCGAAATATATTAGCGCAACGTGTTAGCCGCTGGTGACAGCAGCGACATTACCTGCGCTACATCTCCTGTATAACGTTAGCCGCTGGTGACAGCAGCGACATTACCTGCACTACATCTCCTGTATAACGTTTGCGCATCATAAATATCAGTGACATTCATTTTAATTTTTTTACCGTTGGTGACAGCGACATTACCTGCGCTACATCTTCTGTATAAAATGTGCGCATCATAAATATCAGTGACATTTAGTAAAAAAATTTCACCGCTGGTGACATTGACATTACCTGCGCTACATCTCCTGTATAACGTTTACACATCCTAAATATCTGTGACATTCAATTTAATTTATTTGTGCATACATGACACCACTGCCTCCTCTTCCCCTGTGTTACGTGCTGGCCAATCGCCTGTCCAAGACGCAGGCCCGGATGCCTCCTGCCCTGCACCTGGACCATCGCAAGCATCATCAGCTAGCACATCCATCGCAAGCATGGCACCATGGTTGACTCTTATAAAAATGAACAAGGCCTGGATTGTCCCTGACTTCTCTACTCCACCAGAGGAAAGCGGCTGAACATAAAGGCACTTTAAATGTGGCTTTTATGGTGTATTAAATACACTGTATTCCAATGCACCCCTTCCACCACAAAAAAAAAAATATGGTTCAATCTTCCTTTTCTCGTCCTCCTCCTCCATCATATCAACATGCTTATTAGGCTGCCCTCGCTCCTAATGTTTTAGAGGGTCAGTTCAGTAGCAGACCCTCACTCCTTATGTTTTTGAGGGTCACTAGCAAGCCCTCACCCCTAAATTTTTAGATGGTCAGATCAGCAGCAGTCCCTCGCCCCTATTGTTTTAGAGGGTCAGCTCAGCATAAGACCCTCACCCCTAATGTTTTAGATGGTCAGATCAGCAGCAGGCCCTCACCCCTAATGTTTTAGAGCAGCGGTTCTCAACCTAGGGGTCGCGACCCCTTTGGGGGTCGATCGGCCCTTTCCGGGGGGGTCGCCTAAGGCTTCCTATTGTGGGTCGCCCGCACAACGGCAGCGGCCCCTTATCCTCGCGCACAGGAAGTGATGTCCTATCACTGCCTGTGTTTGAAGGAGCCTGACGTCTGGACGGGTAAGTCGGGCCGCCTGTCTGCTGAGGTCCGAGTTTTTTCGTTAATGACACCGCCGCTGAGCACCACTGCCACCAATGATTTAATTGAGCCTGGCTAATTTTATTTTAATTATTTGGCTGAGCAAGGCTTAATTTATTTGGGGGGACATGAAGCACCGCTGATTTATTTATTTGGGGGACCCTGAGCACTTCTGATTTATTTATTTGGGGGACCCTGAGCACCATTGATTTATTTATCTGGGGGGGGGGACCTAAAGCACCGCTGATTTATTTATTTGGGGGACCCTGAGCACTTCTGATTTATTTATTTGGGGGACCCTGAGCACCATTGATTTATTTATTTGGGGGAAACCTGATGCACCACTGATTTATTTATTTGGGGGTACCCTGAGCACCGCTGATTTATTTATTTGGGGGAGGCCTGAAGCCCCGCTGATTTATTTATTTGGGGGACCCTGAGCACTTCTGATTTATTTATTTGGGGGCCCCTCAGCACCATTGATTTATTTATTTGGGGGACCCTGAGCACCATTGATTTATTTATTTGCGGGACCCTGAGCACCGCTGATTTATTTATTTGGGGGACCCTGAGCACTTCTGATTTATTTATTTGGGGGGGGGGGGGACTTGAAGCACCACTGATTTATACACCATGCTTCAATACAAAATTTCATTTATTTGTAATTAGAAATAAATATTTGACAATATATAACATTTTGTCTTTGTGATTAATTACTCTGCTTTAATTATGTTCAATTTGTAGCAATAAAAATACATCCTGCATATCAGATATTTACATTACAATTCATAACAGTAGCAAAATTTGTTATGACGTAGCAAGGAAAAAAATGTAATGGTTGGGGGTCACCACAACATGAGGAACTGTATTAAGGGGTCACAGCTTTAGAAAGGTTGAGAACCACTGTTTTAGAGGGTCACCTCAGCAGCAGGCACTCGCACCTAATGTTTTAGATGATCAGCTCAGCAGCATACCCTCACCCCTAATGGTTTAGATGGTCAGCTCAGCATCAGACCCTCACCCCTCTTTTCATGGCGCACTAGAGGTTCAGTAGTGACTACATAATTTCTTCAGAATTAGATCTATTGGTCAGTAAAGTGATATATCCGTAAATCATGAGGAGTAAACATATACATGGCCTCCTCAGGTTAGCTAGCAGTGGAGATACACAGTGGTGCCATTCACTGTCTACTACTAAATGTGACTCATTAATTCATAGAATAGTCTTGACTTTAGCAGTCACTACAAAAAATAGGTAAACTCTTGTCACTGAGGCCAACAAACATGGAGTTGCTAACAGATTTGGTATAGGTCAAAACCAGGCAGCAGAGCCTGGAGATCATGTGTTCTTCACCCTCAACTCCTGATGTTCTTCACGCTCAACTCCTGATGATATAGACTTTGCTGGAGAGAAATCTCGGAATGCTATGCACGTACAGTCAATGTTTTCAACGGCTGACATGAAGACAGATTGGGAAGAAAAACAAACAAACCAGCACCTCCATAATAAGTAAATTTGAGAACGCAGGTGCACACTACCTTGGCTGAAACACAATTGGATTAATAGAACTACAGGTAACAGCACTCTGCTAGTCAATTGCACAAAGATATAAGCAAACACTGAAAGAATAATAGCTGCTTGGTGGCCATACTTACTGCAAGTGCAGTTAGAAGCTCTTTGCGCATATAATTGATCAAACATATGTCGGGCCCATCTACCAGACGACAAGGTGGCTTCTAATCAGATGGGTCCTACTCTAAGGATACAGCTTGGTACTACTTTGCCCAGATTGTAGGCTGTAAGCCCAGGAGAGGCATGTTAGAGTAGGACCCATCTGATTAGAAGCCACCTTGTCGTCTGGTAGATGGGCCCGACATATGTTTGATCAATTATATGCGCAAAGAGCTTCTAACTGCACTTGCAGTAAGTATGGCCACCAAGCAGCTATTATTCTTTCAGTGTTTGCTTATATCTTTGTGCAATTGACTAGCAGAGTGCTGTTACCTGTAGTTCTATTACTCCAATTGTGTTTCAGCCAAGGTAGCGTGCACCTGCGTTCTCATATTCACTTATTATGGAGGTGCTGGTTCGTTTGTTTTTCTTCCCTATAGTCACTGCCACTGGGGGGTGGCGCCCCCTGGTGGTGAGATTGAACCGTGCACCACCGCCCATTTACCATGTGCTTTTAATTAGATAGCTTCTACAGCTGTATTCTACTTTGCCCATACTGCAGGCTCACAGCCTGGGAGAGGCATGTGTAGGATACAGCTTGGTACTACTTTGCCCAGATTGTAGGCTGTAAGCCCAGGAGAGGCATGTTAGAGTAGGACCCATCTGATTAGAAGCCACCTTGTCGTCTGGTAGATGGGCCCGAAATATGTTTGATCAATTATATGCGCAAAGAGCTTCTAACTGCACTTGCAGTAAGTATGGCCACCAAGCAGCTATTATTCTTTCAGTGTTTGCTTATATCTTTGTGCAATTGACTAGCAGAGTGCTGTTACCTGTAGTTCTATTAATCCAATGAAGACAGATTGGACATTCATATCTCCATACCAGACAAGAGGCACAGATGGAATATGACTGTATCCATTTTTGCATTGCGCAAACTGCGAATCCACAAAACACTAGCTGTGTGCATCCCACATATACCCCTTCTGTAGACCCTGCAATATATTACAAGTGCCTTTTCTTGTCTGCAAAATGGACAAGAACAGGACATGTTCTAGTTTTTTTGCAGGGCCGTGGAACGGACATACGGATGGGAAAGCACATGGTGTGCCATCTGCATCTTTTGCATTGAAATGAATGGGCCTGCATCTGATCTTCCAAAAATTTCAATTGGATACGGATTAAAAAAACAGTTGTGTGCACGAGGCCTTAGGCCTAGTTCACACGAACGTTTTTTTTGCGAGTGTACGGGCCGTTTTTTTTGTGTTCCGTATACGGTCCGTATACGGAACCATTCATTTCAATGGTTCCGCAAAAAAAACGGAATGTACTCCGTATGCATTCCGTTTCCGTATTTCCGTTTTTCCGTTCCGTTGAAAGATAGAGCTTGTCCTATATTTGGCCGTAAATCACGGGTCGTGCCTCCATTCAAGTCAATGGGTCCGCAAAAAAACCAGAACACATACGGAAATGCATCCGTATGTCTTCCGTTTCCGTTCCGTTTTTTCTGAACCATCTATTGAAAATGTTATGGCCAGCCCAATTTTTTCTATGTAATTACTGTATACTGTACATGGCATACGGAAAAACGGAACGGAAAAACGGAACAACGGATCCGTGAAAAATGGACCGCAAAAAAACAATAAAAGCCATACGGTCGTGTGAACTAGGCCTTAGTCTTACATAAGGTGGGGTCAGAACTGGAGGAAATCTTGGGTAACCAAGTATACAACCCAAGCAGGTAGGGTACAGATGCAAAATCAGGAGTAAAGATTCAGATAAACAGATTTGAGAACACCTTTGCAGAGGTCCGGGAAAAAAAAATCCCAGACAACCTTAAATAATGCTATTACTATTTGACACTGATCTTTAAAGCGGTCATTGGCTGCATGGAATAGGTAAGAAGCAGGGGCGTAACTACCATAGCGGCAGACCATGCGACTGCTATGGGGCCCAGGGCAAGAGGGGGCCCAGTCTTAGTTGGGATCATCTCCTCTTCTACTGGAGGTGAAAACTTGGTCAGGACTCTACCCTCTAAAGGAACAACTTTTAGCAAATGAGGCAGTGGGAAAAATGGCCCAAGGGTCATTGAAAGAGGTTTAGGTGGAAACCCTTCTGTCCTGTGTGGGGGGGCTGGGTTTGATCCTTGCTATGGGGCCCATACTTCTCTATGTACGCCTCTGGAAAGAAGTCAGCATCACATTAAATTTATTTGCTCCTCAGGCTGCATGCAGTACTTATACAGTAGTTATACGTAGACGCAAGATTCTCAGTCTTCTCAGTAGGGTTCAATACACAATGGTGTAATCTATGTGCTCCCAAGGCAGTTTGGCAGGGGTGATACACAGTATAGAGTGATTTGCTTGACTTTATTCCGGCATTGTCCATAATACTAAAGTTGTCACTTGTGTCATTCTCAAGATTTCTCAAAAACTCCAAAACCTTCAGCATGTCAAATATAAAACTGAAATGGTTTCCTGCTTTAAATCTTTAGAGTTGAGCTACAGTATGTCCCCTTCCGATAGTGACTATAGGTGAAAGGGCACTTGATAAAATGTGATTAATTTCAGGGGTTTCATGGCTGTTCATGCAAGTCACTTATCAATATTTCCCTATATGCTGGTCATACACCTGGTGGTCATGCTAGCCCACTGATAGGGACACAATCAGCTGATGGTCTCCTGACTCTTCCTAGGTTTTGGGGCAGAGTGTTGGATTCCAACATGACATCCAGACTGAAATCAGGGCCATCTGAATCAGGCCTAATAATGGATTTCTATGAATTGACTAAGTGCATGGAAAGTAAATGCATGTCTTGTATGAGAGTTCAGGTGTGTGTCCAGGGATGTGTGGCCAGAGCATTGTCAGAAGATGCCAACCCATCAACTGCTCCTGGCCAAATGATATGGCAGATGCCATCCAATAATCCTTTATCCAAACACATAGGATTTTAATTGTGTAAAACTAGAAAATGGAGTCATTGTATTATACATTAACATTTTTCATTATTTATGTTAGGTAAGAAGTGAATTCTTGTATATGAGTAATGACTGAAGTATTGACTGTTTTTAATATAGGGTTGGTGGGATGTAAAACCTGGCACCCACACAGATCAGCTGTATTGGGCAGCAGATGGCACTGGACACTATATAGTGGATGGAGACAGAAGGAAAAGGCTCTGTCCACTGTGTCATTTCTGATACTGGCATACTGCAGCTCAGATCCAATTCACTTGAATGGGACCCGAGCTACAGTACCCCGCCATGGCCACTACAAAATGGATAGAGTGCTTCTGGCGTCATCCACCATGTAAGGGGAGATTTATCAAAACCGATGCAAAGGAAAACTGACTTACCCATAGCACCCATATTTTTCAGAGCTACTTTGGAAAATTAAAGGATCACTCTGTTTGGTTGCTATGGGCGACTAAGCCAGTTTTCCTTTGCTTTGCACCAATTTTGATAAATCTTCCGCATAGTTTCTGGGGCTGGTGGCTGGCCAATACAGCTGATTGGTGGGGGTGCGATGTGTCGGACCTAAACGGATCTGATATTGATGACCTATCCTGATGTTAGGACATCAATATCTTAGTCCCAGAAAACCCCTTTAAATGTCATTAAATGGGTTTCACCCTATCAGGACATTGAAGGGTACCTTGCTCTGTACAACTCCACACTATTGGCTATAACAGAATGCTGCGGCAAAGAGCAGCCCCCACTCTGAGGGTCTCCTCACACATATTATGTGGCTGTTAGATGGTTGTCTATTCATTAGAAACATCTTGGAGCCCATGGCTTCTCTTGGCAGCAAGAACTGATTGTTAAGGGTTTTCAGCAGCCTGACCCAGCTGATCACTGGGGCACCTTAATTATAGATGGTAGACTTGGTATATCACAGGATCTACTTTTTGTAGCAGAGGCTCATGTCTAAACTTTCTCCCTCCAGGTGTGGTCCGAGAAGCATAACAAAACCATCACCTTGAAGGATGTTTGCTATGCCCCCCTGAATCCCAGAAATGCCTCAGGAACTGACTGTGCAGTAAATAGTTTGATGCAGTACTTCCAGAACAACAAAACGAGGTTCAACATGGAGGTGACACAGACATTATCTGGGGAGACAGGCACTGTTGGATGGAGGGACCATTTCCTCTATTGTGTCAAGTAAGTCTAAGGTAGCAATGCCAAAAATATGTGATATGTAAGGTTGAAGTGCGGCTCTGTTAGCATTATCAACCCAGTAAACCAGGCATACTGCCTGGTAGGGCTTGTCATGCTGATTAAAATGACAAATTTCTTTTGTCTTATGATAAACAGCTGCAGAGATATCTGTGTGTTTATTTTTATGCAAATGAGCAAGTTTGAGCACCAGGGTGCAGGGCTGAATCCTTGGAGCACTGTTTTGTAATGCCCGCTGTGCTCTGCACACTCCCCCCTCCCCTTGATTGACAGTGCTTGACATGCGGAGGGCAGAGCTGTGTCCTAGCATCTACATATCATATACACCACTTACTGTAGCTGGATTTCTATCATTAGAAAGCTAATCTACATATTACTGCTTTATTCACAAGTATTATATATGATTATAAAGACACCAGTAATATGTATTAGCTGTCTAAGCATAGAAAAAAACATGCATCGCTAGATGGTAATGCTATAGCTTAGTGATAAGTGGTTTCCCTTGCATGTAGAGATCCTAGGTTTGAATTTTGGGAGAGAATTTTAGATTTTTTTCCCTCTAATTTGACCCATAATAAAAGTCTAGACTCTAGGGGGTCATTTATTAAGACCGGCATAATACAAATATTGTGTCTATTAATAAAGCAGTAATAGGTTTAGGGTGTCTAATCATAAAAAAAAAAAAACACTATTCTCAATATAGTAAGGCCATTTATTAATATTCTGCTAAGGATCTCAACATGCAAAACTAATAACTAACCCCTAAGCGATAGCATTACCACACAGAGAACAGTCTTTTTCTATGTTTAGAAAGCTAATACGTATTACTGGTATCTTTACATTATAGATCGTGCTTGTGAATAAAGCAGTGATACGTAGATTAGCTTTCTAATCATAGAAATCCAGCTACAGTAAGTGGTGTATATGAGATGGTAGGACACAGCTCTGCCCTCAGCATGCTGATGTTTAGATTTGTCAATCAAGGGCAGGGGGGAGTGTGCAGAGCACAGCGGGTGTTACAAAGCAGTGCTCCAAGGATTCAGTCCCACCTCCTAGCGCCCAAAGTTGCTCATTTGCATATGAATAAAAACACAGATATCTCTGCAGCTGTTTATCATAAGACAAAAGAAATGTGTCATTTTAATCAGCATGACGAGCCCTACCAGGCAGTATGCCTGGTTTAATAGGGTTGATTATGCTGACAGAGTCTCTTTAAAGCCATAACAGATAATAATTAATAAATCATCATGCTTGGGACTATTCAAGTTCTTGATCAATCTGGATTACCAGAAATGTTGTAGCATTGGGGAAATTGCTTCTATTGTGGAAAATATTTTGTGTATGGAAGTAATAGGACAAGTACAGTACCCCGGACCTGGGGGTATCTGCAGTTTTTTTTTTTTTTATATATGTATTGTACAGTATTATGTTCTGCCATTTATTCCAGCAAGAAGAGGTATGGTTGGCAATGGTTGACAGGAACAGGGCTAACCACTCTGTTCTTCCCCTCTTGGTAGGAGTGGGCTGGTCCTACTTCCGTCCAGGAGGTGGAGTTCAAGTCCAGACAGACTGGAGGTAGAAGCACATGTCAGAGCTCCTACTCCAAGAGACCGTAAAAAAGAAGATAGACTGAATCAAGAACACTACCTCCAAAAGTCTAGACAGCAGAGTGGTCAGCAAAATCACAGCTTTAGAGACCCTGCTGCAGGTGAGGGACTATGGCCCAGACACCCATCATCTGGACCTTTTCCAGGCCAGTCAAACACCAAGCCTGTATCCCACTGTGGACACCTATATCCACAAGTGCATGCAAGCACCATTTAATTGCCACCTAACCAGCCACCATACGTTATCATCACTTTCTACCTACTGATGCTGAATGCACCACAAGTTATATTTTGCACTAAGTAAAAAGAGACTTTTATACTTACTTCTGGCCTGATTCTACTGCAGCAATCCCCAGGAAGCAATGGCCTGAGGGAGCACAACGTGACACAGCACCTCATCAGGGTCATTACCATTCCTATTCTCTGTACAGGTTCTTCTGGGGCTCGCTTCACAAGCTTTTCCAGTGCCCATCACAGGGATTACAGAATGTACCATCCTCAGATCGTGAAGTTTAGCATGATATAAATATACAAACTTTATGAAGAATTAATCAATTAATCAAAATGATCTTTTTCTGTTGCAGCTCACCATTGTCATTTAAGGACATTACAGACCTGGAACTGAGCTGCATGGCAGATTACGGTGCTCCAGTCTTCCCCTTCCTTGCCGTGGGAGGTTATGATGGTAATAGTCTCTTGTTTTATATAGTTATTTGGGTTCCATTAATATTAACTAGTTGAGGCAGAAATTTGGACAGTTACCAGTTGCAACCAACTTTTCAACCGCATACTAGGAAAATTAACAGTAAAAGTTGTTATATTGACTGCAATTCAACAGGGTTGTCTCATCTGGACAACCAGTTACCAGAGCTTCTGGAAATTATAAACTGAACAACATTCAGGACCCCCCGTTAATGAGCCAAAATAGAGAATCAGTACCTAGGCCCATCCTTGAATGGCTGACATGTCTTTCAGTAGAGGAAGGGTATGACCAGTTGCAGCTTCCTTTGACTGCTAGTGGCTTGGGATTTTGGCAATTTACTTTTCGGCGACTATGGAAAAACATCTAATATAGCCTTACATCCAGCAAGGATTTTTATCCAGCTTTTTAAGACTCTTGAAGGGGACTTCAGAGATGGAGGTGAAGAGACATTTTGCCATTCAGTAGTTTGGGAAGACCAGGTGATAACTTCTAGGTTGCTATCCCTGTATCTCTAAGGCCTCATGCACACGACCGTATCTGTTTTGCGACGTGCAAATTGCGGATCTAGTCCGTGTGCCATCTGCATCTTTTTTGCAGACCAGTTGACTTTAGTGGGTCTGTGGTCTGCACTTTGCAGACATATTAGTCTATCTTTTTGTGAAAAGGACATATGGAAGTGGAAAGCACACGGGTGATCCACGTACTTTCTGCCTCTGTATGTCCATTTCACAAAAAGATAGAACATGTCCTATACTTGGCTGCAAAATGCGGACCACGGGCCTATTGAAGTCACTGGGTCCGCAAAAAATGCGGATGCAACATGGACGGTGTCTGTATTTTATGGACCGCAAAATACATATGGTCGTGTGCATGTGGCCTAATAATCTTTTATCCTGTGTTCTCAGACAATCGGTTCTCGGAGTCAGAAGCTTTGATTTTGACCATCTCTCTGAACAATTTCCCTCGTTCTGATCCTAAGTTTGAATACGTTTTACTTTGGGAGCAGAAATTCCTGGAAGTTGTGCAGGAATATAAGAAAAATCCAAAAAGTAATTTTAGCTTTGCTTATAATTCAGAAGTAAGTGTACATTCCTCCATTGTACTCCTAACCTAAAGTTCCACTCATTAGCTTGTTCTTTCTTCTTTCCTACTAGATCTTCACCTGTTTAGATAATGCAGATTTAAAATCCACACCACAGGTCAACTCCACTACAGAGTCCCTGTGATTTTTTTTTTATGTAGCACATGCATGCGCTTAGGTAAAATCTCATCCACTGTGTGGCCTTACCTTTAAAGAAAACATAACAAATTATGGGGCACTTCTAAGGAAAATAATAGCAGCATATTTTAAATTTGTATCCAGCAATTCATGCCATATTAAAGGGGTTGTCCTACCAAAAAGAAAAAATAAGTAAAAATTTGTGAAAAATTAAAAAGCATCACTCACCTGGTGAAAGTCCTGCCATTCCAGTGCTTCAGCTACCATTCTTGCACACGTGATTGGTGAGACCAGTGAATGGTTTTAGTGGTCATCTGAATGGGAAAGGAACATCATCACTTCTGGCCATAGCGCTGGAACATGGGAACATATGAATGATGCTTTTTATTTTTTATCACCTCCACAGTCTACATATTTTTTTACTTTTGGTTGGAGAACCCTGTAATGATACTTTTCTGATATTCACTACCATCTATGGGCTCCACAGTCCTCACCGTTGCCCCTTGCTAAGGCCAGTGATATAAGGAGTGGGGGAAGGGAAGTGACAACTGCTCTTGGGCTATTTCTGTCTTATAAAAGTTGTTGTCGCTGATAACCTGAACTTTTTGACAAACAACTAGGGTTGACTAAGTAGGAGAATCTTTACATATGGCTGGAATTTTCTCCATTGTGTCACTGCAATTTCTAATTTACAATTTTTTTCTTGTCAACAGAGATCTTTAGAGGATGAAATTAATCGGACCACAACAGAAGACATTCCCATCTTTGCCATCAGTTACCTGGTGATCTTCATATACATTGCCCTTGCTCTGGGGGAGTACAGCAGCTGCCGGAGAGTGCTGGTGAGATGCTTCATTTTATGATCCCATCCATATCCATTATCTTTGTGGTCAGGTCTTTTCAATTTTGGCAGAATCTACTCACAGGCTAATGTCTTAATGGGCTTTGCAGATCCTCACCTGGAGTATGATGTCAAGGGAATGCTAAAAAAAATGTACAAATCAGAATTTTCTTGTACTATTTTATTGCACATGCAAGCCAAAGGCTGTGCAATTGCACAGAGCCCCTAATGGCACAGTGACACAGCACCACCATAAAGAGTGGACATCTTCCTACTGTAGGAGCTCTATGACAATCACCTTGCCCTTGCTAAATCACTGTTGGACTGCAAAAGGGGCCAAATCTGCCTAGCTCTACTCCTGGACTAAGCCAATGTGTCCGCCTGTCCCTCATGTCCCCATAGCTAAATGCTATTTGAGCCAAGCATGCTTTTTCCGAGGTATAGGCTATTTATCTGTTAGCCAAAGATGCTAACTACAATGATAGCACTGGATTGGCCTTTCATGAGCCTGTTGGTACAGCTGCCCTCCACTAGGTTCTTGTTCAGCAAGTATGAACCTGGCCATCAATGGAACAACAGCTCTCCCCTCTGACCTTACCATACCCATGCAGATTTGGCTTGGCCAAGCATGCATCTTATTTAATAAGAAGAGAGACACTTCTGGCATCAAAAGGGTTTGCAATCCAATACTCGTTTTAGTCTGCATGACCACATTGCTGACTACTTCACTGATATCATGGCCAGCTTATCAGACACTAACCTAACATTTCACAGATACTCAACTTAAGCTGGCAAAGTGCAGCCAGCTTTCTTCTGCCACTGCTTGTAGCAAAGAGATAGGCATTGCATATACGGTATCTAAATGAAGTGAAATTGAAGAAAAGACCTCATGGACCAGGCTTGGTTTCTTCAAGATTGTGGGGGCCCTACTGCAGAAACATATTTTCAGCTGTCATCATAGGGGAACTGCTGTGTACGTCCTCAATGCCAAGGTCTCTCAAAACCCAAAGTACCTCCCTCTATAACAAATGGGGAACCAAATAACCCTTCTAGGCCCAGGAAGCAAACAAGCCTGAAGAAGAGCAGTCAGCTCATACAAAAATTACAAAAATATCAATTTACCCTTAACCAACAAGTACTTATGTGTTTAAAGTAACACTAAAAACAAGAAAAATAAAAAAAAACATCCCAAACCTCCCCCCTCCATCTTTTTTTTGCTTCAATCTTATTTTGTCTCATATAACAAATAAAACTGAGAAATATATAAAGCTCTCTCTGTGTCCTTGTAGTTCAGCCATGCCGCCCCCCCTCCTTCTTCTTATCACAATCCTGTGAGTGGCTGTATAATGGACAGGAGCAAGAGCCACCCCCCCCCCCTCCTTAACCCCCACTCCTTTGCTAATTCACCTCCACTCAGCCGGCTTCCTTCTGAAGATGGAAGATATCATCAGAAAATGAACCCCTGTGCAGTGTCAGACTGGGGTTCCTTGGGCCCATCAGAGGAAATCATTCTCTGGGTCCAACCCCTATATCATCAATAATTTCTAATGGGTTTTGAATCAAAGAAATAGACCCAAGGGGAAAATGATTATCCCCAAGGGCAGTTCCATTGAATTAGAGCCTGTGTCCACCAGAGGATCCTCTGGTACTCTGGTGGCCAGTCCAACTCTGCCCCAGTGTTCTCTGCTGGATTTAGACTATTTGTGCCATAATCATTCAAAAATGCTGCAGACTGACAAACAGTAAAGGCAACTATATTCTTTGTTTATTTTTTTTATTAATTTCTAGGTTTAGCGTTCCTTTCAGTTTCACAGTTTATGACTCCATTGTACACTAATGTTATATTTCTTCAGGTGGACTCTAAAGTGACCCTTGGTTTGGGTGGAGTTCTGGTTGTCCTGGGAGCTGTTTTGGCATCAATGGGTTTCTTTTGCTACATTGGGTTACAATCCTCACTCATCATTGTGGAGGTTGTGCCTTTCTTGGTTCTAGCCGTGGGTGCAGACAACATCTTTATATTTGTCCTGGAGCTTCAGGTATAATCATTTATTTAAAAACCTTATTGAATGCTATAGTGTACTATTCATAAATGAGCTTATGACATAGAAAAGGTCAGGAACATACTATGTGGTCATAATGAAGCCCATGAGAAGATGACCTCTTACTTTTTTCCTCGATCCAGCAGGTCCTGTGAACCCACCATAATTACACATAACATGTCTGTAGAAGAAAGTTTGTAAAATTCTTACCATCTCGAAGTTGCATGGATCAACCGCTCAGGAGCTTGGTCAGGTGACACTCCTCTTCTGAAAATCCTGCTTCTGCTGATGTCACATCCTTTACTAGGTTTTTAGCCTGAGCTATGGATGGGACGTTACTTCCAATGTAGATCAGGCCAGAACCTTTCCTCTCCCTGGCACATGTGCACACTTTATCTACGCATGCGCCAGGGAGAGGAATAGTTCTGTCTCTGTCTACAACGGAAGTGATGTCCTATCTGTAGCCCAGGCCGAAGACCTGATAAAGGACGATGAAGCAGGATTTTCAGAAGAAGGGCATCATGTGATGAGGTTCACGCAACTTTGGAAAAGTAAGTATATTACAAACTTTCTTCTACAGGCAAGTTATGCGTAATTAATGTAGGCGGTGGACTTTGGTTTACCACATATAATATCCCCAAGATAATTACTTATTTTAGAAGTTGGTGATGATCCGCCATATTAAGCACAGTAATTTGGTATATAATATATAATATGTGTGTTCTTATTTCAGAGAGATCAAAGGCGGGAGGGCGAACGAAGAGAGGAGCAGATTGGAAGAGTCCTTGGTGGTGTGGCCCCCAGCATGCTACTTTGCAGTCTGTCGGAGTCGCTTTGCTTTTTTCTGGGTAATACATTCAATGGCACAATCTTATTGACATGTCTACTATGAAGCAGGTAGCCATACAGGCATGCTTTCTCATATTTATATGGTGTGCACCACGTCACAGCTTGGTCTATCTTGTTGGTACAGGTGCCCTTACACAAATGCCTGCTGTTCGGACCTTTGCCCTGAATGCAGCCCTTGCCATCCTGTTGGATTTTATCCTGCAGATCACCATGTTTGTGGCCCTTGTGTCTTTGGATGCTAAGCGTCAAGAGGTAACATGAGGAACCTGGGGCAATAGTGGCTATGTCAGAGTGGGACGGTTGTTATGTTTTCCCTATATATCACGTTATACTATGCTTTACTACCTGATTGTGCTCTTCCACTAGCAAAATAGATTTGATGTCTGCTGCTGTGTGAAAACCAAGATTGAAAAACCCAAGAAAAAAACAAAGGGCCTGCTGGTCTCCTTCATGAAGAAAGTCTATTGTCCCATTATTCTGAATCCGTTTAGTCGAGTGATAGTGGTGAGTAACGCTGTATAATCCATTGCACATACATTATCTCCATACACTACTACACAAAACTCAAATTCCATATACTATGTAACCCTGTACATGTACAAGGAAAAAGTGGAAGGCCCATCACACTGATTGGGAGCTAGAATCTGGATGGTAAGGGCAACTTTCCCACATTTTATTATTTATATTTTTTTGTATTAATTTTTCTCCTTATATTCATCTGTACACATCCTATTGAGTGAATTGGTTCTTCACAAATCAAATTTGTTGTGTAGTTCCCAAAAGCTTCTAATTTCTGGAAATCTGAAACTTTTGTGGTTCAACCCTCAGAAATCTCCTATAATGGCAACCACCATTTTAAAGATCAGAAGACATGTTTTTAATTGAAAAACAAAATCACACAGTGCAGTGTGATATCAAACAGGGTGTTTGTTACCTACCTACCATCCGTGTACCCATAGCCATAGATGTCATTTTAACATTACAAATGCTGTCTTGGCATTAAAGAGCTTAAAAGGGGTTGGATACAGTCCTAGGAGACCTCCGAGTGTCATATAGGACTTTGTAGAGCGATTGGGGAACATCAAATTTATTCGGACAGAATCAAATCTGCCGACAGAATAAGACCTGAAATTAATTGTGGGAAATGTTCTCATCTCTACATCCTATCTTTGCTGACTGCTATGTCCTCCTCTCTTCACAGATGATTGTCTTCATCTTCCTCTTCTGCAGTGGGATATATTTCATGATGTATTCTCGTGTTGGCCTCAGCCAGGAGCTGTCTGTACCACTGGTAAATAAATTGTCTCTGCACACAAGATTCCAGACCAAAGGGATGCTGAACACTGCATAGGAAAAATGGTTGACACTTTTTGCTTTGGGGGTCACCTACTTCTAATATTAAATGTAAATAGAAAGCCAGTTTGTATACAGATTTAGGGAGATAATCATGTCTTGGCCAGAGTTGACCATGGTTACAAATTGTGTCTCTTGTCCTGGAGGACCTGTCCAGTCTTTTAGACAGACAGCACATTGATTTGAGTGGACACTGTGTAATGCTTAATTTCTCCTGTGGAAGGCTCTGAAGGGAAATTGAACACTCCCTGCCACATTTCCCTACAGCTTACTGGTGTGAGTCTCCAGCAGGGAACACTTTGGGATTTGCTTACTATTAGAGTCCATTCACACGTCCGTAGTGTATTGCGGATCTGCAATACACCCGGCCGGCACCCCCATAGAACTGCCTATTCTTGTCCGCAATTGCGGGCAAGAATAGAACATGTTCTATCTTTTTCGGGAGCCGCGGACCGGAAAATCGGGGCCGCTCTCCGGAAATGCGGATGCGGACAGCACACTGTGTGCTGTCCGCATCTCTTCCGGGCCCCATAGAGAATGAATGGGTCAGGATTCGTTCCGCATAGTTGCGGAACGGATCCGGACCCATTCTACAGACGTGTGAATGGACCCTTAAGGGAATCTTCTAAGAAGTTGGGCGGAGAGCCCCATTACATAGAGTTTAGAAAAAGGTAAATGCCCTTACTAAATAGAGGTGGAGCTTAAGCTTTATTAAAGGGGTTGTCTCACTTCAGTAAATAGCATTTATTATGTAGAAGAAGTTAGAAGTGGTTCCTCAAGTTACAAAATTAATTAGTTCCAGGACGACCATTGTATGTTGAATCCATTGTAACTTGAGTTTCCAAAGCCTCAAAATGTCATCCAAGATAAGAGAAAATGAAGATTTTAGAAAAATAAGCAGATAACTAAGACAGATAAAAAAAAGTCCTTACATATAACTAGCTAACTAGCAACTAATCCAGCTATTTTACCAGAGAAGTGGCCTTGATTGGTTGGATCTGAGTCTGAGACATTGTATGTTGAGTCTATCTGTAAAGAATAAATCAAGGCAACTGGACTTACTGTAGATTTTTTGAAAACGTTTTACTCGTTCTTCCAACTAGCTTTTTCAATTCTGAGTGACTGTACAAGAATTCTCTGGGAATAAATATGTAACTGAATCAACATCTGGTAATTATACCCAGCATGGGGTCAGAGGTCATTATACCCAGCATGGGGTCAAAGGTGTTGATTACATTATCCTAATTGGAATCAGTAGGTGATAATGACCTCCCAGAAAAAGGTGTCAAGACAGCATTGTATGTGGCAGACAATAGATGTCTAACCACCCCGCCTCTATTCAAGCTTGGCTTCTCCATTTTTACGTCCCATATGTAGCTGGGGTGTCTGAGAAACTCAAAAGGATTTTTAATAAACATCACATCCCTGTCTGCTTTAAACCCAGCAACACACTGAGGCAACAACTGGTTCACCCAAAAGACCCAACGCCTAAACACAAGATGGACAACATTGTGTACGCAGCCCAGTGTAATGAGGAATGCTCAGAACTGTATATCGGCGAAACAAAACAACAACTACATCAGCGTATGGCTCAGCATAGAAGAGCCAAAACCTCTGGTCAAGATTCAGCCGTGTACTTACATCTAAAAGAAACAGGTCACACCTTTGAAGACAGTCAAGTACGTGTTTTGGATAAGGAGGCCGATTGGTACAAACGAGGTGTGAAGGAGGCCATCTACGTAAAAATGGAGAAGCCAAGCTTGAATAGAGGCGGGGGGTTCGACATCAATTGTCTGCCACATACAATGCTGTATTGAGAAAGCTCGTTGGAAGAACGAGTGAAACGTTTTCAAGAAATCTACAGTAAGTCCAGTTGCCTTGATTTATTCTTTACAGATATACCATGACCTGGATAAATGAGAACCTTCACAGATATGTTGAGTCTAGTTTTAACTTATGATGGGTCAGAAAAGACCATTATATGTTGAAAATATTGTATCCTAAAGGGATCACTGCACAAGCCATTTACTAATGTATTATTATTATCCATATTGCTTCCTTTGCTGGCTTTTTCCATCACATTATGCATTGCTTGTTTCCATCGTTACGACCACCCTGCAATCCAGCAGCAGCAGTGGTGGTCGTGCTTGCTTACTATAGGAAAAAGCACTAGCCTATGTGCAGTCCCACAGTCCCGTCCACCAGAGAGGCTGGTGCTTTTTTCTATAGTGTACAAGCATGACCACCGCTGCTGGATTGCAGGGTGGTCATAACCATGGAAACAAGCAGTGTATAATGTAATGGAAAAATGAATCCAGCCAGCAAAGGAGGCAATATGGAGAATCACAATACATTAGTAAGTGGCTTGTACTCACTTCCTCTACATAATAAATGCCACTTACTGAAGTGAGACACCTTTAAGATATATTTTTTTTTTTTTACAATTTTAGCTGCAGTATCTCTGTAGGCAGGGCTAGGTTGATAGGGTGGCAATGTTTAGGGGTGTAATTTGTAAATTAGAAAATTAAACTTTGCCTTTAAATTTCTTTGCACAACCATTTAGAAGCTTTGTCTGTGTGGGTGATAATGGTACAGGTGCCAGGGCACAATGAGCGTTTCCATTTAGTGCATGGGTATTTTTGGGGGGCAGTCTGCTTTTATGTTCTTCTTCTAATACGCTTTTTGCTTTGTCAGGGCGGTATTTATTACACAATGCTATTATTTTTTGTGTGTGTAAGCTTTTATTACAATGGTCTAAGTCCAGCTATAATCCGCTTTCCTGCTGTAGTGTAACCTGAAGGTACGAAGTGCAGTGCATCATACAAGTAGAGACGTCTGATCTATGCGATATCAGGGGCGTTAGACAAAACACAATGTATGGCCAAGAGCCGCTGAGGGATAGGGCTAATTAGGGTGCCTTCCCTCGCTGAGTATTTTGCGGCAGAAAATTCTGCAACTAAAAATCAGTTCCATTCACCTGAATGGGGCTTTCAGAAATCCATGTGCTTGCTGCCCCATTCAAATGAATGGAACTGATTTTCAGTCGCAGAATTTTCAGCCACAAAATTTGCCGCGTGTGAAGGCATCCTTAAAGGGGTTGTCGAGCTCCTTCAAAGTTCTTACCTAAAGCTGAGAATGGTATAAAACGATAAATGGAGTAAGACTCGGTATACATGAAGTTGGAGTCTACCATCGCGCGTATACGCTCAAGTTGTCCACGTCAGAGGGCTTGAGATGGATGCCATGGAGTGTCATTTGTCACCCATAGGATCCCATTGTAAAATGAAAGTACATTATACTGCACGGTATGCTTCTTTTCTGCTCTGCTTTCCTAAAACGGCATGCCGACGCATACTGTCCGGATGGAGGCTGAAAGGACTCTTGGGCCTCTCCGAGCGATGATGTTTCAACACAGACATGTGACTGTTGCATTAAATCACTGGCTGCAGTGGGCTTCACTATCGTCACTGCTTGCAGCCAGTGATTGGCTGCAATGGTCACATGAACGTGTCGAAAAATCACTGGAGGCCAAAATACACTGACCACTGAGGGACCTGGAAAAAGGCAAGCGAGGGGCAGGGAATCAAGTTTATTGAGCACCATATTACAAGTTAGGCAGACAACCCCATTAAAGGGTTTGTCCTACAAAAAAATTTCAAACCTGGATTTGAATACTTTTGTAATTAAAAATTTAGCATAGCCACTGAGTTATTCAATAAAATGTATCTGTATAGCACCACCTGCTGTTTGTGTTTTTTCTTTGACCTGCTCACTGAGAAGGCCACACATGCTCAGTTTCATCCTTCAACTGCCTCCTGAGCTGTGATAGGGAGAGCATGTACACGCCTCCTGAGCTGTGATAGGGTGAGCTGAGACACGCCCCCTGAGCTGTGATAGGGAGAGCATGGACACGCCTCCTGAGCTAAGGCAGAAAAGACCCCCCCCCGAGCTGTCAGCTTGATATAAATCTAGCAGAGCAATGAATGTGGAGATCTCTGGATCCATGTGAGGTACAGGGCTGGTTCTAGCTTTGTTAGAAAGAGCTAGTCATGTTCTATATGATGTCTGATTGTTTACTTTAGTCATGGGATAACCCCTTTAACTATAAAGCTCCTCCTTGGAAGGGAAACCTTTAACAATGAGTGAGAATATAAATTCTCTTGCAGCCTGTACTATGTAAATGGAGTGATAAGAGAAGCTCAGCTTGACAGAATACAGGCTGCCATAAACAGCTCCTGTATTCTGCTGATGGTAATTTGCAGCCCGGGAAGTGAGAGAGAGATCTAATTTCTCCATGACTTCTCTCCACAGGATTCCTACGTACTTCAGTATTTCAAACATCTCAACAAGTATTTCGAGGTTGGTGTCCCCACGTACTTTGTGACCACAGGTGGATACAACTTTACCTCAGTGGCTGGAATCAATGGTATCTGTTCCAGCTCAGGGTGTGATAATAACTCAATGACACAGAAGATACAGTATGCCACTGATTATCCTGACAGGTAAGTACGTCTGATGCTATACCAAGAAATGAATGGCTTGTATTACTACTCTTGGAGCAAAACTAAAGGGGGTACAGTGGTTGCAGTTGCATCTGAAGGGGCTTGAAAGGTCCCTCTACCTCACGTGAGGAGACCAGTGCTTTAAATAGAGAGATAAATGGGAGACCCTGTTAGGAAATTTACAGTGGTTCCAGGATACGCCTCTAAATAGTTGAGTAACTTTGTGAATTCATATATTGCATTACTTATTTTGTACTGAACCTAAGTTATATCCTTATATCCAAGAGCAGCATTCACAATTCTGCCAGTTTCAGAGCTGAAGTGTCCCACCTGCTATCTGCCCTCCACTTGTTCAGTGTCTGCACATAGCTTGCTCTGGTGATTTTCATTGTGGAAGATATACAGGGTGAGTCAAAAGTCACAGGACACCCTTTTATTTCAGAAACGAAAATAAAATATATCCCAGCAAGTAATGGGTGAGGGGTCCTATCTGTTAGGCTATATCCAGAAAATGGCCACCATCTTGAAAGCCACCATATTGGATCAAGGGCAAATGTTTTCCAATGGGAAGGGGGTCATGTAGTATATCAAAGAAGACTATAGTTTTCTCAGAAATCGATTGCTACAATATCTCTTGTGGTTCAAAACTTATCAACACAGAAGTTTGCAACAACAATTGGCAATGTTCCCTGAGATGCACAGCTATTTGACATGTTCAATGTGTTGTCCATGGTCCTAAACACAGAACTTTTAAGTTTTGAACTTTCTGTGTTGATAGCTTCTGAACCTCAAGAGATATTGCAAATCTGATTGCGGCAATCGATTTCTGAGAAAATATTTTTTTTTAAATATGTTCCATGGCCTTCTACATTTAAATAATTTGCCCATGATCTCATATGGCGGCTTACAAGATGGCAGCCAAGTTACGGACATAGCTGTCACGCTCTAATGTGGGAGGGAAACCCCACACCGAACATAGGAGGGAAAGGGGAAAGGAAATAAGGGAAGGAAGATGGACACCTCCTAGTGCAAACCCTAACCAAAGCCCTGACTGACTACCAGTATGAACAGACCCCAAAGGTAGGTGAGTTCATACACAGGAATACCTAAAGTCCTTTCTAACTCTCAAGGACCCTGGTATTAATGACAGGAATGAGACAGCCTGTTTCTCCAAAAGGAAGGATGAACGGGAGTCTCCCTGAGGCCTAATAAAAAACAACAAGGGAATGCAACACACTGAAAAGTTAAAATAAAATACAAAAGGGAAAGGTAACACTTAACTTCCAAGAAGCTATGCCAGCACCAGGAACTCAGCTGAGATCCAAACACCAGCTATCCACAGGTCCAACTGAAGCTATAAACCGCACAGCATTGTGGGAGAAACAACTATAAATAGGTAAAGTTAAATGACCACAATAGCAACACCTGGAAGTAAAGGGTGTGGCCAGTACCAGAAACAACACAGACACCTATTGATCCACAAGGTAAATATGTCAAATCAAACCATGTGTTGCCAGTCTCAAAGATCTCCTGCCACTCACTGTCGCGGGGACTTCCGTATGTCTCGGTACGTCCATGACAATAGCCTAAAAGATAGGTCTTCTCACCCATTACTTGCTGGGGTATTCATATTTAATTTTCCCTTTCGTTTCTGAAATAAAAGGGTGCCCTGAGACTTTTGACTCACCCTGTATAATATGCTGGATCTGCCATTGATCTGCAGATAAGAATTCCATTTCTATGGACAGCCTAAACCCAGCCATGGCTGCCCTGGTTATAAGGCCAATCTATCACTTAATGAGATGATTATTGGCGCATGTTCAATTCTTGCAGCTAGAAATAAGATATCTAATTGGTGTATGGGAAATCATTCTAGCTGTGGCATTGCAGCGATTTTCAGGATCTTCTTGGAAAGTTGTGAGAGATCTTGTAACTACTCAAAAAAACCAACATGGAGGCTACTCACAGGTGACCAAATGTCACCATGAGGGCCATAAACAGTAAATGTGCAGTTACCCGGGAGAGGGGAGCAGAGGATAGGAGTAGTAGTAGTGGCTATGATGGTGGCAGCTGTACTCACAGTTTGCTGTGTCAAACTATACTCTGGAGCTTCCTAGGGCCATGCGGTGGTAGGAGAGCATACTTTTTCTTCCCTTGGGGCACACCTTGGTTTTGGGGCTCCTGCCTGGTGGTAGCTGGGGTGCCTTTGATGGTGAATGTTTGGCAGAGTGCAAGTGTAAAAGCAACAATGATGGTAGTTGTAGTACTTTCACACTCTAGGCCTTCTCAGATGTCTGGTCTATTTCCTTCAGAGGAACTTTGGTAGCAGTGTTGCTTCCTTGGCAGCTCAGAGATTTGGGCCTAGTCCATGCAGGAGCTCTCAGCAACATGTCTCTCCTGTAGCTTCTTCTCACACTAGACTCTACTAAACTAAACTGCTAATCAGGGGGTGGAACCAGCCAATCACCTGGCAACCAAAACACAATCTGCCAATTGTTAACTGTTACTTCACCAATACATTGCTATCGAGTGCATATCAGCACAATAAATCACAACATTTAACTTAAGAACATTGCATTAACTCTTTTAACATTGATTAACCCTTTGCAGTAGTCCTCTGGGGTACTGCAGATGAAAGTAATCCAACCCTGCTATTTCAGTGAGACCGGCTGACTAGCAAATGTACAGTATTCTCCCATGCAGACTGATTTTGAGGGTAAAAAGAAGCGGATATGGCAGTGACTTGTTTGGCTTCTCCCCACTGTAAAACATGCACACTCGGCTGAGCAGAGCTTACATGTTAATGGTAGAGTCGAGAGGAATAGTTGTTGGTGAAACAAGCTCACTCTGTCTAAAGTATATGGTCAGCTTTACATTGGACATTTTATTATCAGCACCATTAATTCCAGGTAGCAATGATAGGAGCTCACATCGATATAGAATGTGTAGAATATGCATGGACTGACAGACTCTGCCCAGATGGCTTACAATCTACAAGGGAGGCATTATTTCTTTACTACCAGTATATACTGCTCAACCCTGACTCACCTCTTATCTCCTGTCTGTTCCTCTAATCTCATCCTGCCATGACTGTGGATAATGCATAAAATAGTGTTTGGACTTTATCGACCTTCATTAACCTCTTGGGGACACATGACGTACCGGTACGTCATGATGTCCCGGTAATTAAGGACACATGACGTACCGGTACGTCATGTGTAGTTCCGATCACCGCCGCGCAGCGGGCGGTGATCAGAACTGGGTGCCTGCTCAACTCAATTAGCAGGCACCCTGGGACAATGCGCGGGGGGACCCCCCCCCCAGTATCGGTGATCGGCGGCAAACCACAGGTCAATTCAGACCTGCGGTTTGCTGCATTTCCGGGTTATTCGGGTCTCTGGGGACCCGATAACCCGGAACAGGATGGTGATCGGTGGTGTGATAATACACCACCAATCATCATCCTGCGATCCTGAGAGGTGATGGTGACATCACCTCTCAGGATCGCTTCTGATTGGCTGCAGGGCGGGCGGGAGGTTCAAATTATTGCAGCGCTCCTCTCCTTTCTGTGTCCGGGAGCGAGGACCCAGCACCCCCATATCTGCCCAGCACCCCCCTTTTGACCCTCCACAGTGCCATCTGGCACTAAAAGGTATTTAGGGAAAGGTTAGGGACAGGTTAGGTTAGGCAGGGATGGAAAAAATAAAATAAAGTTTTAACTGTTACATCACCCTAATCGGGTGTCTGGGGTCTACAGCACAGCTGTGTGACCCTAGACCCCCCAGGGGTGCTGCAGCTTGCCCCCCTGCCCCCCCCCCCCACACATTTTTTTTGGGCGCAAGCAGTTTTATTTTATTTTCTGCGTACGCTGACTGTGGCCATCACTCTTAGCGTCCAGCCACTGTTAACGCATCGCACACCCCACCGCTGATCAGCTTCGGACGGCTGATCAGCGAGTTTGAATATATATATTTTTTTCACATTTTTTGGTCTTTTTTTAAACTTAATTAATTTTTTTTTCTGTTAGTTTTAGGGCAAAGTCCGCCAACACCCGTGCCCCCACACACACGCACACTAAATAAAGATTTCCACACACACACACTCCCCTATGGCCCGCCGGATGTTCTCGGCTGAGGAGGCATACGCCCAGCTTGCCTCCGACTCCGAGAGCCCCAGTGAGGATGACCCCACTTTACTATTGTCATCCGCGTCCTCCTCATCATCTAGCTATGATGATGAGCCCCCAAGGCGGCGGAGCAAGGGGACCGCCATGCCAGGGACCCTGTGGCCCACACTAGTACGAGCAGCTCTGGGGCTTGTACTAGTTTTCCGACCCACCAGATAAGTCCACCTGAGCCCCCTACCGGTGAACTTGCATGGTGTACCCCAGAGGATTTTGAGCCCGTGATTCCTGATTTTGTTAGCCAAGCAGGAATCCAGATTTCCACAGTGGGCTTCACTGAATATGACTATTTTAGTCTTTTTTTCAGTGACCACTTAGTGAATCTGATGGTGGAGCAAACTAACCTGTACGGCCAACAGTTCATTGCTTAACACCCAGGCTCCTTTTTGGCTAGGGCCGGTGGCTGGACTCCGGTCAGTGCAGCTGAGATGAGGACATTTTGGGGCCTCGTGCTGCACATGGGCCTAGTCAAGAAACCTAGTGTCAGGCATTACTGGAGTGGGGACGTCCTCTACCAGACCCCACTCTACTGTATGGCCATGACACGCTCCCGTTTTGAGGCCATCCAGAAATGCCTGCATTATGCAGATAATGCAGCATAACCCCCCCCCCCCCCCCCCAAATCAGGCTGTTCATCGATCACTTTGGGGCCAAATTTTTGGAGGCCTATGTACCTGGAAGGGAGGTCGCGGTTGATGAGTCTCTCATTGCTTTCAAGGGGAGACTCATTTTCCGTCAGTATGTTCCCTCTAAGCGGGCGAGGTATGGCGTGAAGCTGTACAAACTTTGTTAGAGTACCTTACAAGTTTCGTGTGTGTACGAGGGGCGAGATTCCCGTATTGAACCCCCAGAATGTCCCCCCACTCTGGGTGTTAGTGGGAAACTTGTGTGGGACCTTATGCACCCACTGCTAGATAAGGGTTACCACCTGTACGTGGATAACTTTTATACTAGTATCCCCTTGTTCCAGTCCCTCGCCGCCAGATCTACGTCCGCTTGAGGGACCGTGCGGAAAATTCAACACGGCCTCCCTACCCACCGCCTCCAGGTACCTATCCCCAGGGGTGAGAACCGTCCCCTTACCAGTGGAAACCTGTTGCTGGTCAGATATAAGGACAAGAGGGATGTCCTTGTACTATCCACAATCCACGGTAACGGCATCACCCCTGTCCCTGTGCGAGGTACCGCGGCAACGGTCCTCAAGCCCGATTGTATCGTCGACTACAATCGGTATATGGGAGGAGTTGATCTCTCTGATCAAGTCCTCAAGCCATATAACGCCATGCGCAAAACCCGGGCATGGTACAAAAAAGTTGCGGTCTACTTGTACAGGTTGCATTGTACAACTTTTTTGTGCTGTCCCGGAGCGCTGGCAACACAGGGACATTCCTTCAGTTCTATCAGGCAGTCCTCAAGGACCTGATCTTTTCTGACCGGGAAAGAGCAGGCCGGAGTACCTCGGGAACTGGAGGCGCCCGGATCGTCCCTGGCCAACACTTTCCAGGTGTGGTCCCCCATACTGGAAAGAAGGGACGGACCCAAAAAAAGTGCAGAGTGTGTCACAGGAGGGGGATACGGAAGGATACCACTACTCAGTGCGACACGTGCCCCGATCATCCGGGCCTCTGCGTTATTGTATAAGATATACAATGCCCATTCCTGTATGTAATATTTTATTTCTTTATTTAAAAAATATATATATATATATATGTTTTTTTAAGAGTGGGTTCACGCAATCACGGTCTGGCCCACAGGGGTACAGGTGAATCCCCCGGCTCCTAGTCTCCCACCCCCTGCACAAGTGGCACATAACAGAGTAGACGTAATGCACTCCATAGAGATAGGCAGTGTACAGGACATCAACCAGCCTATCTGCTATTAAAAAACTGGGTAGATTTTTTAAAGAAGTTATCCAGTTTCTCATTATAGACACGATCAGGTGGCTGAGATGACTTCTAAGTACAGAGTCGGTGTCCTCTTTTCCCCAGGGACTCGCCAAAGAGGGTGTGGCCTGGAAGGGGAGGGGCCAGCAGGCCCGCCTCATTTACCGTTTTCCCCACCTGTTTTAGGTGCAGAAAATGGTCTAAATGTAAGACGGCTCGGAAGCTGCCTTACATTTAGAGTGGGCGGTGGATGCGCCGACGTTTTGTACAGGCCAGTGTCTCTTCATAACACCGGCTGATCCACCGCCAGTGCAGGGCATTATTAAGACTAGGATAAGTTTGGTAGTGGCTCTGCCGCAACAATTTATCACAGTGGGTATCCTCTCGCCATTGCTCCCTAAGGCTGGGCAGTGACAGAAAGGCACACCCTTTCTTCTCTGGGGGCATACCCTGGTTCTGGGGCTGCTGCCTGACGGTATTTGGGGCACTCATGATGCTAAGTACAATACACACTACATAACAATGCATTAAATAAACAATGTGACATGGAGAAAAAACCCAAGTGCGTGTAGGGGCCCTAAAGCGGGCCATAAACGTGAGATTAAGGGTAGCTGTTATTATAGCATTTCTTAGATAAATATTACATTTTTAAGTGTACTTTATGAGTTTATTTCCAGTGTTTTTTTGATGCTGTGGACAGACCTGAACTATAAAGAAATATAAACTCCACTATGTGACCCCCTTTGTGTCCCCACAAAAAAGATAGAGCATGTCCTATTCTTGCCCGCAATCACAGACAAGAATAGGCATTTCTAACATAGGGCTGGCCATGTGCGGTCCACAAGTTGCGGATCCGCAAAACACGGATACTGGCTGTGTGTGTTCCGCATTTTGCGAAAGGCTTACGGACATGTGAATGGACCCTAAAAGGGAGGAGCGAGAAGAACAGGAATGGCCAACACTGTATTCTAAAGGGGATTACGGGAATGGTGCGAACATTGGTGAGACCCCAACCTTTCAGACACATCCTATGGATATACCATAAGTGCCTTTGGTCAGAATACCCCTCCTTAGTGTGTTTGAAACAGAAAAATCATTTTGCAACTCCAGCCAGAATAACACCCAACGGACAGATGCAATTATAATTTTTGTACAGCACTTCAGAATATGTTGGTAATATTTTAAATACACTCTGTGCCTCGTTCTCCTATTGAGCTGAAACATCATCATTTTTTTGTGCTGCTATCTCATTCCAGATCTTATTTGGCAGTGCCAGCATCTTCCTGGGTCGATGATTTTGTGGACTGGCTAAACCCGTCATCAGATTGCTGCAGGCTACTTTTATTCAATGACACATTCTGCTCCTCCACCAACAGTAAGTATCAGCTAGAGCACCACGAGCAAAGGCAACCCAAGACAATGCCGTACATACAGACGCTGCTGGACATAGTATAGGGTGGCCCACGATAAAGTAGCCCGCCTCCAGCAATAGTACGACAAGATGCACCAGCAAGTGGATTGTTTTTTTTAATTACCCACAAGTCACAAAAGATGCAGAAAGTGGTCCCCGTTCACGACTCTCTGCATTCCTGAGCAGGTCGGATTCTGTTGGCTGATACTGCTTGTGATGCTGCGGATGGTGTTTGTGACGTTCTCCTTGAGTTCATCCAGGGGATGTGGATTGTTAGCGGACAATTTCTGGTTTAAATTTCTCCCCAGATAAAAATCTCATGTGGACAAGTCTGGGGAACGTGGTGGCCATAACCCCTTGCTCACAGTTCGCTCTTCCGTAAACAGTTCATGAACCCATCCATGAGTTCTCTGAGGAGCAACGTGTTTTCTCATCAGCCAGGACATGTTTTTCTTCTATAGCATCACAAGCAGTATCAGCCAACATAATCCGACCTGCCAAAAGGTGCATAGACCTGAACGGGGACCACTTTAAGAAACTTTTATGACTTGAGGGTAATAAAGAAAAAAAAGAAAAATAAACACTTGCTTGTTCATCTTCTCATACTGTCGCTGGAGGTGGACTACTTTTTCGTGGGCCACCGTGTACTTTCAGCTAGGGCTCCTAACCTGCTGTGAAACTACAATGCCCATTATTTTTAGCCCAAAATGAGTAAAATGCAATAATAATAAACAGTTACCTCTCAGGGGTGTCCATAGCCTTTAACCTATTAGGCCTCATGCACACGACCGTTGTGTGCATCTGCGTCCGTTCCGTCATTTTTCACAGTTTAGCGGAGGTCCCATTCATTTCTATGGAGCTGTGAAAAAAAACTGATAGTCCTCCGTTTTTTCTCCGCGTCCGTGATCCGTGATTCCAGTCCGTCAAAAAAATATAACCTGTCCTATTCTTGTCAGTGGAAAACGGAGGACGGACCCATTCAAGTCAATGGGTCCGTCAAAAAAAAACGGATGCACAACTGGTATGTCATCCGTGTCCGTGTCCTTTTTTTTTCTACAAGACCTTGGTGCAAAAAAATTACACTTTTCATTAACCTTCCTTTTTTTTCCACTGCCAGACAAAAAAAAAGGAAGACACAAGGAAACACAACTGAAGCAAAATCGGACACGGACCACTGAAGCCAAATCACTGACAGTGAAAAAACACTGTCGTGTGCATGAGGCCTTAAAGAGGACCTTTCACTAAAATAAAAAATGTAAACTAAGCATACAGACATGGAGAGCGGCGCCCAGGGATCTCCCTGCACTTACTTTTATCCCTGGGCGCCGCTCCGTTCTCCCGGTATAGGCTCCGGTATCTTCATATGTTCGGCTCAACTGGGTGGAGCCTGCCGGCGTCTCCTTCTCCCAGGCTGTAGCGCTGGCCAATCGCAGCGCTCAGCTCATAGCCTAAGAGAAAAAAAAACTCTCAGGCTATGAGCTGAGCGCTGCGATTGGCCAGCACTCCAGCCTGGGAGAAGGAGACGCCGGCAGGCTCCACCCAGTTGAGCCGAACATATGAAGATACCGGAGCCTATACCGGGAGAACGGAGCGGCGCCCAGGGATAAAAGTAAGTGCAGGGAGATCCCTGGGAGCCGCTCTCCATGTCTGTATACTTAGTTTAGATTTTTTATTCTAGTGAAAGGTCCCCTTTAAGCAAATCAAACCCTTAATTACCGGTAATTTGAAAGGTGGAGTTGCACTTTAAAGTCTACATCATCCGGTCCAGCATATATCCAATAGATAATAGTAACTTTGATTCTACATTGTATTAAATTATTATTATTTTTTTACGTTTTAGACATTAAAGGGGTTTTACCATCTCAGACATTGGGGAAATATCGCTAGGATATGCCCCATTGTCTGATAGGTGTAGGTCCCACCTCTGGGACCTACACCGAGAACAGAGCCCCGGAAGTTGTGGAGGGCACACTGCACATGCACTGGCTCGGCTATTTCCGTCATCCCCATAGAAATGAATGGGAGTGGTGGCTGCGCAAGCGCTGTGCGCTCCCTTTTACTACTACGGGGAGCAGCGCTTGGTGGTGGCTGGACCCCGGAAAACCCGGGGTCCTGCGGCCACCACCTTCCCCTGCTCAGTTCTCAGTGGGACCCGCACCTATCAGACAATGGGAGCATATTCTAGCGATATGCCCCGTTTAATAGCCTAGCCACACTATATTCCAAAAACATTGGATAGGTAGGAGTCCCACTTCTGAGACCACTACATATTGTGAGAACATGGTCCCTGCCAGGCATAGCATGCACATGCATCACCATCTCTCTATTAATTCTTTGCTGGATACCATCTGTAAGACATGGCTTTTGCTTAGGATGTCTTATAAGGTAAAACACTTCCGCCCCTTTCATGACGCATCATACCACTTTTTGTGATGTGTCACGTCCGTTCAGGGCATCTATGGGTGCCGGGGCTGATGCAACATCCTGATACCATGTGGTCATGGAAGGCTGCTTTCCTCCAATAGCTGTACAGGAGATTTGCCAGCTCCTCCAAATGTCCAGGAAGTCTCTCCTTCTCCGGGTGCTGGGCAAGTATGCATAGAAGTGTCCTTTGGTATACACTGGGTGTGAAAGCATTGGCGTAACTTTTTTTTATTGCATACGGTAATTCTGATGCACTTTCCTACATTGACGGATACGGTAGAAACATTTTATTACTATGGGAGTCAATGGGTGATGCATGAAACCATATGCCTACATACTTCCATCAATGTATACCTCCAAAAGATGAAAAATCTGTGAACAGAGCCTAAGGTAATCAGTGGTGTTGCTATAAGTACAGACAGGCGTTCTTATCGTGGCCTTCCAAATGCCACATAAGACACCAGTATTATACGTGGCACGTGGTAGGTGGGAGCTCTCATACAGATTTTGCATTGGGGCCCAGGAGCTTCAAGTTGCACCTCTGAAGGTAATATATGCCTTACATTATGATCCTATGATATAGAGGTAGCTTTTGTCTGACTCTTGCTGGTTTTGGTCTGTCTAATCTGATGATGACCCTTGTAATTACAGACTCACTTCAATGTATCAGGAAATGTGTGAGAAATCCAAGTGGACCTCTGCGACCAACAGTGGAAGAATTTAACAAATATTTGCCTTATTTTCTGGCAGACTATCCAAATCTGAAGTGTCCAAAAGCGTGAGTTAACTGGCCATACATTTAATCAGCATTCCAGTACTTTTACCATCGGGGCACTGGTAGGCTGGCCATATACATCAGATAGCATCAGCTGAACGCTCGTTTGGCTGACAGCTATCTCTTTCAACTTCCTCCCATACACTCAGCCGAGCATGCTTGTGTTCTCAATAGGGAGAGTGAGGTCTGGGGCTTCCAGACAGCTTATCTCCTAAGACCAAAGGTATCAGCCATGTTGAAACCCAACAACCTGATCCTTATAGCACCAACATTATCTGGAGTTCTGTTCTGAGATCACCATTCACATCAGTCCCCATCAACAATGAGACTCACAGTCTCAAACACAAGCACTGGTGCCAATTTCATAGGAAGCCAATAGCCCTATCAGAATGTTTTTGGGATGCTGGAGAAAACTGGAGAACCCATAATAAACCCACATAAACACAGGGAGAACATACACTCCCCATGCAGATGTCCTTGGTTGGCTTCAAATGCAGCCTTCAGTGCCAGTAGCATGTCTTCCATGGAGACAGAACGCATGACTACTATAGGTCCTGGGGGGAAAGGGTGGCTTGGTGCTATACTTTTTCTCCTGTCCCCAACATAAATCCACTGTACTTACCTGCAGCCACCACTATTAGGAGCTCAACGCCAAGATATCTTTACAGCTGTCCAGGGGCATAGCTAAAGGCTCATTGGCCCTGGTGCAAGAGTCAATATCAGATCGGCAGGAGTCTGACACACATCACCCCTGCCGATCAGCTGACACACATCACCCCTGCCACCCCTGCCTTATTTTTTAGATCAGACCCCCATATCAAACCTCAGATGAGATCCCACTCAGACCAGACCTTTTTTGTCAGGCCCCTAATATCAGACCTCAGATAAGACCTTTACCCCTTCATGTCAAACCGCCCCAATATCAGATCTCAGATTAAACCTCCATTAGACCTTCAGACCCTCTTCATATCAGACCTTAGACCAGACCCCCATTAGACCTCTCAGACCCCCATTAGACCTCCAGACCCCCATATCAGAAGTCAGACCAGACCCCCTATCAGACCTCAGACCTCCAGACCCACATTAAACTTCAGACTAGACCTCTAGACCCCCCATTAGAGCTCAGACCAGACCTCCAGACCCACATTAGACCTCCAGACCCCCAATCAGACCCACATTAGATTTTCAGATCCCCATATCAGACCCCAGACCAGACCTCCAGACCCCGTTAGTCCTCACATCCCCCATATTAGACCTCAGATCAGACCTCCAGACCCACATTAGATTTCCAGACCCCCATATCAGACCTCAGACCAGACCTCCAGACCCCCATTAGTCCTCAGATCCCCCATATTAGACCTCAGATCAGATTGTAAAATAAATAAATTAACTCACCTCTCTTGCTCCACCTCCACGTCACAGTGCGTTCTGTACATCTTGACGCTGTAGGCAGGCAGGACACAGCAGCAGGAGGAAGGGTTAAGTACAGCACTTCACTCCCTTGCCTCCTGCATACTAGTACTCCCTTTATAAGATACACTGCATATTGTAAAGGGAAATATACAGCACCACTAGCAAGGGGGACCCTCTGGGCCCCCCTGGCTTAGGGACCTGGTCGCAACTGCGACAGCTGCAACCCCTATAGCTACGCCAGTGCAGCTGCCATTAAGGTCAGTGGCAACTGTATTAATTCCTGTGCACTGAGCTCCTCCTAGTGGTGGCTACAGGCAGCGAGTTTTATAATGTTCTTTATTTAGTGAAACAGGAGAAATATTAAATTATGACAGTTGTGTGGTAGAAATACATAGACAAATATGGTGTTCAGAAAGAGTTTCATATTTCTGAAGCACCTGTTCCACTTTTTCCAAAAGAGGAGATTGGTAAAATGGATGAGGCAGATGACGATTTCCTTAATTTTTATTTATTAAAATTTTTCTCCACTTAATAAAAAAAAATCTCAAGAGGTGGGGTACCTCTAATACGTTTTGCTATGGTGCCTAGGAGATCTGTGTACGCTCTTGTCCTGTGCTTGAAAACAGCTACCGTGCTGCCCTCCACATCTGCAGCAAATATGGTTGGACTAGTTCCAAATATAATGTGATTTTTTATTTTTTTCCAGGGGTTTAGGTGCTTATGATAATGCTGTTAAGTTCAACGATGCGGGTGAAATTATAGGTAAAGGCCGTTGTGCTCTACGTGTGAAATGACTCTTCATATCTGTGGTACAATATTGCATTCATAAACTCACCTTGGTTTGGTATCTTGTGCAGCAACTCGTTTCATGGCATATCATACACCCTTAAAGAACTCGCAAGAGTATACGGGTGCGCTGAAATATGCCCGAGAACTGGCAGCTAATATAACAACGACAATGAGGCAGGTTCCGGGCACAGATCCTGATTTCAAAGTCTTCCCTTATACGTGAGTCTTCTACCTTTTAATTTTATATAAGATCTATGTTTGCATAAGATTGTATAGTATTAAAGGGGTTGGTCACCTTTTTTTGGTAACTCTCCTCTCCTGGCCAGAGAGAAGCATACTTATGTGCTCCCCGGCGCTGCTGGGTCATGGCTCCTTTTTTCCCCGTCCTCAGCTGCCTCTCTGGGGTCCCCCTTTGTCAACACCCGCTTTGACACTGCTACAGCCAATTAATGGCCTCAGCGGTGACCTGCTCCTCTTGCATCAGGTCAGTTGATCATGTGACACAAGAGGTGCAGGTCACCGGTGCGATTGGCTGAAGCTGTGTTAAAGGGGATGTTGACGGCAGGAGACCCGAGCAAGGCAGTCGAGGACAGGAAGCAAAGGAGCCAGCTCTGGGGAGCAGGGAAAAAAGCTAAAGGGCCTTCTGTCTCTTTGTTCATGGGATCCACAGGGTTCCCATAGGGTGGGCCACCCGCCAGACAACTACTAATCATATGAAATATCATATTACGTGACCAAAGCACACCCCAAGTACTCCAATGGGGTTCACAGAAAGTCAGTGTGTCTAGTAGGCAATCTAAACCCTAAACAGGGGTGGAATTTACCACCACAAAAACCAAGCTTGGGGCACCAGAGAACAGGGGGCCCCCTGCTGGTCACAAGAGACTAAAGGAGCCAATATACCATCTGTGCAGCAAGTTTAGGTATACAAGGGTCCAGCGGAAATGGGGTCTTTACCAGCTGTTGAGCAGTAGCAGAAGTGCCTGGGCTCCACTGCTAAGCAGAGAGTAGGGCTTAGCGGGCTGAAGGAGGAGGAGCTATATCACTACAGGGTGGAGCTTAGCGGTATGACAGGGCCACCAGACATAACTTTGCTTAGGGCCCCAAAAATGCCCACACATATAATAACTGGAAGCTATAACGAGGGACTAAACATAGATTTAGCAAATTATGTTGCTGTAATTACGCTATTTATATGCAGTCTACTGTCTTAGAATATGTCACGTGTAGTATTATCTCACCCTATGTAACACTTCTTTATGCAGGATTACGTACGTCTTCTATGAACAGTATCTGACCATTGTACAGGAGGGGCTTTTCACTTTAGCCATCTGTCTGTTGCCAACCTTTGTGGTGTGCTGCATCCTTCTGGGCATGGACCTGCGCTCTGGCATTATTAACCTGCTTACCATTTTTATGATCGTCATAGACACAGTTGGCGTCATGACTTTATGGGGCATTGATTATAATGCTATCTCCCTCATTAACCTTGTAACGGTGAGTGACTACTCCTTATCATATCGCTATATTGTGCCAGGGCAAATGAAGGATTTTTAAGGGGGGTTTTACACATTCGTTAGGCCCACATTTCTGCATGTACTTCATGTCATGTGATTTTTACATGGGATAGTATAGATAGTGGTCGAGAATGGCTTTGGGGTTAATTTTTATTTTTTTTCTGGTAGTCTGTGGTTGTGATGCTTCCCTTCAGACACCCATAGAACTAAATTATACATTTTCTGCAGCCACCACAAGGGGGAGCTCACTGCCTGAATATTTATACAGCTCCCACTGAACTGAATGCCAGCTGTATAAAATCATATGTAAGAAGCTCCCTCTAGTGACAGTACTGGGTACTGCAGTTTGGTTCCCTCATGAGAGGGGATGAGTGTCTGGATATTTTGAAATTTCCCTCTTAATTATTTTTATTTCTCTACAGGCCATTGGGATATCAGTAGAATTTGTCTCTCATCTTACACGGTCCTTCGCCATGAGCAACAAACTCACCAAAGTCGATCGAGCAAGAGATGCTACTATCTATATGGGCAGCGCTGTAAGTATAAGAGATGGGATGGGAACCAAAGAGAGACACCATAGTTCAAAGATATCAAGACACTCAAGAGTGCAGACATTTAAGACTTAAAGGGGTTGTCTAGCAAAAAAAAATCTTTAAATTGCTCAACGTGGTGTGCATGAATAAAAAAAAGGTCTATTCACCCTACTGGTCCCCAACCGATCCTCTTCTGACCACCTAGTCAACTTGCTGTTGTCTTTGTCCTACTGAGGCGATGATGTCCTGACACAGAGACCTGTGGCCGATGCAGACAATCAGTACTACATTTTATTCTCGCTTGGGGTGCATTCACACGGCCATATGTCCGCAAAATGCAGATCCATAAAATACAGATGTCTTCCATGTGCATTCCGCATGCGTATGTCCTATTCTTGATAATAAAACAAGTGGCAGGCACTATATAACCTGGGGTCGCATGGACAAATCACACAGTGGATGTGTATATAACATGATTTATTATAAAGTATAATTAATAATATAAAACATAATATTATGAAACATGATTAATAATAGGAGACAGACCGTAATAAAAATATAATTAAAAAAATCTATAAAAATAATAATAACAAGCAAAAGCAATGTAGTTCCTTGGTGACTGTCAAGGTATATCTTTTATATAAAATATAAATATTTTATATAAAAAATAAAATGTCAATAAAATATGGAAATCCACTAGGCGGACATAAAACGCCTTTTCTTTTATCTTGAGACTATAAATTTAATTTATGCAATTAATGAAAACAAAGGGACAATCAATTATGCAAAATATATGTAATAATTTATTTATATATGAGTAAAAATCCAATATAAAACAGACATAAGATCAATGGATAGACAAATCGACGCAGTACCAACAAATCACCACTAGATGGTGGTGTAACCCACTATCACTTTCTCACCAGCACAGAATTTTTTAAAGTTACATATGACAAGATATAAATGCTATATCTTTATCAAACAGACCAATAATTAATACGTCAAGAAAAACTCCGGATTTTCTGTTTACCAACAGGTTATAACATGACAAAATACAGATTTAAACAGGAACAATAAATGTTGTCCCTTGACTCTGTCTCAGCCTATGACAATCAAAAATATAAATTATATGAATATGATATTATATCCTACTCGGCAATCAAACTATGGAAATATAATTTCCCAGAGTTTTTCCTCTACTCAGACAATGTCTATCTCCCATTAGCAATATGCATCTTTGCTAAGAGGACAACTAGCATTTAGGGAGGTGTTTAACACTATACGTTCCCATAGTATGGGAACTCTTGATTATATGCTGAGAGGAATATCTTATTAATATCACAAGCAAAGAGTATAATATACGTTACCAAGTCAAGGATGGACAAAGTTTCGGATAGGACCAGTTCTCAGGAGTTCTCTAGTAGTCAAAATATAATTCAAGTTTCTTTTGGTATCCTTTCTTATGATCTGATGATCTGATCTGATGGTTTGATCTGATGGTTTTGATCTCATGGTTTGATCTCCTCCCATGTTCCTATCCAGCAGTACTTATCCTTCCTGATATCTTACGTTACCACCTCCTGGATTATGATCTCCCAATCAACTGAGGAGGGTGTAACGTATGTTAATACTACTATGATGTAATCTAAACCCTTGATATGCTAGAGAAAACAAGTTATAAAATAATATAATATCGTCCATCTACCTCTAGATGGCACTGTTGTACCACATAACAATTTCACCATGAATTCTAAATACCTAATAATACGTTCATATGACCTTTTCAACCTCTCGAAAATACATCAGTATTAAGGGTTTTTTCCTGACATTTTACTTATCCATAATCTAGACATGTCGGAGTCACTGTCCTCTACTGTTTCTTTAAATTCAATGGACAATGGGCCCTTTTACTTGACATCCGGGTTCATTAACTTGCCCACATGGCTGGCTAATAACATTCAGCTCTCCTCATGAAATCTAATTAGTAGGAAGATAACTTCAATACTTTCTAAACCTTAAAAAGTTTATATCCAGTCAGTGAAATATACATGGCATAAAATATATATATCTTAAATGATATATATATACATATATATATATATATACATATACACATATCGACACATAGTTACACATAGATGACATATTATATAATTCATTGGTTAAGATATGTTGCAAATTTAAATACACCACACAGGAATATATAGAATATAATTATGAAGACATGAATGGGACATTCACACACCCAATGCTTCCTATAAAGTAGACTTCCCTAATGACTTTGTAATGAAGTAAAATAATACATTGCTATAGGACCCATCATATCATTAACAGATATACCACATCTGCTCATAATAATTGTTAGAGACAATACACTCTATGTCCCTACAAACATTTTACCCAAACTGAACTCAGCATAACCTCATCTCGGCCTATTTCAATCCTATAGAGAAATATTAGACTCTGGTTCAATTTGTCTCTACTCTTAAAGGCAATGAGCATTGAGATTTAAACTATAATATTTTCAGATAAGACTGTACACTTATGAAAATGCACGACATGACAAAATCATGAATTCATGAATAGATGGCTATTATTGATAATTAGCTACTATATAAATAGGCAAGCGTCTTCTAGATCAGTATAAATAGACTGGCGTCCCCCTGATACCATGTGTCAGTATCGTTTTGCCAGGATACTTGGATAGCAGGGGAAGCAATAGTTCATTCAGCAGCAGGCATAATGTTGGTGATAGAGATGAGCGAATCGAATACCACGAAGTGGAATTCGATCCGAATTTCAGGATAAATTCGATTCGCCTAGAAGCCGAATTTCCTTGTGCTTCGTGTCAGCGAATCGATTTAACCTGAAATAGTATAAAAAAATATAAAAAAATTCAAACTTACCATCATATCTATCCTGCAGTAAAGATCCCGCTGATTACACACTTCATTTAAAGAACATCCCCGACTACGTGTTTCATAATACCTATTATGTTTTATAATAAATCATGTTATATACACATCCACTTGATTGATTTTTCCATGCGACCTCAGGTTATATAGTGCCTGCCACTTGTTTTATTATCATTTTTGTTATTATTTATACGGTGGGCCACATATACATATCTAAGAGGGTAAGCCCCTGCTTTATTTTACTATCGGTATGTCCTATTCTTGCCCACAAATGTGGACCACTGACCCATTTAAGTCAATAGGACTGGAATTTTTTTTTATTCTGGCAATTGACATTGTTGCACACCTACCCTCTCTGTGTCAGCCTCTCTGCCTGTCTACAGCAGCCCCTCTTTTCTCCTCCTCTGCCTCCCTCTCCATAGACTTCTATGTAATCTGATGCTCCATGAGCAGGAAGCTGTTTTCAGTGAAGATCAATCTGAGCAATGAAACATGAGAGAAAGTGAAGAAAGGGGGAAGCAGGAGAGGAGTCTCATAAGAGAAGGACACATCTTTCTCGGATAAGATATATTACAAAGTTTCTTATATTCTTTCACCAGCCGTATCATATAAACATACAGATAGATAGCTATGAAAACATTGCACATTTCACTAATCTTATTTTAGTAGTAACTTATTGACAGGTAGTCATCTGTTGACCGCAGTCCCCCAGTCTCTGATGGCGTTTTCTTGTTCTGAGTACAGGTATTCGCAGGAGTAGCAATGACAAACCTTCCGGGAATCATTGTTTTAGCGTTTGCCAAAGCGCAGCTCATTCAAATCTTCTTTTTCCGGCTTAATCTGACCATAACTCTGCTGGGACTGGCGCATGGCCTCGTCTTCCTCCCGGTTGCACTCAGCTACTTTGGTAAGTTGGATCCAGTTATTAAAGTCCAAGAAATTCAATCAATCATAATGTATCTCTATATATTCATTTACATGCATATAGGTATGTGTTAATCAGCACGTAACAAATGGGCCCGTTGCCAGCAGCAGAGAGTTGAGATGACTCTCACAGTACTACGCTGTGATGTCTGTGCTATGTAATGGACACCCTTGGTCAACTCGCTAATGTTCTGGTGGTGCCCAAGCTCCTGTATATACCACTGAATATACTTACCTGATCTCGACGTCCTTCTTGGGGTAGAGCGACGTAGCATTGATCTCGTTTTTCTTCGCTCTTCTTCTGACTGTATGTGCGGCCAGCGGATTCACCCGCAGAGCCAATAAGAGGACCAAGGCCTCCACCCGTGGATACCGCTTGCTGTGCACTAGAGAAGTACAGCCAGCATGGTGCACATAGAAAGACATGCTACGCTTGGTGGCTTGGTGGCTTTTGCAATACCTTCTGTTGATGCCTTATTATGGTGTACCGTACAGTGCTTTAATTAATGCAATCATACGGTGCCCATATAACACTGCCATATGGTGCTCAAATAGAAGTTCTGTATCTGAAATATCATTGCCCAATCAATCGAACTAGTAGCCACAACTATATATTTCAACACCAAGGGTGGGATTATGGGTGGAAGCTGTGGGTGGCGAACTCGTCATAGCAAGCGGTACTAAGGTCATGCACCGCTAAGGTCATCCCTGCCTACTACCTTCCTCTACAGTCCATGTACGTGTATAGGTTGTATGGGATTTTTAGACATTTTCGCAATATACTTACCTGCAATTTTTATTTTACTTCTGTCCTCTGTCAGTGAAATTAATAGGTCTAAGTTACACTGCGCAGCAGCCAGGGGACATGATGTGATGTTACGTGGTTTTACAGACTTAAATTGTCAGTAGCTAGTCAGTAGACTTCCCATAATATTTATGGACAGCATAAAGGGGTTTTCCAGGACCCAGTAGGTCCCACAAATCCACCTTAATTACACATAACTTACCTGTGTAAGAAAGTTTCTAATATACTTACCATTCTAAAGTTGTCACTTGGTCACATGATGTTCCTCTTCTGAAAATCTTGCTTTTGCCACCAGGCTTCCATCTAGGATGGCTATGGACGGGATGTCATTTCCACAACTATTCCTCTCCCTGGCACCTCATCTGTGCACGTGCCAGGGAAAGGAATAGTTCTGTCCCCGTCCACTCCAGAAGTGACGTGCCATTTATAGCCCAGGCCAGGAACTTGGGACAGGACACTACGTCGGCTGAAGCAGGATTTTCAGAAGAGGACCGTGACACATGCAGCGGCGGCCAGGAGGAACAAGTGGAGGATGGAAGTGGTAGTGGCTCTGGCAAGAATGAGTGTACACACGGATCACCGTGGCTATCCTCGCACCAATAGGGGCGTGCAGTGACAGGAGGATGCACCCTTTCTTACCTTAAGACACACCATGCTGTTGTGGCTCCTCCCTGGTGGTAGTTGGGGTGTCCTTGGCTAAGTATTTCAGCAGGGTGCAAGGCAGGAGTGTAGATGAAGGTACAATAGCCAGCATATGGAAATGGAGTCAGTGAGTGACCAGGCCACTTGTAGCAAATAAATAAGTGTCTCTTTACTAAGGTGCAGGATAGGAGTAGTAGTACATCCAACGGTATCAAGGCACAATTTCAGCAGCAATACACAGTGCAATTCCTCATAATTGCAATGTATGGATGGATAGCAGCAATGAGGAGGGTTGTAGTGTCCCTTCTCTCTGCAGTCTCTCTGCAAAACCTTAGGCATGCAGTTGAGTTATTTTTTTCCCTGTAATTCCCAGCTGAGGGGTACAGAATTAAGATACGACTGGCCAAACCATCTCATCAGAGATGATGGTTCTCTGAAACTCAGGCCTAGTTTTGAGTAGCTCACACAATGTAGCTCCTCTCTGTAGCACAGCTAGACTCCCTATAACCAGGGATGGATACAGGTCCATCTCCCAGCAACCGAAAAAGGGTTTAACCCTGACCTATCTATACAGTGCTATTAGGCACACAAACACATTAAATCAAAGCATTTCACTTTAGCAATATAGCATTATAACAATTAACCTTTTGCAGTAACCCTATTCTGGGGTGCTGTACATGACTGGGTTCCAGAGCGGCCGATTCAAACAACTTCAGGATGGTAAGTATATTGCAGACTTTCTTCAGGAGAATTCTATGTAATGAGGGTGGGTTTGCGTGACTCGCTTGGTCTCAGGAAACCCCTTTAAATAGGAGATGATCGCCCTTCCTGTGTTCTGCCCGTTTCCTTTCAGGTGAATAAAACTGTATATTGTAAGTAAAGGATTGTGCATCTGGTTTTGTCCTATGCTCTGATGTTTGCAATCCTTTGTATGCAGGTCCTGATGTGAACCGAGCAGTGTTACTACAGTATCAGGAGAAAGAACAGAAAGGCAAGGACAGCAATGGGCATATAGACTCTAATCATGACATCACCCTCCAGGAAGAAGGGAAAAATAAAAAGGAGGAGAACGGCACCCATGTATATAGTAACATGGCCTTCCAGGATGAAGAGAAGGGCACAAAGGAGAAGAAAGCATCTAAAAAGAAAAACAAATCTTAAGGACGCACTTTGCATCTCTGCTAGTGCATTTCATTACCTCATGAACTATTGGAAGATCCAGCCACTTCTGCATACGATGCCAGCCCGCGAGCTGCGGCGACATCACACCAGACACTAACTGTGACTCTGTTCACATAGAAATGCAAGGATCTGATAGACACTATGTAAACTAGGAAAAGGTGTAATCTTCTGGGTCCTAATTGCATCCCTGTAATAGGGGCCATCCTCCCCAACTATCACACCTAACTTATAGTACTGGTCTCTTCAGATGGGGCAAAGGGACATTTGGGCCCCATCATATGCCGCGGCATGCAACCTCTGCACCCCTTATAGATACGCCCCTGCTAGCAGGACTGTTTACTAAAGCGGTTGCCTGGCTGATGTTTTCTTAGTCTTAGACTCTGAATGTTATAAAAAAATTTAAAAAAAATTATACTCACCGATCCCCTGCCACCCCCATACTGACAATTCTTGGGTCCTCGCTGGTCTCTGCTTCATGGTCCCTCTCGACGTGCAGGAGATGACTGCTCAGGCAATCAGGGACCAGGAAGAAGAGAACAGCGGGGACCTGGAGGTAGTCGGAACGGGAGCGGCAGGGGTTCCGTGCGGCCTGTATTGCTTCTTAACAAATTTATATTTTTTGGACAACCCTTTTTAAACAATTAGAAAAAAATCTATGGCACTCCACAGAAAGTCCTAGAAAATGTTATTTAATAATGTGCAAAAAATCCAGGTGAGTGTACACTGATAGAGAGTGTACACTGATAGTCACATTGTTTGATGCCGGACGTTTTCGGTCCCGTGTGGACCTTTTCCAACAGTGCCTCTGTGGCAGCAGAAATACAGAAAGTCTGGACTTTGCTGATGCAGGACACAATGTGGAAGCAGTTGATTATTTTTTTCCGTTAATATTATATCGACAAATATTGTACAATAAAGTAATATTTTTGCACCTTGTCTGTTTTACCAAGCTAATACTCAGAAGCTTTTGGTTAGGATCAGGTGTTCTGGGTGATAACATTTGTTGGGTAAAAACTGTAGATTTTTGTTGTGTGGTCCAAGGACATACATAGCATGCATGATCCTGCTGTTGGGGATATGGGCCCTTTAAGAGGCCCTTGAAGAGAGGGGGCCCAGCACTGTTTGCTACTGGGGTTTTAGAATCTCCCCTTTCCAGAAAAAGTGCATTTTTTAAAAATTGGCCTGACGGTCAGTGAAAGGGCATGAGCGGAACAAAAATCAGGGCTTTCTGCCCTGAGTGACAAAACCCAGGGTTTTAATAGGGGGGGGGGGGGGGCAATTTTGATCTTTGCTATGGGCCCCATGTCCGATGTGTATGCCAGTGGTCTGACCCCCTGTTCTCAGGATATCAGGGACTTACAGTACTTACCAACATTATAGTTGGTAAGCCGCACATCGAAATGCCCCAAAACTACCCGGTAACACTCTCTTATGGCTGGGGTTTACATAAGCCATGCTAATTTTTGGTCCAGGACAACCGAATTTGCTAGGATTGTCTCTGAAAATTAGGGATACTTCTTGGAAATTCTGGACTGTTGGCAACTATGCAGGGGCTCACTTATGGGGATTTCTAGTCCCTTAAAACCTGTTCAGGAAAGAAATAAAACCTCTTAAAGGCTGTAATTATATGTGCCACCACTAGGAGGCCTCTGCTGATTAATTTATGAATGAGTTGATACATGTGGAAATCCCTATGCAGTGAGCTCCCCCTAGTGGCAGTTGCAGGAAGACAGAATTTTATCAAGTTACACTTGAACCAGGTGATTTGGAGCCCAGATCTTTATAAGAATTATAAACCTACTTATTAAATAAAATAAAATTGAATAATATTAAATGATAAGTGGCTGAGATTAACCCCCGCACCATCCTAGACAATATACCATTATTATACAGCAATATACTGTAAATACCATAAATGGATAAGTGATATCCAGTAACACAGACCTCCAGGTATATTAGATATTATCCTATAACCACCATGTAATTATACCAATATTAATCCCTTCTTTAACAGTGACATTAGGTATTAAACCACTCTAGACCAGCAAGGGTTTCACAGAAATACTGTTACTTACCCCAAACCTCCTCATATAAAATTCTATCATGTCATTTGTGTAGAAAATGTGTAAAGTCTGTATAAGCCAGGGCAGAGATTCACCCAAGGTCTGGCAACAGGGCAAAGAGGATGATTACATGTAGTCATTGGACGGTATTTAATACAAAGCTATACAGTAAAAAAAAACTTTACTCCATAGTATACATTTTCTTACAATTGGATGCTATGAGTGACCAGTGATGGCCAGTTCGCATTGTTTGTCCGCGAACATATGCGGGATGCCATCTTTTTTCACAAGTCCGGCGAGGCACTGGTAAGCCCTTACCTGTGCCTGTGCGCGAGCCGGTCTGAAAACAAGTGCGGTCAACGGGAGCAGGCAGTTCCGAGAACAGCCACCGGGGGCCTTCATTGGGCTGTTCTTGGAACTGCCTGCTCCCGCTGACCGCACTTGTTTTCAGACCGGCTCGCGCACAGGCACAGGTAAGGGCTTACCTGTGCATCGCTGGACTTGTGAAAAAAGATGGCAGCCCGCATGTGTTCGCGGGCGAACAATTCGAGCTGGCCATCACTGTGAGTGACATATCCCACTCTATCGGAGGCATATGTAGAGCTAATTTGGCGAGATAAACGGGAAACAAGGCGCTCATAGGGTAGTAGTTTCTGGTAGATAGTGTTAGATAGAGTACTGTATCAGTAATTACACTCACCTTCTGGTGTTTGTGCTTGTGTCAGCACAACACTTGCAAAGGCGGGGGGGGGAGTAAAAATTCGATCCAGATGAGGTATGCTGCCGGTATCTTTCTCAATCCTTGGAGTCGCCAGTACTCCAGAGGAGTGATATAGAATGCTGTAAAAGGGTGTGTACTAGCTTGTACACACTGTGATACCTTTTGGCGCAAAACCACAATAGCGAAAGTCGTCTTTTTCGAAATATTTATTTGTTCAGGTGACAACGCGTTTCGGAGTAAAAATACTCCTTTATCAAGTCTAAAAGAAACAGTAGTATGTGAAGTGATGGTATCAGAAAATAATACATAAGGATAAAACATAACGAAAAACAATATATATATATATATATATAGATATATACACATATATATATATAGGTATGTAAATGACAATAATAGCAGATCATAATAATAATAGATCAGATAGATGTGGGATTAAAATTTGCGGTATAAAATATACGGTAAAAAATTTAAAATTCAAGAGGAAGCCGTGGTTGACGTGGTGGCCTAGGTACAGAGAGAACGGATGGACTAATATAATATTATAATATTATGATTAAAAACTAAATATAAAGAATAAAAAATAATAATAGAATAAAGCTGTAAATATGAATGTGACTATGGGTGCAACTGTCAGGAACCCCCTGACAGTTGCACCCATAGTCACATTCATATTTACAGCTTTATTCTATTATTATTTTTTATTCTTTATATTTAGTTTTTAATGATAATATTATAATATTATATTAGTCCATCCGTTTTCTCTGTACCTAGGCCACCACGTCAACCACGGCTTCCGCTTGCATTTTTTATTTTTTACCGTATATTTTATACCGCAAATTTTAATCCTACATCTATCTGATCTATTATTATTATGATCTGCTATTATTGTCATTTACATACCTATATATATATGTGTATATATCTATATATATATATATATTGTTTTTCGTTATGTTTTATCCTTATGTATTATTTTCTGATACCATCACTTCACATACTACTGTTTCTTTTAGACTTGATAAAGGAGTATTTTTACTCCGAAACGCGTTGTCACCTGAACAAATAAATATTTCTAAAAAGACGACTTTCGCTATTGTGGTTTTGCGCCAAAAGGTATCACAGTGTGTACAAGCTAGTACACACCCTTTTACAGCAGGCATATGTAGAGGGATTATCCCAATGTATATCTCCAACCTAGGCTCTATACCATGATGTGAACGAAGGCTTAGAAAGGGTTATCTAGTTGACACAACCCCTTTAAGCCCTTGTCTTCTGAATACCTTAGTCACGTCGGCAAATCATCCCTGGTCATTATCTGAATAGCATGGCTATTAAACGTTTGAATGCAGCATGTGCCCTGCCACTCCATTCAAAGACTATAGAAACCTCCCAGTAGAGCACTTTTCATCTCTGCCGTATCACCGATCTAACATTTATCACCTTCCCAATGGATAGGTGATAAATTATTCTGACAGCCCTTTAAGCCATTTTGCAAATAGTTAACAAATATCCTACCACCTTGCATTAAAAATGAGTAACAAACCCTGTGTAGTCTGATCTTACAGTCATACTCTCCTCTATCTGTCACCTATGTGCCGAAAGCCTGCCTAATGTATGTTAGCAATAAGTAGCGATATACCGTTTGTAGTGAGCTCCCTCTAGTGGTGTCTTCTGGCAGCCAAAATATAATTTTTCATTTTGTATAGCTACCTGGCAGGACTCCTACTAGGCATCAGATTTCTGTATTTCGGGGACTTTAAAGACAACTGAATCCATAAAGTTTAAGATCTATTTCACAGCACAACCAGCTTCCCAAAATTACTGGCCTCTACCCAGCTGAAAATGACAGATAATGTAGAACAATAGTTTACACTGGGCTACAGAGCAAATGTTATCGTGAAATGCGAAATATCTAAACTTTTAAAGACGGTCTCCAACAGAACTATTTTGGGTGATGTTTATTGAATATAATAAAATAACAAAACATTAATCATCTCCATTCTCTGATATTTCACTTTATATGGCACCTAAAAAGGAGAGGTTAGATTTGGAGCCTTGGATATTTTGAGTCTAATCAATGTTTAAAGAGGTTTTTACCCATGAACAACATGTATTACCTATCCTTTGGATGTATGGTCGCTGAGTCCCCAAGTCCCTGTATGAATGAAGCGGTAGTGCACACACGTGACAACCACTCTATTCTCTGTGTTTAAGGCTAACGGAGATAGCCGTCATTGACCCTAAGAATTGGTGATCACCTCATTTCTACAGTTGTTACATACCAATTCTTACTTTCCAGGATGAGATCCCAATCAGGGTCAGAAAGGCAAAACAAAGTACCAGTGGTTCCTCTAATGGAACCAGCATTGAGATCCCAAGGTCCTGCTAAAGTCAACCCAATTTGAAGATGGTATGACCTGTGTACACAGTAATAACAGCAAAGTACAGGATGCAGTTGAAAGTGGATGTGTACATATTTTGGTAAACCCTAAGAATAATTTTCTTTGTGGGAACCTGAGGAGCCCCAGCCCAATACTGGTCCAAAGTGTGGAAGAAGTTACCATTTTTCAATACAGACCAACTGCACAGTACAACTGTGCATTGCAGCAAAAGTTCTACACACTCACTTCTAGTTGTACCCACAGGCAACCTTCACCCACTCACTTCTAATTGGATCCTCATGCAACCTTCATCCACTCATTTCTAGTTGTACCCACATGCAACCTTCACCCACTCACTTCTAGTTGTACCCACATGCAACCTTCCTCATACAACCTTCACCCACTCACTTCGTGTTGTACCCACAGGCAACCTTCACCCACTCACTTTTAATTGGACCCTCATGCAACCTTCACCCACTCACTTCTAATTGGACCCTCATGCAACCTTCACCCACTCACTTCTAATTGGACCCTCATGCAACCTTCACCCACTCGCTTCTAGTTGTGGCCACATGCAACCTTCCTCATACAACCTTCACCCACTCACTTCGTGTTGTACCCACAGGCAACCTTCACCCACTCACTTCTAATTGGACCCTCATGCAACCTTCACCCACTCACTTCTAATTGGACCCTCATGCAACCTTCACCCACTCACTTATACTTATACCCATATGTACCCTTCTATGAGATTTTATGAGCCGAGGAGAGTTGAGCAGAGCAAATTACAGATGAAAGGGTACAGCGCATAGCTAAGCGCTTCTGCAGTGACCCACTAGTCCACTGCTAGTGATGAAGTTTGGTATATGCTGTGAGCAGCTATGCAATGTGATATATCTTTTATGTTTTGTACCTTTATAATGTTTTATACTGTGTTATGCTTTGTAAAGCTGAATAGAGGGTTAAACCTTTTTCACTTAGGCCTGGCCCTTCCTGGGAATTGGGTAAGGGCTCATGCACACAAACGTACTTTTTATCCGTACCCATTCCGTTTTTTTTATTTTTATGGAAATTACTTTGTGTGCATTCCGTGTCCATGTCTGCATGGTCGTTCTGCAAAAAAAATAGAACATGTCCTATTATTGTCCACATTACAGACAAGTATAGGACTGTTCTATTAGTGGCCAGCCCTTATATTCTGCTAAATGCGGAATACACGGGGCCGGTATCCGTGTTTTGCAGATCCACAATTTACGGACCGCAAAACAGCCAATGGTCGTGTGCATGAGTCCTTAGTACGAGCGAGTGCAGTCTGGGGCAGGAGGCAGGGCAGAAAATGCTAAATTTCAGTCCTGCAAGCAGCTTCGGAAGAGTTTGGGACCTTGGGAGAACTCCAGAGATGGTTTGCAGATATAAAGCATTGATAAGGTTAAGCAGCAAAAAGGGAGGAAGTGCATGCCATAGTCTGTGAAGGTAATGCACGTATAAGGCTAATGGACTTTATAGCTTTGATTGGGATGAACGGCATCCAGTCCCTAGTCATATTGGTGTGACACCTTGCATATGCTGCTTTTGGGTCTGCACTTCATGGTAGGAATTGCACCCCTCAGCTGGATTCGTTTGCTAAATATAGTTATATATGAACGTTCGTCTCTAAGGGGAGCTCCTATGACCGGTGCGACATTCCCTGTGAAGGATTCTTCATGGCTTTGTCCATGTGGTCTCCAGATCAATCACCGACTAGCAGGGGCGTCGCTAGGTTAAAACATTCGGGGCCTGGGCCCCGGATGTTTTGTCCCAGGCCCCGAATGTCCTGCCTGCCTGCTAGATACAACTGTATTGCCGTACACAGAAAAGGCAATACAATTGAATCTAATACACTGGGAAGAGGTGAAGGACATGTGGTGACATCACAGGTCATGTGATCAGCAAAACAGGCTGTGATAGGATGACCTGGATGATGTCACCATCGTGTGACCAGTGCAGGATTGGACCGGAGTGAAGAGGAGAAGGAGCCTAATGCTGATGTCTGTACATGAGGAGAGGTAAGTGAAGGGAGAGGCAGAGCAATGCTGGAGGTTGTAGTTATTTAACTAGGATGTATGTTAGGGCTGAAGGGAGGGATGTTATTGACATGGAACTGTGTGCTTGAGGTGGCTGGGGGAGGGAGTGATGTTATTTACATGGGACTGTATGTTGAAAGTGGATGGTGGGGGGGAATGATGTTTATGTACATTGGACTTAATGTTTAGGCTATGTTCACACTTGCGTTTGGGGATCTGCTTGTGAGATCCGTTTCAAGGCTCTCACAAGCAGCCCCAAATGCATCAGTTTAACCCCAATGCATTCGTTCGGCTCCGTACGGCACCCTGTTCCGTTTTGGAGGCGGACCCCAAAATGCTGCAAGCAGCGTTTTTGTGTCCGCATGGCCTTGCGGAGCCAAACGGATCCGTCCTGACTTACAATGTAAGTAAATGGGGACGGATCCCTTTGCATTGACACAAAATGGTGCAATTGTAAACAGATCCGTCCCCCATTGACTTTCAATGTAAGTCAGGACGGATCCGTATTGGGACTTAGAAATTCAAATCTAATACAAACGAATCGGTCCTGAACGGATGCATTCGTTTGTATTATCGGTGCGGATCCGTCCTGTACAAGTACAGGACAGATCCGCACGAACGCAAGTGTGAAAGTAGCCTTAGGGGGTGATGTTTACATGGGATTGTGCGTTGGAGGCGGCTGGGGAGGAGGTGATGTTATTTACATGGGACTGTATGGTGGAGGGAGGATTATAACTGCAGGGGGCACTGCAGATCCAGGGGACATTATAGGTGGTCTTATTACTACTGGGGGCTCTATAGGAGGGTCTTATAGATCCGCCTTATTTCTACTAAGCGCACTATGGGGGCCTTATTACTACTGAGGGGTCTGTAGGGAGCTTTATTACCACTGGGGGAACAAAAGGGGGCCTTATTTCTACTGGGGACTCTGTGAGGGTATTATTAATATGGGAGGGCTCTTCTAATAATGGGGGCATTGTTGAGGAGCATTATCACGGTTGGGGCAGTGTTACTAATGAGGGCATTCTAGAAGGGAATTACTATTGGTGGGACTATGAGGAGCACTATTACTATGGGGGGGCAGTAATGTTTCTTCAGGATAGTATTTGGGGGTATTGGGGGGGGGGGGGCAGGGGCGTAACTAAAGGCTCATGGGCTCCGGTGAAAGAGTTCAGCTTGGGCCCCCCTTCCCTCAGTGCTTTGTGTGTCTTCTTATGCGGCACAAGTGTCTTTGGGCCCCTTCATGCTCGTGGGGCCGGTAGCGACTGCTACCTCTGCACCCCCTATAGCTACACCCCTGGGGGGGGGCACACCAAGCAGCAGGATAACACTGTGGGGACTCTAGTTGGGGGATAATGATAGAATGTGAGGAAGCTAAGATGTCTGTATCACACTCTGCAGAGACGAGGCGGCTGAGAGAAGTTGTCCAGACCGAGTGGAGAAGATGATGAGAGAGAAGATCTACAGAGAAGATGATGACAGAGAGGAGACGTCACCTGGAGGCCCTGGACGTGACAGGTAAGTGCTGCTGTATAGCAAGTACATCATAGTGGGGGGATCCAGGGGGCCCAAGTAAATTCTTGCCCAGGGTCCAATCAATATTAAAGACGGCCCTGGAAGCATGGCACCCTATAATGGGGCAGAATCATCGCTGAATCTCCCATTGAAATGAATAGGAAGCTGAAAAAAACAGCTCCATGTAAATGCATTGTTTGTGCATTTTTATGCACAGATCAGCTTTGTATTGGAGCGAACACTCATTTGTTAAAAAGAAAGATGCATCAAAAACCACACAAAAAATGTGTGTTTTCTGCGCTGATTTTTTAACTTGTTCTTTAAAATCAGTTGTGTGAACTGGCCGGACACATTTGAATATTTTACCCACATAAAAGCAGCAACAGTCCCGCTGCAATGAACCTAGATGTGGGATTTTCACGTGTCAGATCAGAGCTCATGTTGATTTTGGCGCAGATTCTGCACCCACATCTGCGTGAAATTCATATACCAGACGTGTAAAGGGAGTTTGACACAATTCTGGAAATCCATGTTGTGTTGGGTGGAAACGCAGACAATTAGCCCTATTGAATGACAAGGGTTGCGTTCCTGCAGAAAATCCAAGGGTTCGATCCCAGAAATACATGTCTCATCTGTTATATTTCCAGAGCAACCAAAAAGTGGTTGTTTGGTTTGATTTAAGATGTTATTTACATGAATTATCTATCTCTAACCGACCCCCTGATGAACCCTAGTGGGGAAATGCGTCGGGGTTAAAAAATACCATTGACATCATATTTAACATATAGGGTTCTACAGGGCTAGACAGGGCAGGTACGGGGACAGGGAGATCCCACCATAAGGGATTATCCCTGGGCAAAGGTGTATCTAGGGCTGGCACAGGCAGTGCCATCTTAAGAGCATTATAGGCCCCCGGGCAATACAGTGCACTGGGGCCCTGTCTACACAATCACGCACTAGAATAAAAATGCAAATTATCAATAAGGCGATATTTATTGGGCATTTCCTCTTGTGGATTTTCCCCAGCAGTAGGATCAGGTAATGATACCATTGGTATTTCTGCTGGAATTGGAGTGCATGTAGATGTGGATGCTACATCTGGAGGAGCAGAACTACTGGCTGACGTTGCACCTGGATTGAGCCAAGATGTTAGTTTTGGAAGTTTGCACATTTTCTCTTTCTCCTCTGCAGCCTTTTTCCTCTTCTGTGCTCCACTCAAAACATTACGTTTCATTTCTGCACTAAAGGTTATTTTCACCAACACGTAATAAACTTTATTTTTCCTCACCTTTTTTACACTTCCTCGAACGAGTGGCAACTCTAAGATTGCTATATAAGGGGGACACATAAGATATTACAGTCAAAACTTGAGGGGCACTAATAACTTAAAGTGGATGTAAACCCAAACATTTTTTTTTTTTGTGATGTCACAATGTAGAGTACCCAGGCAGTACACACGCCACTCCAACATTAATACCCACCAGCACCAGCAGTACCCACACCAGCATTACCCACCAGCACCAGAGTGTGTGTACATTTATATATATATCTATATTTATTTCGTTTTTTTAGTTGTATGATTAAAGTGGATGTAAACCCCCAAGTATGCAGTATAGCACCCTATAGTATACAGCACCACACAGTATGCAGTATAGCACCCTATAGTATACAGCACCACACAGTATGCAGTATAGCACCCTATAGTATACAGCACCACACAGTATGCAGTATAGCACCCTATAGTATACAGCACCACACAGTATGCAGTATAGCACCCTATAGTATACAGCACCACACAGTATGCAGTATAGCACCCTATAGTATACAGCACCACACAGTATGCAGTATAGCACCCTATAGTATACAGCACCACACAGTATGCAGTATAGCACCCTATAGTATACAGCACCACACAGTATGCAGTTTAGCACCCCACACTATACAGTACCCCACAGTATATAGTAGAGCAGTATAGACCCCCACACTATACAGCACCTCACTGTATACAGCACCCCAAACTATACACGATACAGCCCCCCACACTATACAGTACAGCACTCTACACTATACCGCACCCACAGTATACAGCCCCCCACACTATACAGTACAGCAGTATAGCACTCCCCCCACTATACAGCCCCCCCCCCCCCCCACACTATACAGGCCCCCCACACTATACAGGCCCCCCACACTATACAGCCCACCACACAGTATACAGGCCACCCCCCCCCCACACACACAGTATACAGCCCACCACACAATATACAGCCCATTACACAATATATAGCCCACCACACAATATACAGCCCACCACACAGTATACAGGCCCCCACACAGTATACAGCCCCCCACACAGTACACAGCACCCCACTATACAGTAGTTTACAGTATATTAAAATAACAACCCCATGTCACCTTTTTCTGATGTAATCTTTACACAGAAAAGCTCCACAGTTAACTTCTGCAACACTCCTGATAGGACCTGTGATGACTTCATAGCCATGTGACCAGTAATTGCTAGGTTACTGGTCACATGGTAATGATGTCATTAAGGTCCTAGATCAAAACTCATTAAGGTCCTAGAATTAAGATCATTAACACAGTACGATCATGATGCCTGTGTAGCCGACAGCCTGACACCCGGGGCAGTAGCTAGCAGGGCTCAAGAGGCAGCTGCCTTGGGCCCCCCCAGGAGCAACTGGGCCCAGGGCAGCTGCCCCTTTTGCCCCTTGGTAAAGACGGCCCTGGCGGCAACGCTGCTAAATGACGGTTGGGAAGTTGGCTGGTGGGTTCACTGGGCAGGCGGGCCCCCAGGCAAGTGGGGCCCCCGGGCAACTGCCCAGCGTGCCCATTCGAAAAGACGGCCCTGGGCACAGGGAGAGAGCTACCCCCAGCACCTATTCAAGTGCCCCAGCCTTCCCCTAACCTATATCTATTACCAATCTCATAAGTGCCCGTGTGGAATCTGTACTATCTATACGGCATCAAACTCACCTATTCACGGTGGTAGCTGCGCGGCATCTTGTCCTCAATTTCCTAAGGTCACCCAGATATCACAGGGTGATTTATTATCTTTTAGATAGAATTATTAAAATCTATATTTTAAAAAGGGTCCAATACTCTAAGATAATACTAAATCAGATACACTCCTCAACACTAAAATTGAAACACCAAGAGGGACAAGCCTTAAAGTTATGGAAATCGAGGAAGTAGCAGGAATATGTTCTCTGGCCCGTGATGAGAACATAGTCCTACCACTTTACACATCACTAGTCAGACCACACATGGAGGACTGTGTACAGTTCTGGGCTCCAGTGAACAAGGCAGACATAGCAGAGCTGGAGAGGGTTCAGAGGAGGGAAACTAAAGTAATAACTGCAATGGGGCAACTACAGTACCCTGAAAGATTATCAAAATTAGGGTTATTCACGTTAGAAAACAGACGACTGAGGGGAGATCTAATTACTATGTATAAATATATCAGGGGTCAGTACAGAGATCTCTCCCATCATCTATTTATCCCCAGGACTGTGACTGTGACCAGGGGACATCCTCTGCGTCTGGAGGAAAGAAGGTTTGTACACAAACATAGAAGAGGATTCTTTACGGTAAGAGCAGTGAGACTATGGAACTCTCTGCCTGAGGAGGTGGTGATGGTGAGTACAATAAAGGAATTCAAGAGGGGCCTGGATGTATTTCTGGAGTGTAATAATATTACAGGCTATGGCTACTAGAGAGGGGTCGCTGATCCAGGGAGTTCGTCTGATTGCCTGATTGGAGTCAAGAAGGAATTTTTTATTCCCCTAAAGTGAGGAAAATTGGCTTCTACCTCACAGGTTTTTTTGCCTTCCTCTGGAACAACTTGTCTTTTTTCGGCCTTATGTACTATGTTACTAAGTAGCAGGAGTTGCTAAGATTGGCAAATTATTGATTTTTCTAGCACCTAGCTCCAATCTATGACATGTAGGGGAAGGGCATAAAAGCCAGATTTAGAGCAAAGTTTTTTTAGCCCCATGAAACCTCAAAAGTCATGTGAGATGATTGTGCGTTGTCTCCTATTCGTTGACATGCCAGTTAGGGACAGAATCTTTTGAACTGAGAGACTTTGGTTTATCACTCTGGCAGATCACTACACGCCTAGACTGTTCAACATTGTGTGTCCTGTGGTTGGGCGAATAACTTTGAACTGGAATGACAGCAAGAGGTGCACAGAGGCGAACTACTGCACGGACGGATTGTCTTAAACAAAAAAGGCATGTAGTGATCCATTCTGTAATGCCAGTGCAATTGGACATCACATCCCAAGCCTAGGGTGGCAAACAGTGTCTGCACAAACCATCAGAAGACGTTTGCACGACATTGGGCTTGGAGCCAGACGTCCAGCTACAGGTGTTCCATCTTGCTACGCCCTCAAATGCTAGCATGGTGCACAAGAAGATGGCAATGGAGGCTGAAATGGAGGTCTATCCTCTTCATTAATGAGTCCCACTTTTGTCTTGGAGGCAACAACAGCCTCTGGAAACCATGTGGACAATGCCATGAAGAGGCCTTCACAAAGGAACATCACACCAGTCCCACTGGTGATAATGATGTGGGGTGGCATAATGTATGGTAGCGGAACCCTCTAGTCTTCATTTCGGATACACCAACAGCTCAGTGTCACATAGATTTGGGTGTAGAACCAGTGGTGCGGCCATTTCTCCAAAGTGCCCCATGGGCTGTTTTTTGACAGGACAACACCAGGCCAAATGTTGCTCATGTAGCAAATTCTCAGAGAGGATCCAAGCAAATTCTGGGTGGGATTTATGTAATCCACACCCAGAAGTAGCCATTCTGGACCTTGTTTGGGGTGTGTCTGTGCATAATGCCCCAAATCAAAACAAATGTTGGTAAGAATGCTTTTTATCAAAGTGTTACTATAAAAAGTTCCTGCATCACTACAGTGTGTTCTAGATACCGGCTCTGATATTCACTCTCCATGTTTTGTAGAAGAATTGATGGTTTTATCTTCTCTTCCACTGTGTTCTTGTATCTCCATTATGAAGAGAGACAATTCTGTATAAATGTGACCTGGTTACTAACATCCTAGGTACATTATAAGGTGAATGTGAATGTGGCCCCTGCTGTGATCTGTAATAGTGATTATATTCATTCTTTACAGAAATCCTCAAATCCTACAGGTATTAAGTTTTTATCTTCTATACTGATGTCCTCAGTTAAAAAATTGCTGAATACAGATGAATATTGGATATTAACCACCTAACAGTTTTGCCTGAGCTCACTTCGGGCTTTGGAAAATGCACTTGAAGGGGTTGTCCAGCCATTATTATTGATGACTTATCATCAGGATAGGTCATCAATATCTGATCTGCACCTGGCACCCCCGCCCATCAGCTGTTAGAAGAGCAGGCGGCGCTCCATGTGAGTGCTGCTTCCTCTTCATTACACTGCACTTTGTCCAGTGTAATACAAGTACCCACTTCATTCAAGTGCTTATAATTACACTGCGCCACTGCTACAGGGGAAACAAGACATAGTGTGATGACGAGGATTGGCGGGGGAGCCCGGTGTCGGACCCCGCCGATCAGATATTGATGACCTATCCTGAAGATAGGTCATCAATATTAACTGCTGGACAACAACTTTAAATGTTCTGCCCCAGCACAGCTTGAGCAAAACGAGAAAGAGGAGGGAGGACTTCTTTAACTGCTGATATCTCTGGATTGTTAGCAGCTGGGCCTGGTCTTGTTTGAAAGCTGGCATTCAAGACTAGAATAACAACATTAGCACAACATCAGCAGGAGATGTCGCTGTTAGAAATACAGCCAAGAATAAACTCTGTAAAACCTGCTTTTACTTTCACTTTCAGAGGCATTCACCGAATCCTTATTTCTAACAGCGATATCTTCCCATGTAGTAAAGAAAATGCAGTGGTTCTGGTATTTTTTGAAAGTTTAGAATGCCAACTTTCAAACAATACAAATGACAAATATCTCTAGCTGCGACCAAATCAGAGAAATGAGCAGCTAAAGCATTCTGGAGGAGGAGGGGGCAGTTGGGGAGCTGATAGCATGCAGGAGTAAAAATAAATAAATATATATATATATAGAAATTTGGCATTATTATCATTTTACTGAATTAAATAATAAAATTAACCCCTTAGTGACCAGCCTGTTTTGGGACTTACTGACCAAGCGTTTTTCTTCCTTTTTTCATTGTCGCGTTCCAAGAGCTATAACTTTTTTTATATTTTCGTCTATATAGCTTTATGAGGGCTTGTTTTTTGCAGGACAAGTTGCAGTTTTTAATGGCGCCATTTTTGGGTACACATAACTTTCTGATTAACTTTTATTAACTCTTTCTGGGAGGGAGAAAAACAGCAATACTGCCACTGGGTTTTTACATTATAAATTTTACGGCATTAATTTTTTGGTATAAATAACATAATATCTTTATTCTCTGGGTCAGTACAATTACAGTGATACCAAATACATATAGTTTTTTTTTACACTTTACTACTTTTCCGCAAACAAAATCATAAAAAAAATATATATGTTTTTGCATTGCCGCTTCCCAAGACCCATAAGTCTTTTATTTTTCTTTCTATGGAGTTGTGTGAGGACTTGATTTTTGCGGACGACTTGTATTTTTCACTGATATAATTTTAGAGTAAATGGCGCTTTTTGATTGCTTGTTATTACGTTTTTTCGGTGGCAACTAAGAATAAATAAGCATTTCTGTCATTTTTTTTTCTTTTACGGCGTTTACCGTAGGGGATAATTTACATGATATTTATGTAGTCCGGGTAGTTACGGACACGGCAATACCAAACATATTGGGAAATTTTTTTTTTGCAATTTTTTTCATTGAAAAGCGTATTTTCAATAGAAAAAAAAGCGTGATTTTTTTAATTGAATAAATGATAACAGACAGCTTCTTGATTACTTTTAAAATGCAATGCACTATCCCTATAGTGCATTGCATTTTAATGGCAATGCTATTCTAACATTGACCAGCAGGCTGCGCCAGAGAGGCGCAGCCTTCTGGAAATTACTAAAGGCTGGTCTAGGGTCTACATCAGACCCCAGGCAGCCTTCACACACATCGGCACCCCGCAATCGTATTTTCGGGGTGCCAATAGGAGACAGAGGGAGTTTGCTCCCTCTTACAGCAATTTACATGCGGCGGGGGCCATTACCCGCGGCATGTAAAGTGTTAAACACCTGGGCTGTTAGAGCAGGGCTGCTGCTTTCATGTGCAGCGTTCACCCGTGCAGCGCTTAGACTGGGCCGCCGTAAAAAAAAGCGGCGGCCCAGCCTAAGGCCCCGTAGTTACCGCCATAAAAACATGTATGGGTGGTCACTAAGGGGTTAAAAGTTATGACTTCTGGAACACAAAGGGGGAAATGTTACTGGTCCTTAAGATTAAATTAATTATGTCACTAAGGGACGAAAAATGAAATTGTGTCCCAATTCAGACACATAATAAAAATCTCAAATAAGAAAGTTACATTTTTGGGAGGGTTTTTTCCATTTTAATGTGACTGTTAGGAGGTTAATCTTCTTTACCATGAACTCGTATGTTCTCTTTTTACTTACAGAAAGTAGAGCAGAAACTTAATATGTAATGATATGAGGAGACCAGTGAAATACAGCCCTGAGCAGCACATGGCTCGTCAGTGGAAATAAAACCAGGCACACAACGATATAGGGGGGAATAGAGAATTTTATTTTATTTATAATTTTATTAATGATGGGACAGATGATTTGGTGTAAATACCAAATCAAAGTCAAGGATATGTTAGATCCATTGACTTTTATTGATTCAGGGGAAGGCGAAAAAACCCCCTGTAGGGGGAAAAATTCCTTCCCGACTCCGCTTAGGGCAGTCAGACTATTTCCCTGGATCAGACATTATTAATCCAGAGGAAGGCGAAAAAACCTCACTGAGCCTCAGCCATCAGCTTCACATGAGGGAAAATTCCTTCCCGACTCCACGCATGGCAGTCAGATTAGTCCCTGAATCAATTACTAAATAATCTGTCCACAAAAGGTGGTCCGAATTGTACTTTTGATTAGGGGAATGGCTGAATTGGGGGAAGGGCAACTGTGTTGATCCACAGGAAGGTGAGAAAAAACCCCTTTATGACATTTGCCAATCTGTCCTGATCTAAGGGGAAAAACACTCCTTCCTGACTGCAAATATGGCAGTGGGGATATAGTCCCTGGATCAAATGCCCGTACACATACTCACAGTCATCCAGCGTTGATCTGTGAGATCCAGGACAAGTGTCCTCTCTCATCAAGTGTCTTCTAGATGTTCTTTTTCTTCAGCCCAGTGCCAATCGCAGGTCCTGTTGTCATAGTTCTTCATGGTCTTCACACTGTAGGATATATGACAGGATAAATCAGTACAGATACCACAAGATGTGGTATAATATATAAAGACTGAGTGCTCATGTGAAGATGAGGGATTGTACACAACCATTTAAGGCACCAGGCACATGATTATATTTTTGGTCCACATCTGAATGTATTTTTTGCAGATCACAGGCGGATCCAATCCTTATGGGGCCACAAAAAATGCAGACAGCACGTGGATGTCATCCGTCTGTCCGCATCCATGCAGCCGTATGTAACCCTGCAAAAAATACAATAGAACATATCCTATTCTTCTCCGATTTGTGGATAAGAATAGTCATTTTTACAATATGGCGGGACATACGGAACGGGAAAATGCCTGATGCACATGGCTGGTATCCATGTTTTGTGGACCGCAAAACACATTCGGTCGTGTACATGAAGCCTAATGGTCAGAAAACTGAAGCTACACATTTGGGGCACCTTCAATCTTGAATCATTAGGAAATTGATACAGCTGTATAGGAACACCACTTATTTCCAGCTATATACCTGGGTCTGTTCTTCTGTCCGTCTCCAGGAGCTCAGGAGGACATATTGCTCTGATGACATTAGAGCAGGTGGAGGGTTTACCGGGTGACAAATGAAAACCCTCTGAAAATGGCCTGATGTTTAGATGGTAAAGGTCCCTTCTTGGCCGCTGCTGCCTCCATTGTGCCCAGGTTGAATTGCCTGGCACAGCGTTGAGGTGTAGATGGCTAAAAGCAAATAAATAGATGAAAATGAGGATATGATCATCACAAGCGGTCACAGACCTGATATAAAACTTCTGGTGGTAGTATTTTCACATATAATATGATCACCTTATGTACTCATCCTCCACCATAATAAGATATAGTCTTTCTGGAGGAGTATAAAGCATCTTACATGCCATCTTACTCATTCAACAACTACCGATGTGGGCGTGGTTTATCGGTTTGGGGGCGTGGTCAGTGAGGTCCGGCTTTCTGAGGTGAAGCCAGTAGCCACCCTATATCAAGCCCCTGACATTGAGAATCCTATACAGTATATAACGTGTATGTAGAGCAGGGAAGAGCTTCTCTTCATGTACTTACTACAGGGATGTGTGGTGGGGCCATCCGAAGGGCTTCCACAGAGACCCAGTCAATATGCTGGAAGAAATGATGGCCTCGGATGTTCCCGTGGACTCCTAAGCGCTTGGCAGGATGTCTCTGGAGGAGCTGAAAATGAGGAATGTAATTATAACTTAGTGACTATAACGACTAATGAACACAATGACCAATCAGACTCCAGATCTTATATTTGCAGAGGCTAGCTGGGAAATGAAATCTGCAATCTGATTGGCTTCTTACATTTGCAGAGGCTAGCTGGGAAACGAAATCTGCAATCTAATTGGCTTCTTACATTTTCAGAGGCTAGCAGGGAAACGAAATCTGCAATCTGATTGGCTTCTTACATTTTCAGAGGCTAGCTGGGAAATTAAATCTGCAATCTGATTGGCTTCCCTGGGCGACTTCTCACTTTTCTCTTGTAGTAGTTTTGATACATTTTGCCTAATGTTTATTCTGTCTGAATGCTGGACTCAGGCTGTAGTGTCAGCAATGGGAGATTTTAGAAATCTGTGGCTTCTTGTTACATAAACTCAGAGGGGTGGACTAAGTGTGTAGACATGTCCTCAGTACATTAACTACACGTACCAGGCTCTTACTTTAAAGGGAAACCAATTATCCATTAGGTCAGTAATTCCCAAAAATGTTACCATGGGAGAATAGAAATGATATTTCCTGCTGCTCCTATGTAACCTGGCTCCAGGGCAGTCCTTGGAGCTCTTGGCAGACATTTGTGCTATTGCTGAGTCTGTGCTGGAGAAGTTGTGGCTCCAGCATCCTACTCGGCATCCTCTCTGGTGGAGACCAGTGTTGTCACCTTGTATACTACAGAGGTGCTGGTTGCGTATTGCTATCCTGAGGGGCGACCCCTCCTGAACACTACAGTGGTGAGTATTAGTGAAGGAGATCATGGTGCACTATGGGGCATTGTAGGGGGAGATGTCTCCTATCACAGGTTGTCATGTAACATTGTATACAGTACAGTAGTGTCATGTAGGAACATACTGACCTTTTTAATGATGTCTTTAGCGCCGGAGCGTGCAAACAGTGCAGGTTGGTAAGTGCACTCACTGGTGATAATTTCATTTAAGATGACACCAAATGAATACCAGTCCACTCCGACGCCATACTCCTCCTTAGCCAGCATCTGCCAGAAAGGAGAGAAGAGTGACTACACGGCTTATACTATAAACCCGCACTGTAGGTGCTCCGGCTGTGGCCATTGCTGGCATAGCGTAGTATTGGGTCACACAAGGTGTTTAGCTGAATGAGGACAAGATGTTCTGCCTCCATCCAGCTGCAGATAAACTGTAACCACAAAGTCATCTGCTGCTGTCGGGGCACCTCATACACTCGGTAGAAAAAAGCATGAAAATAACTATTTGCAATAATACAGAAGTATTGATGTTAAGAGAACACCATAAAAAAACTAAAAAAACATCTCAACGCCAGAATTGCTGTTTTGTTTTTTGTCACAGGGGCATGGTCAGCCACCCATGAATAATTTATCTTTATTTATGACAGTTTTCTGGTACATTTGAAGGCAGAAATGTACGGACGCTCGGAGATGTCGTAGATTTTTGGTTGGCACATGGACTGCAGGAGCAACACAGGAGATATCAAGACCGGCGCAGAAAGTGCGAGTCTTGATAACTCTTCCCCTGTGTCTGTAAAAAGGAATGAGTTAAGATGAGGCATTCATCAATACATAATGATCTGAAGATGAATGATTAATAATAAGAATAATTACCATTATTAAATGGATTTCTGGGTTCAGAATATTCATTATCTTTCTTCAGAATAGGCCATCAGTATCCGATCAGTTGGGGTCTGACTCTCGACATCCCCACCAATCAGCTGTATGAAGGGCCGGGCGCTACCTGCAGGTTATTACAGCCTTGTCCCGTTCACGTCAATGAGAAGAAGCTGCAGCAGCCGGCATCAAGTAGATGGCGTGCAGTAATCAATGAGGTAGAGCTCAGACCATCAATGAGGACCCTTCAAACAGGTGGGGGTGCCAAGAGTCGGACCTCCACCAATGTGATATTAATGGCTGAAGCTGAGAATATGCGACCGATATTCCAAACCTGGAAAACCACTTTAATACAAATGGAATGGTGGAAATGAGGAAACCCCCTTTTTCTCACCTCAGGAGCCACATAGCCCTTTGTCCCAGCATATTCGGTGGCTGTGCGGTCTCCAAGCATGTTGTCAAGTGCGAGACCGAAATCCGTGATCTTAATATGGCCCGTCTCAGCCACCAGGATGTTCTCGGGCTTGAGGTCTCTGTGGATGATTCCCTTCGAATGGAGAAATTGGATGCCACACACGAGCTCAGCGGCATAGAATCTGTCAGAAAAGTAACGAAATGAATATAATGCGAGGATAACACAGAAGACTGTTAGACATTCTTACCAATCAGTAAAATAAGAGGCAAAATATATATCTCATCACTGTCAACTGAGGAGGCAATTTCTTATTGCCAGGGCTGCATGGTGGCTTCACATCCCTCACCCCATTAATCAGCTCAGGTATTGGAGGAAACCAGTTCTAGTCACATTCTAGGACAGGTTGCTTGGGACCATTGACCATTCCCAGTAGAACCCCTTTAATACCTGGGAATGTGACTAAGGCTTCTTCACATCACACGGGGGAGATCTGTTCTCCTGTATGTCTTTTAATATCAGATGGAGGATCAGAGCCCAAGGAAGAGGGGAACATTCCCTAACATTTCTTCAATCCTTCTTTGGTAGAGAAGAAACTAGGGAGCAGATCTCATCAGTGTGATGTACATGAGGCAGGACGCTGTATCTAACATTTCATGGCATCTTCTGACCGTTTAGCTGAGGTTTTGTATCCAGCCTTACCTTGCACTGGGGATGTCAAGCCGCCCCTTCATCCTCAGGAATTGATCGAGGTCCCCGCAGCTCATGTATTCCAGCCCAAGTAGAACAAGCATCTGTGACATAGAAGACGCCATTACTGAACCATCAGATCACATTTACACATTTACTGTACAGAATATAGCAGTGGCTTCTGTAATCCTTGAAGGGATATTCCAGTTTCATTAAGTAATGGTTATTCTTTGTATATAGTGAAAGATTATACAGTTTTATAATCTTTCTGTATCAGATTGTCAGTTATGATCTCTGCTTGCAGTTATTGAATAGGAACCTTCAATGGTTTCCTGTAGCTGCTATAAATCTGTCCTGGTCCTGTGATGGAGACATGGTGGACAACCCTTAGGTCCCATTCGCATGACCACATCCTTTTTTCCAGACCGCAAACTGCGGATTTGCAAAAAACGGACACTGGTCCTTCCACGTGCTTTTGAGTCTGTGCAGCCGTGCCTCAAAAGATAGCACACGTCCCCTCTTTAGCCGCATCTTGCAGATCGCGGAGCGTATGAGTACGCACTCGGAAGCAGAGAGCACACAGCCATTGTATGTGTTTTAATGGAGTTTTAAATAAAGCATTGATCTCTCGGACCCCAGAATAGGCCTTCCTTCGGTCCTGCGGGAATTTGAGAGATTTGGGAGGCTTAGTAACTTCAAAGTTAATATCCAGAAATCTGAAATCTTGAATATTTCGTTACCACGCAGGGAAATTTCTCATGTTAAAGAAAGCTTCTCGTTTAAAGTAGCCTCGGACTCGATTCGCCACTTAGGCATTAACCTCCCAGCAAACCCCAATCTCCTCTTTCAAATGAACTACAAACCCTTATTTAGGAAGGTAGAAGCTTCTCTCCAGAAGTGGTCCCCCCTGCAGATTTCTTGGTTTGGTAGAATAAATGCCCTAAAGATGGATATCTTACCCAAATTCCTCTACCTGTTCCAGACTGCCCCGTGTATTATACCAAATAGTTTTTTTGCCCAATTGCGGTCATTAGCTTCTAGGTTTATCTGGAATGGCACTAAGGCCAGGGTGAGTTACAGAGTTTTATCCAGAGCGAAGAGTGTGGGGGGAGCTGGCCTTCCTGACTTCCAGGCATATTTTAGAGCTTCCATTTCTAATTGTGTTCTAGACCTTATACACAAACGATCTCTGAAACTTTGGGTAGACATAGAACACACCCTCGAGCCCCATATGGTACCTGGGATATTTTGGCTCCCTATAGCAACACTAAATAGCCTTCTACATACTCTTTGTTCTCCCCTACTTCAGATCCTGATCAAACTATGGAGTAGATTTGCCTCCAAAATCAAGTTAATCTCCGCACCGGGTCCTTTGACGCATATTGTGGCTCATCCTGGCCTCCCCTCACAGATCAAGAATCTCCCCTTCTTCCGCACAATTCCCCCGCCCCGGATCCTAATTAGGGACATCTTTAACAGCTCAGGGCTCCTACCTCTCGTGGATCTATCACACATATTCCAAAACTCCCCGAGCCGCTGGTTCCACTACTTTCAACTTCGTAGCTTCTTGGGCTCTCTGGCTCCCGGATCGCAGCTGTCTGCCCCTCTGACAAATTTTGAAAAGCTCTGTGTTGCCAACACAGGCCCAGATCATGGTATTTCTTTGATATATGGCTTGCTGGGTGCCGGTGGAGATGGGGACCTATCACTCGTTGAACAGATGAGAGGTGTTGGGTTTGCCTCTGGTTGGGAGAGTGAACTGACGTTCTCCCTGTCCTCTGAGCAATGGAATCGTTCCCTCTTATTTACGCATAAATCATCCAGGTCCTGTCGTTTACAGGAGTTGAACTATAAGATCCTTACTCGTTGGTATAGGACGCCGGTTAAGTTGCATCATTTTTATCCATCGGTCCCCAACACCTGTTGGCGGTGCCATTCAGAGGTTGGTTCCATGCTACATATCTGGTGGGACTGCCCTGGGGTCGCCCCTTTGTGGCAAGATGTTTTTTCTCTGTATAATGCACTTTACCGGTCTACTATATCTCCCTCCCCTTTGATTGCCCTGCTCTCTATATTCCCGGGTAGGATCAAACATGTCAAAAAGGGAGTACTTAAAACATTTGTCCTTTCTATGAGACAGATCATACCACGCCAGTGGAGATCCTCAGACAGTTTGCAGAGAATTACGTGGATACGTGCCCTGGATGCCTTATTCAGGATGGAAGAAATGGAAGCTGAGGCCTGTAACCAAGTCCAAACATTTGCACTAACCTGGGAACCTTGGAATCAATTTAGGAGCTCCTCTCGTTTTCAAACCTGGTTGGTCTCAGGTGACTGTACCTGGGATACGTGATATGATGTCTTGTCCTTTCCCCTTCCCCCCCGCCCCCCCTACTTTCCACCCCCCCTCCCTCCCCTGTCTTTTGTTTCGTCGTGTTTTGTTCTTGTCTGTCCCCCTGTCTCTCCTAGGTTAACGATTTAATCTGTTTCACTTAAGAGTTACATATTAGTAGCCCTTTGTTCAAAACGCCATCACTGAGTATCTCAGGATTGTGTCCTAAGTTCCTTTTGCCTTCCCTTTCAGTAGTCAAGGTTCTTCATATCGTACTGTATGTATCTAATATTGCTGAACCTCTCCTTTAGCATTTATTTGATGGCATTTGTTTTCTCTGGTCTTCATGGTTGCGTCCCAGAGAAATATGGTGGTCTCTGAATCCATCTGTGCACTTTATTTTATGTTTTACATGGTCTTGGAAATGGAATTGGAGATATACTTTTCATACAATGTCTTGGTTGCTATGTATGATTGTTGTGTTCTTTTTCTATTCAATAAAAATAGATTCAACACTAAATAAAGCATTGGTCATGTATGCAAACTACCTCTTCATTCACATGAAGGGGGACTCAGGGACCCCTGTTCTTATAACTGGGGGTCCCTGCAGTTCTACCAGACCCATTTGCTCTGACATGGATAGTCATTCTGTCAGGTCTTACAGTGAAGGGTCTTGGGTTCTCCAGCGACTGCTGCTGGCCCCTTTTATACTGATTGGGTTATGAGTGGAGACATTTGATAAAAGTGAGGTTGTCAGTAGTGTACCTTGGTCTGAAATGCAAAGGCCGCGTGGACAAGGAAGGGGCTCCCAGATGCCAGCTGTAACACTCGGTGCTCCACCAACACATCCGCCTCATCACAGTCGGCAAGCATGGCTCTCTTGCTGATGATCTTCACAGCATACTTCTGATGGTTAGAAGTGTCCTCAGCCAAGATGACCTTTCCATAACTTCCCTGCCCGAGCACATGATGGAATAATAATCTCTCCTTGATGTTATCGGAGATTGTGCTTCTAGAGCAGGTTGGCCGAACACCACTGTCCTCAACTGGGGGGGAAATAATAGAAAAACAGGAGAAGACATTTAAAGGGATATTCCTATCTGAGGCATTAATACCACATCGATTGTCTTGGCCCTTTCTGTTACTCTCATAGACCATTGTTGACAACTGTAATGAATCTGCATTGCCAAACACAGAGCTGGGCTATCTCCAGCAGTTCCATAGACTTGGAATGGTGATAGGTGGGGGACTTTATTATTCTATTTAACCACTTAAGAACCACAGGTTTATACCCCCTAGTGACCAGGCCCTTTTTTACAAATCGGCACTTCACAAATTTAACGGTTTATTGCTCGGTCATGCAACTTTGCACCCAAATACTTCTCACAAATACAGCTTTCTTTTGGTGGTATTTGATTGCTGCTGAGATTTTTCGTTTTTCTGATATTAATCAAAATAGACTGCAATTTTCTCAAAAAAAGTTTATTTTTAACTTTTTCTAGTAAAATTGTTCAAATATGACTACATTTCTATACAGGTTTGTGTCAGAATTTATTGTGCTACATGTCTTTGATTAAAAAAAAATCCAATAAGTGTATATTTATTGGTTTGCGCAAAAGTTATAGCGTTTACAAACTATGGTACAAAAATGTGAATTTCCGCATTTTGAAGCAGCTCTGACTTTCTGAGCACCTGTCATGTTTCTTGAGGTGCTAGAATGCCAGGATAGTATAAATACCCCCCAAATGACCCCATTTTAGAAAGAAGACACCCAAAGTATTCGCGGAGGGGCATGGTGAGTTCATGTTTGATTTAATTTTTTTTCACAAGTTAGCGGAAAATGACACTTTCTGAGGAAAAAATAAATAAAATAAAGTTTCCATTTCTGCTAACTTCTGGCGGACTCACTATGCCCCTCAGTGAATACCTTGGGGTGTCTACTTTCCGAAATGGGGTCATTTGTGGGGTGTGTTTACTGTTCTGACATTTTGGGCGGGGCTAAATTGTGAGCAACCCTGTAAAGCCTAAAGGTACTTGTTGGACTTTTGGCCCCTTTACGCACCTAGGCTGCAAAAAAGTGTCACACATGTGGTATCACTGTACTCAGAAGAAGTAGGGCAATGTGTTTTGGGGTGTATTTTTACATATACCCATGCTGGGTGAGAGAAATATTTCTGTAAATTGACAACTTTGTATAAATTTTTTTTTAAAGTTGTCATTTACAGAGATATTTCTCATACACAGTATGGGTATATGTAAAAATACACCCCAAAACACATTGCCCTACTTCTTCTGAGTACGGCGATACCACATGTGTGACACTTTTTTGCAGCCTAGGTGCGCAAAGGGGCCAAAATTCCAATGAGTACCTTTAGGATTTCACAGAGCATTTTTACGCATTTGGATACCAGACTTCTTCTCACGCTTTAGGGCCCCTAAAATGCAAGCGCAGTATAAATACCCCACAAGTGACCCCATTTTGGAAAGAAGACACCCCAAGGTATTCCGTGAGGGGCATGGCGAGTTCATAGAAGTTATTTTTTTTTGGCACAAGTTAGCGGAAAATTATTATTTTTATTTTTTTATTTTTTTCCTTTCAAAGTCTCATATTCCACTAACTTGTGACAACAAATAAAATTTTACATGAACTCATCATGCCCCTCACGAAATACCTTGGGGTGTCTTCTTTCCAAAATGGGGTCACTTGTGGGGTATTTATACTGCGTTGGCATTTTAGGGGCCCTAAAGCGTGAGAAGTAGTTTGGAATCCAAATGCGTAAAAATGCCCTGTGAAATCCTAAAGGTACTCATTGGAATTTGGGCCCCTTTGCACACCTAGGCTGCAAAAAAGTGTCACACATGTGGTATCGCCGTACTCAGAAGAATGGGGTCACTTGTGGGGTATTTATACTGCCCTGGCATTTTAGGGGCCCTAAAGCGTGAGAAGAAGTCTGGAGTCCAAATGTCTAAAAATGCCCTCCTAAAAAGTACTCATTGGAATTTGGGCCCCTTTGCGCACCTAGGCTGCAAAAAAGTGTCACACATGTGGTATCGCCGTACTCAGAAGAAGTAGGGCAATGTGTTTTGGGGTGTCTTTTCACACATACCTTTCCTGTGTGTGAGAAATATCTTTGTAAATGGCAACTTTTTCAATTTTTTTATACAAAGTTGTCAATTTACAGAGATATTTCTCTCACCCAGCATGAGTATATGTAAAAATACACCCCAAAACACATTGCCCTACTTCTGAGTACGTCGATACCACATGTGTGACACTTTTTTGCAGCCAAGATGCGCAAAGGGGCCCAAATTCCAATGAGTACCTTTAGGATTTCACAGGGCAGTTTTACGCATTTGGATTCCGTGAGGGGTATGGTGAGTTCATGTAGGATTTTATTTTTTGGCACAAGTTAGTGGAATATGAGACTTTGTAAGAAAAAACAAAAAAACAAAAAAAAAACAATTTCCGCTAGCTTGTGGCAAAAAAAAAATCTTCTATGAACTCACCATGCCCCTCAAAAGTGATCTTTATAGCGCCGCAGCGATTTTACTGTGTTTTTGCAGTTATCAGAAAAAAAAACATTTCTGTCACTGCGGTGGGGCGGATTGAACGCAAGTGTGCGCACAAGATCAGGCCTGATCGGGCGAACACTGCGTTTTTTGTAGAGCCTAAGGTGACCCTAATGTACTGATATAGATCTGATTGCGATCAGTCTTGATCACTTACAGATACTATATAGTACTAGTGCTGATTAGCGACAGCGATGACGCTAATCAGCGACTAATCAGTGACTGCGGTGCGGTGGGCTGGGCGCTAACTACCTAACAAATAGCTAACTAACTGGCGGTGATAAGGGACCCTTAGGCCCCATTCACACGTCCGCAATTCTGTTCCGCATTTTGCGGAACGGAATTGCTGACCCATTCATTTTTATGGGGACAGACTTTGTCCCGCTCGGATCCGGAATTGCGGATCTGCACTTCCGGGTCCGCACTTCCGTTCCGCAAAAATATAGAACATGTCCTATTCTTGTCCGCAATTGCAGACAAGAAAAGGTATTTTCTATATAGTTCTGAGGGTTAGGCAATGTGCGGATCCACAAAATGCGGAAAACACATAGCCGGTGTCCGTGTTTTGCGGATCCGTGGATCCGCAAAACACATGCGGACATCTGAATGGAGCCTTACAGGGGGGTGATCAGGGAGTCTATATGGGGTGATCAGGGGTTAATAAGGGGTTAATAAGTGACAGGGGGGGTGTAGTGTAGTGTGGTGATTGGTGCTACTTACAGAGCTGCCTGTGTCCTCTGGTGGTCGATCCAAGCAAAAGGGACCACCAGAGGACCAGGTAGCAGGTATATCAGACGCTGTTAACAAAACAGCGTCTAATATACCTTTCTGATGCGATTATTTTAACATCTACAGCCTGCCAGCGAATGATCATCGCTGGCAGGCTGTAGTATAACCTCCGAGCAGCGCGCGCGCGTTCACACAAAATCTCGGGTCTCACGAGATGACGCCAATAGGCGTCATTGAGACCTGAGAGAGCCGCCGCACTGACGCCTTTCAGCATTAGTGTGGCGGCAAGAGGTTAATAGCATCTAGCACCCATAGATAAATACAGACTCCGACCAGACTCCAAAATAAATACAGAAAACAGACCCCCTAAATAAATACAGACCCCAGGCCAAGTACCTTAACCCCTTAAAGGGGTTGTCTCACTTCAGTACAGTAAGTTGCATTTACCATGTAGAGAAAGTTAATACAAGACACTTACTAATGTATTGTGATTGTCCATATTGCTTCCTTTGCTGGCTTGATTAATTTTTCCATCAAATTATACACTGCTCATATCCAGAGGTTACGACCACCCTGCAATCCAGTATAGGTGGCCATGCTTGCACACTATAGGAAAAAGTGCCGGCCTATGCGCACTCCTGCAGTCCCAGCCACCAGAAAGGCCAGCACTTTTTTTCTATAGTGTACAAGCATGGCCACCTCTGCTGGATTGCGGAGTGGTCATAACCTCTGGATACGAGCAGTTATATTGAATAAACAAAAATTTCTTTGCATCAAGATTTTCTGACAGCCACAACTTTTTTATATTTTAGAGCTGTATGAGAGCTTGTATGTTACAAAATTAACTATAGTTTTTATTGCTACATTTTGTGGGTACATACAAATTTTTTGTCACTTTTTGTTAAATTTTTTGGGGGTGGCACAAGATGACCCAAAATGGTAAATTGGGTGTTTTTATTTTTTCTTGTTAAGACAATCACCTCCAATCATCTTGATATTTTAATACCAACCCCTTTAACCCTTCCTGACATGTGACATACATATACATATTTCGCAGTGGAGTGTATAGGGCAGACGCTATACACAGTGTGTGTCAAATGTTTAATAAAAGGTTTCAAAACATTTAAAAAATATGTTAAACAATGAATTTTTTTCACATTTATCATATGAAAATGCAAACAATACCATATATTCATAACTGCTATCACCATGTCTGTAAACTTCCAACCTATTAAAATATCCCATACAGTGAACACTTAAAAAAATACACAATGTAAGATTTGCTGCTTTTTGGTCACTTCACCTCCCAAACGATGGAATAAAAAGTGGTCAAAAAGTTGTATGTTTGGTACCAATAAAAATTAAAGGTCTGTTGAATAAATACAAAAGTTCTGGGTTTTAGAATATTTTATTTTGTACATGTAGTAAACACATATATTTAGTATCACCATGACTGTAATGACCGGCCAGATACAGATAACATCATTTTTACAGTGATCCCCATAAAAACAAAAACTTTGTAAACTTGCAGACCAGACCCCTGAATACGAATCCTGGAGATAATACTCGCCCCATAATATATATAGACCTCAAACCACCTAAATAAATACAGTTTTCAAAGCTGCTGCAGAACAGCATTACACAGATCAGATGCTGCAGACCTCCTCCCAGTCCATTACTGGGGGCTCTTTCCCACTTACATATTAAGGTCAGTATTGGGGTCAGTATTTGTGATTCTAAACCCAGAGTGGAACCTACACAGAGAGGAAGGATCATGGAAAACTCTGCATTTCTTATGTATTTTCTGTTCCTGGGTTTGAATTACAAAAATCCTCATGTGAAAGTGGCCTAAAGAAAGAAGTTCTGCAGCAGCTGCAGGGTGTATCACAAGGAGTAATGCACTTCCTAGAATACATTATTAGGAATATTAGAAGTCACCTTGGAGGTCAGTGAGGTGTAGACATGGGCTCGGCATGTGGCCTTGTACATTTCTATGGACTTGGAGCTCCTGACCACTTCTAACCATTTCCATTAGGGGCACATTGCTCCATGTATCAGGATCACTCCTGTGCATGCAGGGTTGTTACAGTGTGTACTGTACACACTATGGGCTGCTGTTTATGACAGCCTGTATTCTGTCCATGCACAGGCTCTGCTGACAACTCATACAGGACACTATTGGGGGGATTAGAAATAATTGCTATAACAACATGAAATGCTTAAGATTGGACTGTGTGTGGCCTAATTCACACTTCACTGCCCCAGCCCTGTATCTAAATACCCTGACCAAGACAGAATGGCTTGTTGTCGCTTCCATGGAACACCCCTCCCCCACCCCTAATAATCCCCCAGCTGTAAATGTGGAAGCCCCTTCCTTCTGCTTGTCTCAGGTCTCAGCGCTACAGATCAGATTAATGTAAAGTTATAACAAAGTGTCCAGGATGTATAACTTGTGTATTCCTGTATGTGTGCATCTACCTGAGACTCTCTGGTCCTCCTGCTGGTCTTCTGTCTTCACCGTGTCGTCCTCCTTCTTGATCAGGGACTTCTTTGCTCCTTTGGAAGAGATAAGGATGAGTTTTCTCTTCTTGGCACATTTGGGCTCTTTACTCACATCTTCTTCCACTTGAATGAGCTGATCCTTAGGAGACGTCTTCTTGGAGGAGCAGGATGGTCTTCTCTTCTTCCTCCTCTTGCTCCTCTTGGGTGTCTCCTTCTCTTCATCCGCTGAGGTCAGGATGGTCCGTCTCTTCTTCCCTCCTTTCCTCCTGATGAGAGTCTCCTCTTCTTTCTCCATCACCTTCTGCTCATCAGCCGATGAGTCAGGAATTCCTCTTCTTTTCTTCGCTCCTCTCTTCCTCACAACAATCTTCTCTTCCTCCGAATCCATTGTAGCGCTTTCCATCCGGTCAGCAGATACAGGTATGTCCTCCGTCGCCAGTCAACTCTAACTGCCACTTCCAACTGCCACCTACTATTCAGATGCGGGCACCACAGTTGCCCTGGTTACACGGTTGTGTTATGAGCAGGAACTGACCAATAGCGTTTAGCCATTTCTGCCATCTTTTTTTTAAATTTTTTTATAATACTTATTGAAAATACATTTCTTCTAAGAATGTAATGGATTTAAGTTTCCATTTTTCTTAGATTTTTAGGGAACTCATTGGAAACCTATCAAATGAAATGTGCTGCAAAGGTGGAGCAATAATCTGCATTATAAAGATGGCCATAAACTACATGTGCCAGATTTATGAAATAATCTGTCTCTAGGATAAATCTCTGTATTGTCCTGTTCTTCTGTTATTCCTCCTGGAAATCTATGAACAAATTAACCCTTTCAAGACCAAGCCATTTTTGACCTTCGTGACCACGTCTAATTTTGCAAATCTGACATACGTCACTTTATGTGCTATTAACTTTGGAACGCTTTTACTTATCCAAATAATTCTGGGATTGTTTTCTCGTGACACATTGTACTTCATGATAGTCATAAATTTGAGTCAATATATTTCACCTTTATTTATGAAAAAATCCCAAATTTACCAAAAAATTTGAAAAATTAGCAATTTTCAGAATTTCAATTTCTCTGCTTTTACAACAGAAAGCGATACCTCCTAAAATATTTATTACTTAACATTCCCCATATGTCTACTTTATGTTGGCATCATTTTGTAAATGTCATTTTAATTTTTTAGGACGTTAGAAGGATTAGAATTTTAGAAGCAATTCTTAAAAATTTTAAGAAAATTTCCAAAACCCACTTTTTAAGGACCAGTTCAGGTCTGAAGTCACTTTGTGGGGCTTACATAGTGGAATCCCCCCATCAATGACCCTATTGCAGAAACTACTCCACTCAAGTTACTCAAAACTGATTTCACAAACTTTGTTAACCCTTTAGGTGTTCCACAAGAATTGATGGAAAATTTCGAAATTTCACTTTTTTGGCAGATTTTCCATTTTAATCCATTTTTTCTTTAACACATCGAGTGTTAACAGCCAAACAAAACTCAATATTTATTACCCTGATTCTGCGGTTTCCAGAAACACCCCTGCATACAGCAGAGCGCAGAAGAAAAGGAGTGCCATATGGTTTTTGGAAGGCAGATTTTGCTGGACTGGTTTTTAGATGCCATGTCCCATTTGAAGCCCCCGATGCACCCTTACAGTAGAAACTCCCAAAAAGTGACCCCATTTTGGAAACTAGGGGATAAGGTGCCAGTTTTATTGGTACTATTGGTACTATTTTGGGGTACATATGATTTTTAATTGCTCTATATTTTGTGAGGCAAGGTAACCAAAAAATGGCTGTTTTGGCACCATTTTTATTTTTTACAACATTCATCTGACAGGGTAGATCATGTGCTATTTTTATAGAGCAGGTTGTTACGGACGCAATTATTTAAAATATGTCTACTTTCTTTGTTTCAGTTTTACATAATAAAGCATTTTTGAAAAAAAAAATTTTTTGTGTCTCTATTTTCTGAACGCTTTATTTTTTTATTTTTCTGCTGATCGTCTTGTGCAGGGGCTCTTTTTTTGCAGAAATAATTGACGTTTTTATTGGTACCATTTTTGGGTAAATTTGATTTTTTGATCATTCATTATTACACTTTATGGGGCAAGGTGACCAAAAAATTGGTTGTTTTGGAACAGTTTTTATTTATTTATTTTTCCAACGTTCACCTGCGGGGTTAGGTCATGTGACATTTTTATAGAGCAGATTGTTACGGACGTGGCAATACCTAATATGTAAAATTTTTCTTCTTGCCGGCATTACTGGACTGTACACTGTCCGTGACAGCAGAAGTTCAGGGGCAGAAGCTTTAATCCAAGCGCTTTGCAGCGCTTGGATTAAAGAATTGCCATGACGTTTATATACTTGCTATCTGCATGGGGTATGTGCAAATAGCACGTATATAGCCGTATGGCCGCAGTGAAGAGGTTAATAACCGAGTGTTACTATTCCTCTTGTCAAATGGTTGTGTCCCTAAACAGTTTTATAGTATGGACAAGGGGAATAGTAAGAACAGTTGTCAATTGTCAATAGCTGGAGCAACACAGAAACTTTTTGTAGAACTACTGATTGATTTTGTTACATTTTAAATCTTATCACTTAAAGGGGTATTTCTACCTGGGACATTGATGACATATCGCTAGGACCCACTTTTGTCTCCAGAACGGGACCTCCAAGTGAACAGAGATGTTGGATCGGTTACGTCTGACAGTCCCAAATGTTTCAGCCCACTTGCTCGGCTATTTTCGGAACTCCCATGTCATTAAATCGAGAGCACTTCACAGTCTGCATGGCATGCTGTCCTTCATTTTGGTGGCCAAGTTCTCTAGACAAGATCGGATCCCAGAGGTGGGACCCACATCTTTCGGTTCAAGTCTGGCTGAACCACTCAAGGACATTCACAGAGTTGTGCCTAAGCCAGTCCTGTGCTGTCTTGACTGTCTGCTTATGGTCATTGTCTTTATTGGAAGATGAATCCTCAGCCCAGTCTGAGGTACAGAGCACTCTGGATGGAGGTTTTCATTAAATGGGTTGTCTCCCTTCATCAAGTGGCATTTATCACGTAGAGAAAGTTAAGGCACTTACTAATGTATTGTGATTGTCCATATTGCTCCATTTGCTGGCTTAATTTTTCATCACATTATGCACTGCTCGTTTCTATGGTTGAGACCACCCGGCAATCCATCAGTGGTGGTCGTGCTTGCACACTATAGAAAAAAAGCGCCGGCCTCTCTGGTGGCTGGGACCATGAGAGCTTGACCATGAGTGCTGTATACCACTGAGGCCAGTGATTGGTTACAGCAGTCATGTACGGTATACAGGCGTGTCACTGCAGCAGCTAAAACATTATGAGGCACATTTATTAAGACCCGCATTTTAGACACCGGGTTTTAATAAATCCCATAGCTGGCAGTGGCGAAGAGGCGCCGGTGTCTTCATAACGTCGACAGATCCTCAGTCAGTTGTTAATGTAAGACAGCCTCCCGCCCACACCTCGCCCACTTTCTTAGACCTGGCGTGAGCAGGGAGACGTCACAGACTGCGGCACAATCTGCACCTGAAATACGCCTAATAAAGGCATATATTTAAGCTTAGTAATGACCCACTATGTCCCAGCTGCAGCGTGGTGGACATGAGAGAGCCGTGGTGCTGGATCAAATAGTGGTCAGGAAAGTGAGTTTAAGTGTTTTAGTTTTTCATTTTTATTTTAATAGCCTCCCTGTAGTTTGCCCTTAAAAATTTGAACCCACTTTCAAGCTCAATACCAAGATACAGTAACAGAACCAACCTGTATGTATATAGATACCGTAACAGAACCAGGCTGTGTGTATACATATTGTAACAGAACCAAGCTGTATGTGTATAGATACAGTAACAGAACCAAGCTGTGTGTATAGATACAGTACCATAACCAAGCTGTGTGTATAGATACAGTAAAAGAACCAAGCTGTGTGTATAGATACAGTAACAGAACCAAGCTGTGTGTATAGATATGGTAACAGAACCAGGCTGTGTGTATAGATACAGTAACAGAACCAGGCTGTGTGTATAGATACAGTAACAGAACCAAGCTGTGTGTATAGATACAGTAACAGAACTAAGCTGTGTGTATAGATACAGTAACAGAACCAAGCTGTGTGTATAGATACAGTACCATAACCAAGCTGTGTGTATAGATACAGTACCAGAACCAAGCTGTGTGTATAGATACAGTAACAGAACCAACCTGTGTGTATAGATACAGTACCAGAACCAAGCTGTGTGTATAGATTTAGTAACAGCGTGGTGGACATGAGAGAGCCGTGGTGCTAGATACAGTAACAGAACCAAGCTGTGTGTATAGATATAGTACCAGAACCAGGCTGTGTGTATAGATATGGTAACAGAACCAAGCTGTGTGTATAGATACAGTACCAGAACCAAGCTGTGTGTATAGATTTAGTAACAGAACCAGGCTGTGTGTGTATAGATACCGTAACAGAACCAGGCTGTGTGTGTAACGCCCCGCTACATACACTCTTTTTGCCCACATCACTATGATTGCTCTGGTGTCATCATGTGTATTTATTCCATATCCTACAAAGATGTGTATCTCTATTTCCTATGAAACTGTTATGTGTAATGTAATGTGCCTGGTTCACCAGCAGATGGCGGCAATATTGGCAGAGCTAGTTTATCTGGAATGGAACCTTTTTGTCCATTCCAGCCCTCTCTAGAGAGGGAGAAGTTTAGTTAGTTGAAAGTCAGTCTAGAGGACCCCCTGCAATAGGGAGGTTGTGCAGGAGGGAGCTCGTCCCTTCTGGGGGAGCCCTGCCTAGGCCAGCAGAGCACCATCAGCTCTGCTGGAACCAGAGAAAAGTCCTAAGAGTCTCAAGAGAAACCAGGAAGTGTAGTCCCCTGGATAAAGATAAGAATAAGGATAAAGATAAAGACAAAGATAGAGAGAGAGAGAGAGAGAGAGAGTCCGACTACATCAAGTAAAGTTCATCAGAAAGGAAAGGTTTCTATTTAATCCTGTCAGCACAGCAGAGTCAAAGAGTGACAGATGTAGCAGGGCTGAATGTGCTTGCCTGCCAAGAGTTAAGCCAAAACCTGCTGATGACCAATACAAAGTTTGAAGATTGTTTCTGATGCAAGTTTGTTCAAATAAAGCTATTGTTCAACAATATACCAAGGCTGGACTCAATTCTTTTCATCACTCTCATCATTCAACTACCCTTTTCTGCAGTGGACGACCACACCTGGGGATCCAGTGAATCCAGGTAGGAGCACCGTGACACGTGCTACACCACCAAGGTACATTAGGCCACCCTTACACCACTCTGGCATTCCTATCTTGGGTACCACCATTCCTACTAAAAGGCGGACCCTGTCCCTCGTTGCTGAAATGCAACAGGCGTCATGACAAACACTTTCCCTTTAAGGGACCCCTGGCCAATGCCGTACTGCAGTATCCCAGGGGGTCAGCAGCCGCTTTGGGTATGCGGGGAGTCGTAGTGCAGGGTAACCCACTAACCTGGGATTCACTGTCGTCTTCAATCTGGGTAGATACTGGAACAGGCAGTTCATAAATGTCGTGACGCCAGTGCCAATTGAACGGTGACACACCGTGTAATGATAGGTGGAATAGAGTTATTTCACACTTTACCATGCAGTTAACAGTGGTGGTTCAGACTTTTACTTACAACAAGGTTAACTTCGAGACAGGCCTCCTAGGTTCAGGGATTCCCTCTTATGCTACTTGCAGCAATACCCTCAAGGTCCAGACACCTAATTCTTGGTAATAACCCTTGAGCAAATACTTGGTAGAGGTCTTCTTCCCTCCTGATGGCAGGCTCTATCTTTGGAGTTCTTCAGGTATAACTAACCTGGAAAGCTGGGTGGGTATGACCCTCCACACCAGCAGTGCAATCTCTGCACTCCAGACTGAGCTCTGAATCTCTCAGCACTGACTCTAGAAACTTCTGAACTACTTCCTAGGCTAGGCCCTAGCCTATTTATACTGAACTGGGGGCTCCCTCCGCTGGCTGTATTGAGGATTGCCTGCAACAGGCCTAACTGGCTTAAAGGGAAATACACATTACAATCTAGCAGTGTCGGGTAACCTACCCGTATGCTGCACACCCCCAGACTTTAACGTGAGTAAGGCCTCATACTCACACTCACCTTCCTGAACCGGCATAACATGGTACATAACTTAAGCATTACATTATAAATATGATAAATACTTATTTCACACAGAAAAACATAACATTGGCGACTTCATGAACAAATGACGCAAGGGAAAGGGGCGTCTTCTTACTTCTTAGACACGGCCGCTGACCTGGCACAGCGGACTTAGGGTGAACCAGGTTAGTCCATTCTTCTTTGGTGGCAGTATAATAACGGAACTACCCAGGAGTTTCCTGTGGGTGTATCACAGGCAAGGGCTCACGTGGAGGAGTCCATTCTTGCGCACAAATGTCAAGTAAAGTATTCCCAGTAGCAACTGCTCGGGAGGAGACACCACCAGCATAGTCAAAGTCTCCCAAACGGACTGGCGGACGTCCCCTGGTCATCCGGGTGGACCTTCTCAACACAGGGGTCTCCTCTTCCCTTAGCAACGAGGTAGAAGAGAGAGGAGCAACAGGAGGGTCTCCATCAGGAGCGGGCACCAGCAAGTTCAACCACGGTGTCAGAAGCCAATGCATGGGATCAGCGTCATACCTTAGATTACTAACAGCCTGCATAGGATCCTCGGGCTGTATTGAGGACTCTAACACAGGAGATTCAGATCCAGAACTCTCGGCACTGGGTTCTGGTGTCAGGCAGAGCTTTAACCGGTTTCGGTGTACAATTTGGGATCCCCTGCCTTCCCGGGTGATCTCATAAGTATGAGTTCCAACATTTGGGATTGCAGTGACAACATAGGGACTTTGCTCCCATTTACTGTCCAGTTTACTGGTACGGCGGTTATTTTTTAACCATACCACAGCCCCTATTGTCAAGGGTTCTGCATGGGCTGCTTGATCATAGTCTCTCTGCTGTCAGTCTCTAGCATAATCCATACGTTCCTGAACAATAGCTTTGGCCGTATTCAACCGCCTTTGGTGCTCAGCAACCCAGTCGGTATTGGGTAATGGGTTGATGCAATCAGGTACGTGTATGTCCAAGGAGTGATCAGCAGGCAGTGTCCCTTGGCGCCCAAACATCAAATAAAAGGGGGTATACCCGGTGGAACAATGTATGGTATGATTGTATGTGAACATGAGCTGTGGCAACAGATTAGGCCAATCTCCTCTGGTTTCAGGAGGCACGGCCCTCAGCATCTCTATCAAGGTCTGATTCATTTTTTCACATAATCCATTACCTTGAGGATGGTAGGCCGTTGTCCGGATCTTCTTACAGTTGTGTAAGCGGCACAGTTCATGGAACAGATGGGACTCAAAAGCAGGTCCTTGATCGGTGAGGATCTTTTCTGGACATCCGTAGGGCAGGAGGAAGTGCTTCCAGAACAGTTCGGCCGTAGTCTTGGCTGTCTGGTCTCTCACAGGCACCGCTACAACAAACTTAGTGAAATGGTCAATAATAGTCATGGCATAAGCATACCCCGAGCGACTAGGCTCCAGTTTCACATGGTCGATGGCGACAAGTTCAAGAGGACGAGTACTTACAATGGGTCTCAGTGGTGCCCTCTGATCATGGTGCTCACTTCGTTTTAAGGCACAGGCTACACACTCCCGACACCACTTCTCAATGTCTTCTCTCATGCCCACCCAGTAAAACCGCTGGCGGATATTAGCCTCAGTCTTTTGGACCCCAAAGTGACCGGATTGGTTGTGGTACATCTCCAACACCATACCTGCATCTCGTCGGGGTATGAGAATCTGGTGTACTCTCTCGTTGGACACTGGGTCTAGGCTTCTCCGTAGCAATAGGCCCTTTTGTATAAAGAGCTGATGGCGCTGTCTCCACAGTTTGATGAGCTCAGGATCTGCACTCTTACGCCGAATCCTCTCAGGGGCTCTGCCACTAGTAATGAAGTCCAACAACTCACCCAGCACTCTACTTTCAGACTGTAGTTTCACCCACCTTTCTTCTTTAGGTTCAGGCCTACTGGAGGGTGAAGGAACTGCAGCTCTGTCATTGGTAGCTCGAGCCTGATCTTGTTGAGCAAATTTGTTATAGAAGGCCGGCATTTCTACATCTTCCCAAGCATCTCGCACGTCATCAGGAGCTGTCTCTGTGGGAAGCCTGGATAAAGCATCAGCATTATCATCAGTACGTCCAGCACGATATTTTACAGAGAAATCATAGTTGGCGAGGCGAGAGGCCCATCTCTGCTCCAAAGCCCCCAATTTAGCTGTATTTAGATGTGCCAGAGGGTTATTGTCAGTGAATGCAATGAATGGGGTAGCGGCTAGATAATCTTTGAATTTCTCCGTCACTGCCCACACTAATGCCAGGAACTCTAGTTTGAAGGAACTATAATTCTGGTCATTTTTCTCAGCTCCTTTCAGGGAGCGGCTTGCATAAGCTATCACTCTTTCTTTTCCCTCTTGGATCTGGGCCAACACAGCTCCCAGGCCTCGCTTGCTAGCATCGGTATACAGGTGGAAGGGCTTGATGTAGTCTGGATAACCTAACACAGGAGGCTCGGTCAGTTTTTTTTTTAGCAATTGGAACGCTATCCTCATTCCACTCAATGGGCACAGGAGTTCTAGGACTTTTCTTGGGATGCCCCCTCAAGAGTTCCTGGATAGGATCAGCTATTTGAGCAAAATGGGGGATAAAACGTCTATAGTAGCCGGCAAAACCAAGGAAACCCCTCACCTCTTTGACGGTAGTGGGGACCGGCCAATTACGGACAGCCGCTAACTTATCAGGGTCAGGTTGCACGCCCTCTCCGCTTACCACATGCCCCAGGTATTTTACAGCAGGTTTGAGCAAGTGACACTTGGATGGCTTTACCTTCAAGCCATATTTGATAAGGATTTCAAATACTTCTGCTAAATGTTTTAGATGGTCTTCATATGTTTTTGAGTACACAATGACGTCATCTAGATACAGCAGCACTGTTTCGAAGTTTTTGTGACCCAAACACCGCTCCATTAGTCTCTGGAAAGTTCCTAGAGCATTACATAACCCGAACGGCATACAATTGAATTCGAACAGGCCCATGGGAGTGGTGAAAGCAGTCTTTTCCCTATCTGCAGGGGCCATGGGTACTTGCCAGTAGCCACTGGTCAAGTCCAATGTGGAGAAATAGGCAGAGGAGCCCAGAGCAGTTAGTGACTCCTCAATGCGGGGCAGTGGGTATGCATCTTTGTGGGTTATTTGATTAATTTTCCTATAATCCACGCAGAAACGGATACCACCATCCTTCTTCTTTACAAGGACCAGGGGTGCCGCCCATGGGCTACGACTGTCCCGGATTACATTAGAGTCTTTCATCTCTTGGATCATTTCTTTTACAGTCTGATATGAAGTAGGCGGTAAGGGTCTGTATCTCTCCTTGATAGGAGGATGAGAGCCAGTAGGTATGGTGTGTTGTATGGCACTAACCTCTCCATAGTCAGTAGCATGCTTACTGAAGGCCTGGTGGTGCTCTTTGACAAGCTGTATAATCCCTTCTTGTTGTTGTTGGGGGGTAGTCTCGTCCCCGACATGGAGCTCTCCCCACCAGGGCACCTGCGGCTGGGTCACCGGCGAACATCCACTGACTGCAGCTGGCGGCTTTTCTGTCACTGGAAGACGAATGATGTCTTGGAAGGACACCTGGGACAGCTGAGCAACAGGGTAATGCTTAGTAAGCGCAACAGGATGATCACTCAGGTTAATCAGACGGACAGGTACTTTACCTTGGGAGACGTTCACCAGGCACTTGGCAGCTCTCACATAAGGGTAGTTCTCCATCTGGATTGGTTCCACCAGGGCTGGATAATCTCGGCCTTGGACTCCCAGGACAGCACAACACCATAAAAGAGTTTGAGAATTAGGAGGCAAAGTCACAGGCTTAATATCACGAATCCTGGCAGTACAAATTTCTCCTTTCCCATTAGCAAACCTCTGCTGGGCACTTAACACAGTAATAGTCTTTTGAATCACCCTCTTGGATGCAGAGGAAGCAGTGGGCAAAGTCTGATGTAATACGGCAAGTATTTCTGAATAACAGTTTTTGAAGACATTGGTGCCTAGAATGACAGGATGTCCTCCTCTGTCGCCGGCCTGTACTACTATCACCCCCTGTTGAGGCAAGGTTACTTCTCCCACCTGCAGGGTGGGTTCCCAGTATCCATGAATCTTTACTGGTTTGCCATTGCTGGCGATAATCTCCACCCAGGATTCAGGCGGCTGGGTCAATTGGTTGGTGTCCCAGAATCTTTCAAAGGCGGGCAGCTGAATAGTAGTGACCTGAGACCCAGTATCTAATAGGGCTTCAAATGGGACCCCGTTGATCTCTATATTGATTTTAGGATGGGATCCTACATACCGTGGCATCCAATTTGGATCCTTTGGACCTAGTGTTCTACCTCCCGAGGGGTGGTCCTCAGCCTCAGGGGTTGCCCGTTTAACTGCCAGCACGTGGATTCTGTGTGTCCCAGCTTTTTGCAGTATGTACACACGGGCCGCTTGCGATCTCTATTACGCCTCCCAGGATCCCTGGGGTGAGTCTCTTGGTATAAAGGTGGGAACGGCCTAGGAGGTGACAGGAACTGTTCTTCTGACATTATGGGTTTTTCCCATTCCTCTATTTTTCTGCACACTCTCTCTAGACTTTTAGTGAGGTGATTTACTTGCTCTGTCAGCATGGCGATAGTATCGGTAGCTGAAGCTTGAACAGCTTGATCGGCCTCAGCTTGGTTAGTGATAAGCGGTTTTGGCCTGCAGGCTGATGACTCAGGTGAGGTGCTCAACTCCGTAGATACTGCTGACCCCAGAATTTTTATAGCCAGTTCTTTAAAGTCCAGAAAGGTACTGTTAGGGTGTTGGGCGGACAGCATCTTTAATTGGGTCCTTATTTGCTCACTAGACACCCCGATGATAAATTGTTCCCTCAGAGTCTGGTCCTGATTATCAGCCTCCTTGGGATCTATCTGGATTACAGCCCCTAAAGCCTCCTGAAGTGATAGGGCATAGTCACGGAGGGACTCACCGGACTTCTGTTTCTTGCCAAAGAAGTGCATCTTTATCTCTGAGGCAGTCCTAGTTTCAAAAGTGGCCCTGAGGCGGGTGAATATCTGCTCTAGAGTACTCCGCTCAGCAGCAGGCCAGGATAATACCTCTCTGCGGGCAGCTCCCTCCAGTTGTGCTAGCAGGATTTCCATTTGCTGGTCGGCATTTATGGGGTACAGTTTGAATAATGCCAGCAACTTTTCTTTAAAGTCTCTTAGGGTATGGGTCTCTCCTTTATAGCGGGGAAACCATGGGGCCCCGAAATAGTAAGGCATGGTAAAGGGCATCATGCTGGGGGCTATAGGATGATTAGGAGCCGCAAGCTCTCCCGGGGCCGGCTGCTCGGGAACTCCCGGTTCTGACATGTTAGCTTATTACGAGGTGGCCGCTGGCGACTAAAGGGGCCGGAACAATCCCCTTCCCTCCGGTTACAAGTCCTTACCGGTATCGCCGGGTTTGCGCAGGCCAAGTCTCGAGAGACTCCGGACGTCCTGAGTACGCGGTGACGTAGAAGAAGCAGGGCCGCGGCGGTGCGATGATGAAGAGGGGCGGGATTTTCTGTGTCTTTGAAGGGATCCGCCCACGAAGGTCCTCAGCAGCGCGGGAAACTTTACTCCAGGCGGCCGGTGGCCATCTTGGTCACCATTCCCTGACAGCAAGCAGGGTTGTTGAGAAGTTAATAAATTGTAATCCACAACCACGATTTTCTTTTCCTGGGGGTAGCGCAACACAGCACAGCGCCTCCGATTCCTCCCAGGCACAATTGTAATCCACCGACTTGGGAATAAAGGGTACAGTCCTTGCAATACGGTGGTGGAATAGTTAAAGCACACAGTTCACACTTCTCTGCACTCCAGAAGCATGCGAATCCTGTTCGTGATGCCAAAAAGAGCGATGCAGTATCCCAGGGGGTCAGCAGCCGCTTTGGGTATGCGGGGAGTCGTAGTGCAGGGTAACCCACTAACCTGGGATTCACTGTCGTCTTCAATCTGGGTAGATACTGGAACAGGCAGTTCATAAATGTCGTGACGCCAGTGCCAATTGAACGGTGACACACCGTGTAATGATAGGTGGAATAATGGAGTAGTCCAGGTATTCATACAACAGGTCAACTTTACTGCATGGATATGTAGTAGGATGAACAGCCAGATAACACAGTTCAAGAGTTATTTCACACTTTACCATGCAGTTAACAGTGGTGGTTCAGGCTTTTACTTACAACAAGGTTAACTTCGAGACAGGCCTCCTAGGTTCAGGGATTCCCTCTTATGCTACTTGCAGCAATACCCTCAAGGTCCAGACACCTAATTCTTGGTAATAACCCTTGAGCAAATACTTGGTAGAGGTCTTCTTCCCTCCTGATGGCAGGCTCTATCTTTGGAGTTCTTCAGGTATAACTAACCTGGAAAGCTGGGTGGGTATGACCCTCCACACCAGCAGTGCAATCTCTGCACTCCAGACTGAGCTATGAATCTCTCAGCACTGACTCTAGAAACTTCTGAACTACTTCCTAGGCTAGGCCCTAGCCTATTTATACTGAACTGGGGGCTCCCTCCGCTGGCTGTATTAAGGATTGCCTGCAACAGGCCTAACTGGCTTAAAGGGAAATACACATTACAATCTAGCAGTGTCGGGTAACCTACCCGTATGCTGCAGTACTCCGCTGCATGTATATAGATACAAACTAAGAAGACAGGTTGGCATTAGCAGGAGGTGCTCGAACCCACATGCAGTTGTGCATATATACAGGGGAGCAAATCCTGCACTTGTGGCCCGTTGCTAATGGCAATCCCCAGCAAAATTCATACGGTGGAGGATGCCCGCGGCGAACCACAAGTACCACAATAGACATCCTACACAAGGTAACAAGTGCGGATGTCATAATTAATATAACAATATAACAAAACAATAACAAACACAGGTGCAGTCTCACTAAACCCTCAAACTGATTTTAAAATTGAGAGATTAGTCAACATGTTCTACGGTGTAGAACATGTCTAAGCCCGGACACCACGCCAAGGTTTCTCAAGTAGCCCGGGACCTAACACTCTCCTACCTGAGCCGTATGGGCGATACCAGGAGCCAGTGGGCAAATTACAGGAGCATAAGGCCGACTCACAAACAGCTCACCAGTTACCTCCAGCATGTAGCCATGCTTGCAATGGGAGGAGGGAGGAGTCTGCGAGTCCCACTCAAGACTGGCTGATATGGCCCAGGCTTTACAGGTGCACCTAAATGTGGCCTGTAGATGGAAAACAGGCACATTTAAATTGGAGTTTATACACCTCCAGGAATCTATATATACAAACTAAGAAGACAGGTTGGCATTAGCAGGAGGTGCTCGAACCCACATGCAGTTGTGCATATATACAGGGGAGCAAATCCTGCACTTGTGGCCCGTTGCTAATGGCAATCCCCAGCAAAATGCATACGGTGGAGGATGCCCGCGGTAACAGAACCAGGCTGTGTGTATACATATAGTAACAGAACCAGGCTGTGTGTATAGATAAAGTAACAGAACCAAGCTCTGTGTATAGATATATAATGCCCCAGAGTGGCATTACCACCTTTGACGCCTCTATACTATCTCATGCGGTTAACCTAATGTCATTCTATGCACTTATTTCCAGATTCTGCAAAATATGTATTTATTTCTATGCAACTGTTATGTTAAGTGTAATGTACCTGGTCCTTTAGCAGATGGCAGCAATAATGGCAGAGCTAGTTTTGCCTAGAATGGAGCCTTTCTGTCCATTCTAGCCCTCTCTAGAGAGGGAGGAGTTCAGCTAGTTAGAGGGAGTTGAGAGTACCCCCTCTAAGGGGAAGGAAGCAGGGGAACTCGTCCCCGCTGGGCGAGCCCTGCCTTGGCCAGCAGAGCACCATCAGTTCTGTTGGACCTGGAGGCCCAAGCTACAAGCCTCAGAAACCAGGAAGTATAGTTCCTTGGATAAAGCAAGACAGAGACAGACCAGATGATAAAGTTAAGTTACAGCATACAGCAGAAAGGAAAAGTTCCTATTTAATCCTGACAGCACAGCAGAGCTAAAGAGTAGCAGATGTAGTAGAGCTGAGAGTGTTTGCCTGCCAGAATTTATGCCAAAGCTCGCTGGTGACCAAGATAAAGTTGGAAGATTGTTGCCTGATGAAAGTTTATTCAAGTAAAGCTGTTGTCAAGTTCATTACAAGGTCTGGATTCAATTTATTTCTTCATCCCACCATTCAACTACCCCCTTTTCACTGCAGCGGACGGCCACACTTGGGGTTCCAGTGTATCCAGGTAGGAGCACCATGACAAGTACAACACCTTTAAGGGACATTAGGCCAACCCTACACCACTCTGGAATTCCTATCCTGGGTACCCACCATCAGCACCATCTACTTAGGGGGACTCCGTCCCTCGTTGCTGAAATGCAACTGGCGTCACGACAAACACTTTAACGTTAAGAGACCCCAAGTAGTGAACACCACCACCCGTCTATTGCATAATTTGGCGTCACGAACAGGATCCGAATCCGTTAAATTTGTGTGCCTATGAGCTAGCCTATTGGATTTACAAAGACACTTTTAAAAATGACTTTATTGTGTTTACTGCGGAGCGACAGGCGCAGCAAAGTGCGTGTTGGCATCCGAAGGGTTAGTCAGCCATCTTTGACTGTGATGGTGCAGCTTCTTCATGCTCAGCTAAAGCGGGAAAGTCTAGCAACGCCCCCAGTTAGAACGTGAGAATCTAGCCCTGCCCACCGGGAGTAATGTTACTGCAAGAAGAGAGGAAGTGGAAGCTCCTCCTCTGAAACCCCTCCTTCATTTCCTGTCTGTACCAGCCCTGAGAAAGACAAGATGGTGCGTCAACTGCAGCCGGACTGGGACGGCATGTGCTGGAGTGATGAGGACCCCGAAGCCAAGCCGGAACCCGAGGAGATCTCTGTCTCGTAAGTACGGCGACCCTCTCCAAGGGTACTCCGGGCATTCCCTATGCCAGCTGCCGTGGCGGAGGCGGTCAGAGTTTCCACTCCGCTGCCTATAATACATAGGTCGTTCGACAGACTTAATTCTATCGTCCCCATAGAGGTCACCGCCCACGCCTATAACATGTGGGATTATCATAAGGCCATAGAGAACTGGGCCATTAGAGTGTGGGACGGCCTTAGCCCAGAGACCCAGTATTTAAACGGAGAAAGAGGTACGTAGTCTGATTCTCCGTTGAACGTGGGTCTGGATTCGTCAAAGACGCCAAGACCGGACGGGAGCACTATGTAATTAGGCGCTCCGTGAAGCGGCTTTATCTCCCGCAAGAATGCCATAGCTTGTACAAGCGGGACACCGTTGAGTTCACTCCCATGGAGTCCCAGCAAGGACCCTTCGCGGTGGCGGTAGTCTGCCTGCCCAAGCCTCTAGTACCTCTCACTGCACCTGAAGAATGGCAGGATGATCCCCAGGCCACAGGCAGAGTGAGATGCCTTCAGGAGTCTAATGATGACATGCTCCGATTTAGGGAAAGACCCCAGTGACATAGCCTATTGCTATGAGAAACCAAGCAGTAAAAGTCACAAGCAGGTCTAACATCTGCCAGAGTTCAAACGCAGATGTGAAAACCGTAGACCCCCCTCCCCACCTGTGTAACATATAGACATGGTAACAGAACCATGCTTACTACACAGACACAATATACGTACATTTTACACATGATTTACATGGGACTTCATGTTGGAGGTGGCTGGGGAGGGGTGATTTTACATGGGACTGTATGTTGAAAGTGACTGGGGGAGGAAGTGATGTTATTTACATGGGACTGAATATTGAGGGGGTGGTTATTTACATGGGACTGTATGTTGAAAGCGACTGGGGAGGGGGTTATGCTCTTTAAGGACATAGGACGTACCGGTACGCCCTATTTCCCGAGTCCTTAAGGACCAAGGACGTACCGGTACGTCCTAACTTTAAATAGGCATTCCGGCGCCCCAGGGGTTAATCTGAACAGGATGCCGGCTGAAATCATTCAGCCGGCATCCTGTCACAACGCCAGGGGGGGGTCATGTGACCCCCCCCGTGTCGGCGATCGCAGCAAACCGCAGGTCAATTCAGACCTGCGGTTTGCTGCGCTTTTTGCAGTTTCTGATCCCCGCGGTCGCTGACCGCGGGGATCAGAAACTTTAGAGTGCCTAAAATCAATATTTTTCACCCCCCCCTGCACCCCTTCACGATTTGATGCCGGCGGGGTGTCGCAGGCGGTGGGGGCGTTGCGGGAGGCGGGCGGTGCGGCAGGCGGGATCGCGATCCCCCGCCCGCCTCCCCTTGAATGATCGTTGGCTTCTAGTGGGTATACCAGGGTACCAGCACATTTCTGGCACCCTGGTATAAACGGCTGACATCTGTGCAGATGTCAGCCGTTTAACCCTTTCCATACCGCGGTCCGTACGGACCGCTGTATGGAAAAAGTTAACTGTCATCGGTCAGGGAGCTCCCTCCCTCTCCATCGGGGGGCTGCTGTGCCTTTGCAGCCCCCCGATGGAGAGGGAGAGAGCCCCCCGACAGCCCCCCTCAGCCCTGTGCTTACCCTTCCCCGTCTGCGAAGTTGTGGCAGACGGGGAAGGTTCCCATGGCAACAGGACGCCTGCTCAGGCGTCCTGCTGTCCATGGTGCTGAACAGATCTGTGCTAAAAGCATAGATCTGTTCAGTGTAAGTAAAATACAGTACAGTGCAATATATATTGTACTGTACTGTATTATACAGACATCAGACCCACTGGATCTTCAAGAACCAAGTGAGTCTGGGTCAAAAAGAAAGTGAAAAAAAGTGAAAAAAGTTAAGATAAAAAAAAAACATTTATCACTGAATAAAAATTTAAAAAATAAAAAAACTACACATATTAGGTATCGCCGCGTCCGTAACGACCTGATCCATAAAATGGTCATGTTACTTTCCCCGCATGGTGAACGCCATAAAAATAAAAAAATAAAAACTATGAGAAAATTGAAATTTTGCCCACCCTACTTCCCAAAAAAGGTAATAAAAGTGATCAAAAAATTCGCATGTACGCCAAAATAGTACCAATCAAACCGTCATCTCATCCCGCAAAAAATGAGACCCTACTCAAGATAATCGCTCAAAAACTGAAAAAACTATGGCTCTTAGACTATGGAGACACTAAAACATTTTTTTGGTTTTAAAAATGAAGTTATTGTATAAAATTTACATAAATAAAAAGAATTGTATACATATTAGGTATCGCCGCGTCCGTGACAACCTGCTCTATAAAAATACCACATGATCTAACCTTTCAGATGAAATTTGTAAATAACAAAAAAAAAAACGTGCCAAAAAAGCTATTTCTTGTTACCTTGCCGCACAAAAAGTGTAATATAGATCAACCAAAAATCATATGTACCCTAAACTAGTACCAACAAAACTGCCACCCTATCCTGCCGTTTCTAAAATGGGGTCACTTTTTTGGAGTTTCTACTCTAGGGGTGCATCAGGGGGGCTTCAAATGGGACATGGTGTAAAAAAAAACAGTCCAGCAAAACCTGCCTTCCAAAAACCGTATGGCATTCCTTTCCTTCTGTGCCCTGCCGTGTTCCCGTACAGCGGTTTACGACCACATATGGGGTGTTTCTGTAAACTACAGAATCAGGGCCATAAATAATGAGTTTTGTTTGGCTGTTAACCCTTGCTTTGTAACTGGAAAAAAATATTAAAATGGAAAATCTGCCAAAAATGTGAAATTTTGAAATTGTGTCTCTATTTTCCATTAAATCTTGTGCAACACCTAAAGGGTTAACAAAGTTTGTAAAATCAGTTTTGAATACCTTGAGGGGTGTAGTTTCTTAGATGGGGTCACTTTTATGGAGTTTCTACTCTAGGGGTGCATCAGGGGGGCTTCAAACAGTCCAGCAAAATTAGCCCTCCAAAAACCAAACGGCGCACCTTTCACTCTACGCCCCGCTGTTTGGCCGTACAGTAGTTTACGGCCACATATGGGGTGTTTCTGTGAACAGCAGAGTCAGGGCAATAAAGATACAGTCTTGTTTGGCTGTTAACCCTTGCTTTGTTAGTGGAAAAAATGGGTTAAAATTGAAAATTAGGCAAGAAAATGAAATTCTCAAATTTCATCTCCATTTGCCAATAACTCTTGTGCAACACCTAAAGGGTTAACGACATATGTAAAATCAGTTTTGAATACCTTGAGGGTGTAGTTTCTTAGATGGGGTCACTTTTATGGAGTTTCTACTCTAGGGGTGCATCAGGGGGCTTCAAATGGGACATGGTGTAAATAAACCAGTCCATAAAAATCAGCCTTCCAAAAACCAAACGGCGCACCTTTCACTCTATGCCCCGCTGTGTGGCCATAAAGTAGTTTACGGCCACATATTGGGTGTTTCTGTAAACGGCAGAGTCAGGGCAATAAAGATACAGTCTTGTTTGGCTGTTAACCCTTGCTTTGTTAGTGGAAAAAATGGGTTAAAATGAAAAATTAGACAAAAAAATGAAATTCTCAAATTTCCTCCCCATTTGCCAATAACTCTTGTGCAACACCTAAAGGGTTAACAATGTATGCAAAATCAGTTTTGAATACCTTGAGGGGTGTAGTTTCTTAGATGGGGTCATTTTTGGGTGGTTTCTATTATGTAAGCCTCGCAAAGTGACTTCAGACCTGAACTGGTCCCTAAAAATTGAGTTTTTGTAAATTTCGGAAAAATTTCAAGATTTGCTTCTAAACTTCTAAGCCTTATAACATCCCCAAAAAATAAAATATCATTCCCAAAATAATTCAAGCATGAAGTAGACATATGGGGAATGTAAAGTCATCACAATTTTTTGGGGTATTACTATGTATTACAGAAGTAGAGAAACTGAAACTTTGAAATTTGCTAATTTTTCCAAATTTTTGGTAAATTAGGTATTTTTTTGTGCAAAAAAAATAATTTTTTTTACTTCATTTTACCAGTGTTCTGAAGTACAATATGTGACGAAAAAACAATCTCAGAATGGCCTGGATAAGTCAAAGCGTTTTAAAGTTATTAGCACTTAAAGTGACACTGGTCAGATTTCCAAAAAATGGCCTGGTCCTTAAAGTGAAAATGAGCCCGGTCCTTAAGGGGTTAAATAAGACTGTATGTTAAAGAGGGCTGGGGAGGGGGTAATGTTATTTACGTGGGACTGTATATTGAGGGGGCAGGAGAGATGGTGTGATGTTATTTACATGGGACTGTATTTTAGAGGGGGCTGTAGATAGAAAGGGATGTTATTGACATGGGACTGTATATTAGAGGGGGCTGGAGAGATGGTGTGATGGTATTTACATGGCACTCTATGGCAGAGAAGGGAAATAATGTTATTTACATGGGACTGTATGGTGGAGGGGCTGAGGAAATATAATTTTTGAGGACAGTAAACAGAGGGATATAACTACAGGGGGCACTGCAGGGGGCATTATAAATACTGGGAGGGCTTCAGGGCGAGCGATATAACAGTAGGGGGTGATATAAATACTGGGGCACTTCAGGGTGAGCATTATAACAGTAGGGGGCATTATAAATTCTGGGGGCACTGTGGGGGCATTTTAAATCCAGGAGACATTAGACGTTCTTATTACTACTGGGGGCTCTAAAGGAGGGACTTATAAATCTGCATTATTTCTACTAAGAGCACTGTGGGGGTCTTATTACTACTGAGGGGTCAGTAGATAGCTTTATTACCACTGGGGGAACAATAGGTGGGCCTTATTTCTACTAGGGGCTCTGTAAGGGCATTATAAATACTGGAGGGCTTTACAACTAATGGGGCACTCTTGGGGAGCATTATCACAGTTGAGGGCACTGTAGGGGGCAGTATTACTAATGAGGGCATTCTAGAAGGGAATTACTATTGGTGGGACTATGAGGAGCACTATTACTATGGGGGGCACTCATTTTTCTTCAGGATAGTATTTGGGGTACAGAAAAATGAGGAAGCTAAGATGTCTGTGTGTCACACTCTGTAGAGACAAGGCGCGGCTGAGAGAAGTTGTCCGGACGGAATGGAGAAGATGATAACGGAGAAGATCTACATCAGAGGAGACGTCACCTGGGAGGAACTGGATGTGAGAGGTACGTGCTGCTGTATAGCTGTATAGCTATAGAGGGCTTAGGGGTCGGTTGGTCGACTTAGAGAATTGGGCCATATACATTTGGGCTTGGGCCCCGGATCTTTTGAGACCCTAGCAACGCCCCTACCGACTAGCAATGTATCCAAAGAGGATAGACCTCCATTCCAGCCCCCATTGTCATTTTGCTGTGCACCATGATAGCTTTTGAGAGTGACAGCATGAGGTCAACAGAATACACATGTAGCTGGATGTCCGGCTCATTGCCCAGTGTCATACAACCGCCTTCTGATGGTTTAGGTAGACACTTTGCTGTCCTAGGTTTGGGATGTGATGTCCAATTTCACTTACAGGACAGAATGGATCACTAAGAGCCATTCTTTTAATCAGGTTTGCCTCTGTGCACCTCTTGCTGTCATTCCAGTTCATGGTTATTCTCCCAACCACTGGGAAATGCAAAGTTGAACATTGCTGACATATTGAACTATACACGTAGCGAACTGCTGGAGTGATAAACCAAGGCCTCTCGGTTCAAGGGTTCTGTCCCTCAGTTTCTGAGAAGCGGTGATAACTGACAGGTTGATTAAAAGGAGGCATCACACATTCCATCCAACATGATGTGATCTGAATTTTGAGGTTTTATGTGTCTAAAAAAAAAATTACTTTCAATCTGGCATTTATACCTCCCCCACATACCACAGATTGGAGCTAGGTGCTTGAAAACTTGATCATCTGCAGATCTTAGTGACACCTGCTGCTTCCTCGATTTTTATAGCCTTATGGCTTGTCCAGAAATTTTCAGATGACTCTGGTGCAGAACAAAACAAACCTTAAGAAACGATTGTCTACAGAAGGGATCAGCAACCTTTGGCAATCCAGCTGCTGTGAAACTACAACTCCCAGCACACACACACACACTTGGCTGTTTTTGTAGCTCCCATAGAAGTGAAAGGAAATTTTCTAGACATAAGTAAAGATATAGCATTCATTCACATATAGCCCATGACAAATCTAGCTGCTGGATGTGTCAGGCATTAGTCATGAAGGTGGGCCGCTCCGGGTCTAGTGATTTTTAGGCGCAGTGTTCCTGTGGCAGGCGCTGAGTAAACTGTGTAAGTCAGGGCTGGTTCGGGTAACAGTCAGTATAGGGATCACAACACAAAGTGATTTTTATTATAATGCAGCAAGATACGAGATACTGACAGTTTCCACATGGTTTCCGTTAACTAGGTAGATGCAGAAATCCCAGAATTATTCATTCTGTGTGTTTCCAGTCAGACAGCTTTAGCATCAGTTAAGACATATTTCCAGTTAGTCAGAGTCTCTTGGAAGGATGTGACTAAGCTATAAGAAGGCGCAGAGGAAGCAGTTGCACCTAGGTCCTGGTTCTTGAGGGGCACACAGGGGTGCACCACCAATGAGGCCAGGTGAGGCACCAGGTAGGGGCACGAGGGTCGCGGCAGAAGGGGGATTATCTGTTTCTGCAGTATAGTATTGGGAAGCACAGTGGGCACAGTATGTGGCGCTGTATTACCCTGTATGTTTTGTAGCGCTGTATGTAATGTTTTCCAAGTATGTCTTTGACAGTAGGGCTGGAGGGAAGGGGTTAGGTTAAGAAGTTGGCATGGGGGGTTGGGGCGCCGTTTCAGTTTTCAGCTCAGGCAGCAGAAAGGCTAGGTGCACCCCTGAGGGCACAAAGGCCTTTCTGGCACATATGAAGACAAGTAATATAAATGGTACAATATGGCAATGGATTCTGCACTAGGCTTCAAAAGCGTCAAGTTAGGCAACCCATCTTCTTATTGCTAGTCAACTTACTGATCAATTAGACAAGATGTTGAAGGTAGGTCTTAGGTCATATTCTGCCAGCGCAACACCATTTCCAACTGGACGGAAATGTACATTATTACTTTATACCTGTAAAGTAATAATGTGAAGTCAAAACTGGTTAAAATTGTACCAAAAAATGTGCATATTTATGAAGGAGGTGCAGCGTACTCAAGTTAGGGTTAATAGTGTTCCTGGGTGTTGTAGTGCAATCATGACACTAACCTGAGACGGCTGACTCTATGCAAGGGCAGGGGATGATAGGAAATGTTCGTGACGCCAGTGCCAATTAAACGGTGGCACGCCGTTTGCTGATAGCAGGAATAATTGAGGAACCACGTGATGTTAAAGCAGAACTCAAACTTTAGTAGTCATCATATAGGGACAATAACGGAAACGCAGTTCCTTTGCAGACAGTTGATTTTCGGTACAGTTGATGCAGGCAATATTTGTATAGCAAGGTGACTTCAGAGTGTTAAACACAGGACTTGTAGTACAGGCAGCTTGCACTCTATTCCTGACTGATCCTGGAACATATAAACTCTTCTCCAAGGTCCAATACCCTAGCTCTGGCGTATATCCTTGGTTTTATCTTTATCAAGTACCTCCTCTGTTGTCTTGAGTACCTCTTGCTTTTCTGAGCTTTGCCTCTGTCTCTCTCTCAGCTTCCTCAGACTCTAGAAACTTCTGAACTCCCTTCCTAGGCTAGGCCCTGCCTATTTATACAGAACTGGGAGCTCCCTCTGCTGACTGTACCAAGGATTGCCTGCAACAGGCCTAACTGGCTTAAAGGGGAATACACATTACATTCTAGCAGTGTCGGGTAACCTACCCGTATGCTGCACACCCCCAGACTTTAACGTGAGTAAGGCCTCGTACTCACACTCGCCTTCCTGAACCGGCATAACATGATACATAACATTGGCATTACATTATAATATGATAAATAATTATTTCACACATAAAAAACATAACATTGGTAACTTCATGAACAAATGACACAAGGGAAAGGGGCGTCTTCTTACTTCTTAGGCACGGCCGCTGACCTGGCACAGCGGACTTAGGGTGAACCAGGTTAGTCCATTTTTCTTTGGTGGCAGTATAATAACAGAACTACCCAGGGGTTTCCTGTGGATGTATCACAGGCAAGGGCTCACGTGGGGGAGTCCATTCTTGCGCACAAATGTCCAGCAAGGTATTTCCAGTAGCAACTGTTTGGGAGGAGACACCACCAGAATAGTCAAAGTCTCCTAAACGGACTGGCGGACGTCCCCTGGTCATCCGGGTGGACCTTCTCAACACAGGGGTCTCCTCTTCCCTTAGCAACGAGGTAGAAGAAAGAGGAGCAACAGGAGGGTCTCCATCAGTGAGACCTTGGTCAGGAACAACAGGAACAACTGGAACAACAGGAACAACTGGAACAACAGGAACAACTAGATCCACTAGAGGGGGAACTGGATCCAGGGCATCTTGAACCGGCTCTTCTGGAGGTGAAGCTACAGTAGGGGTCGGAGCAGGCACCAGCAAGTTCAACCATGGTGTCAGAAGCCAATGCATGGGATCAGCGTCATACCTTAGATTACTGACAGCCTGCATAGGATCCTCGGGCTGTATTGCTGACTCTGACACAGGATATTCAGATCCAGAACTCTCGGCACTGGGTTCTGGTGTCAGGCAGAGCTTCAACCGGTTTCGGTGTACAATTTGGGATCCCTTGCCTTCCCGGGTGATCTCATAAGTGTAAGTTCCAACATTTGGGATTGCAGTGACAACATAGGGACTTCGCTCCCATTTACTGTCCAGTTTACTGGTACGGCGGTTATTCTTTAACCATACCACGGCCCCTATTGTCAAGGGTTCTGCATGGGCTGCTTGATCATAGTCTCTCTGCTGTCGGTCCCTAGCATAGTCCATACGTTCCTGAACAATGGCTTTGGCTGTATTCAATCGCCTTTGATGTTCAGCAACCCAGTCGGTGTTAGGTAATGGGTTAATGCAATCAGGTACGTGTATGTCCAATGAATGATCAGCAGGCAATGTCCCTTGGCGCCCAAACATCAAGTAAAAAGGGGTATACCCGGTGGAACAATGTATGGTATGATTGTATGTGAACATGAGCTGTGGCAACAGACTGGGCCAATCTCCTCTGTTTTCAGGAGGCACGGCCCTCAGCATCTCTATCAAGGTCTGATTCATTTTTTCACATAATCCATTACCTTGAGGATGGTAGGCCGTTGTCCGGATCTTCTTACAGTTGTGTAAGCGGCACAGTTCATGGAACAGATGGGACTCAAAAGAAGGTCCTTGATCGGTGAGGATCTTTTCTGGACATCCGTAGGGCAGGAGGAAGTGCTTCCAGAACAGTTCGGCTGTAGTCTTGGCTGTCTGGTCTCTCACAGGCACCGCTACAACAAACTTAGTGAAATGGTCAATAATAGTCATGGCATAAGCATACCCTGAGCGACTAGGCTCCAGTTTCACATGGTCGATGGCGACAAGTTCAAGAGGACGAGTACTTACAATGGGTCTCAGTGGTGCCCTCTGATCATGGTGCTCACTTCGTTTTAAGGCACAGGCTACACACTCCCGACACCACTTCTCCATGTCTTCTCTCATGCCCACCCAGTAAAACCGCTGGCGGATAGTAGCCTCAGTCTTTTGGACCCCAAAGTGACCGGATTGATTGTGGTACATCTCCAACACCATACCTGCATCTCGTCGGGGTATGAGAATCTGGTGCACTCTCTCGTTGGACACTGGGTCTAGGCTTCTCCGTAGCAATAGGCCCTTTTGTATGAAGAGTTGGTGGCGCTGTCTCCACAGTTTGATGAGCTCAGGATCTGCACTCTTACGCCGAATCCTCTCAGGGGCTCTGCCACTAGTAATGAAGTCCAACAACTCACCCAGCACTCTACTTTCAGACTGTAGTTTCACCCACCTTTCTTCTTTAGGATCAGGCCTACTGGAGGGTGAAGGAACTGCAGCTCTGTCATTGGTAGCTCGAGCCTGATCCTGTTGAGCAAATTTGTTATAGAAAGCCGGCATCTCTACATCTTCCCAAGCATCTCGCACATCATTAGGAGCTGTCTCTGTGGGAAGCCTGGATAAAGCATCAGCATTATCATTAGTACGTCCAGCACGATATTTTACAGAGAAATCATAGTTGGCGAGGCGAGAGGCCCATCTCTGCTCCAAGGCCCCTAATTTAGCTGTATTTAGATGTGCCAGAGGGTTATTGTCAGTGAATGCAATGAACGGGGTGGCGGCTAGATAATCTTTGAATTTTTCCGTCACTGCCCACACTAATGCCAGGAACTCTAGTTTGAAGGAACTATAATTCTGGTCATTTTTCTCAGCTCCTTTCAGGGAGCGGCTTGCATAAGCTATCACTCTCTCTTTTCCCTCTTGGATCTGGGCTAACACAGCTCCCAGGCCTCGCTTGCTAGCATCAGTATACAGATGGAAGGGCTTGCTGTAGTCTGGATAACCTAACACAGGAGGCTCGGTCAGTTTCTTTTTTAGCAATTGGAACGCTATCTCTCTTTCCTCATTCCACTCAATGGGCACAGGAGTTCTAGGACTTTTCTTGGGTTGCCCCCTCAAGAGCTCCTGGATAGGATCAGCTATTTGAGCAAAATGGGGGATAAAACGTTTATAGTAGCCGGCAAAACCAAGGAAACCCCTCACTTCCTTGACGGTAGTAGGAACCGGCCAATTACGGACAGCCGCTAGCTTATCAGGGTCAGGTTGCACGCCCTCTCCGCTGACCACATGCCCCAGGTATCTTACTGCAGGTTTGAGCAGGTGACACTTGGATGGCTTTACCTTCAAGCCATATTTGATAAGGATTTCAAATACTTCTGCCAAATGTTTCAGATGGTCTTCATATGTTTTGAGTACACAATGACGTCATCTAGATACAGCAGCACTGTTTCGAAGTTTTTGTGACCCAAACACCGTTCCATTAGTCTCTGGAAAGTTCCTGGGGCATTACATAGCCCGAACGGCATACAATTGAATTCGAACAGGCCCATGGGAGTAGTGAAAGCAGTCTTTTCCCTATCTGCAGGGGCCATGGGTACTTGCCAGTAGCCACTGGTCAAGTCCAAGTTAGAGAAATAGGCAGAGGAGCCCAGAGCAGTTAGTGACTCCTCAATGCGGGGCAGTGGGTATGCATCTTTGTGGGTAATCTGATTAATTTTCCTATAATCCACACAGAAACGGATACCACCGTCCTTCTTCTTTACAAGGACTAGGGGTGCCGCCCACGGACTACGGCTGTCCCGGATTACATTAGAGTCTTTCATCTCTTGGATCATTTCTTTTACAGTCTGATATGAAGTAGGTGGTAAAGGTCTGTATCTCTCCTTGATAGGATGATGAGAGCCAGTAGGTATGGTGTGTTGTATGGCACTCACCTCTCCATAATCAGTAGCATGCTTACTGAAGGCCTGGTGGTACTCTTTGACAAGCTGTATAATCCCTTCTTGTTGTTGTTGGGGGGTAGTCTCGTCCCCCACATGGAGCTCTTCTCACCAGGGCACTTGTGGCTGGGTCACCGACGGACATCCGCTGACTGCAGCTGGCGGCTTTTCTGTCACTGGAAGACGAATGATGTCTTGGAAGGACACCTGGGACAGCTGGGCAACACGGCAATGCTTAGTAAGCGCAACAGGATGATCACTCAGGTTAATCAGACGGACAGGTACTTTACCTTGGGAGACGTTCACCAGGCACTTGGCAGCTCTCACATAAGGGTAATCCTCCATCTGGATTGGTTCCACCAGGGCTGGATAATCTCGGCCTTGGACTCCCAGGACAGCACGACATCATAAAAGAGTTTGAGAATTAGGAGGCAAAGTCACAGGCTTAATATCACTAATCCTGGCAGTACAAATTTCTCCTTTCCCATTAGCAAACCTCTGCTGGGCACTTAATACAGTAATAGTCTTTTGAATCACCCTCTTGGATGCAGAGGAAGCAGTGGGCAAAGTCTTTTTGAAGACATTGGTGCCTAGAATGACAGGATGTCCTCCTCTGTCGCCGGCCTGTACTACTATCACCCCCTGTTGTGGTAAGGTTACTTCTCCCACCTGCAGGGTGGGTTCCCAGTATTCATGAATCTTTACTGGTTTGCCATTACTGGCGATAATCTCCACCCAGGATTCAGGCGGCTGGGTCAATTGGTTGGTGTCCCAGAATCTTTCAAAGGCGGGCAGCTGAATAGTAGTGACCTGGGACCCAGTATCTAATAGGGCTTCAAAGGGGACCCCGTTGATCTCTATATTGATTTTAGGATGGGATCCTACATAACGTGGCATCCAATTTGGATCCTTTGGACCTAGTGTTCTACCTCCCGAGGGGTGGTCCTCAGCCTCAGGGGTTGCCCGTTTAACTGCCAGCACGTGGATTCTGTGTGTCCCAGCTTTTTGCAGTATGTACACACGGGCCTCTTGCGATCTCTATTACGCCTCCCAGGATCCCTGGGTGAGTCTCTTGTAAGGAGGTGGGAACGGCCTAGGAGGTGACAGGAATTCTTCTTCTGTCATTATGGGTTTTTCCCATTCCTCTATTTTTCTGCACACTTTCTCTAGACTTTTAGTGAGGTGATTTACTTGCTCTGTCAGCATGGCAATAGTATCGGTGGCTGACACTTGAACTGCTTGACCGGCCTGAGCTTGGTTAGTGATAAGCGGTTTTGGCCTGCAGGCTGATGACTCAGGTGGGGTGCTCAACTCCGTAGATACTGCTGACCCCAGAATTTTTATAGCCAGTTCTTTAAAGTCCAGAAAGGCACTGTTAGGGTGCTGGGCGGACAGCATCTTTAATTGGGTCCTTATTTGCTCACTAGACACCCCGTTGATAAATTGTTCCCTCAAGGTCTGGTCCTGATTATCAGCCTCTTTGGGATCTATCTGGATTACAGCCCCTAAAGCCTCCTGAAGTGATAGGGCATAGTCACGGAGGGACTCACCGGGCTTCTGTTTCTTGCCAAAGAAGTGCATCTTTATCTCTGAGGCAGTCCTGGTTTCAAAAGTGGCCCTGAGGCGGGTGAATATCTGCTCTAGAGTACTCCGCTCAGCAGCAGGCCAGGATAATACTTCTCTGCGGGCAGCTCCCTCCAGTTGTGCTAGCAGGATTTCCATTTGCTGATCGGCATTTATGGGGTACAGTTTGAATAATGCCAGCAACTTTTCTTTAAAGTCTCTCAGGGTATGGGTCTCTCCTCTGTAGCGGGGAAACCATGGGGCCCCGAAATAGTAAGGCATGGTAAAGGGCATCATGCTGGGGGCGATGGGATGATTAGGAGCCGCAAGCTCTCCCGGGGCCGGCTGCTCTGGAACTCCCGGTTCTGACATGTTAGCTTATTGCGATGCGGCCGCTGGCGACTAAAGGGGCCGGAACAATCCCCTTCCCTCCGGTTACAAGTTCTTACCGGTATCGCCGGGCTTGCGCAGGCCAAGTCTCGAGAGATCCCGGACGTCCAGAGTACGCGGTGACGTAGAAAAAGCAGGGCCGCGGCGGTGCGATGATGACGAGGGGCGGGATTCTCTGTGTCTTTGCAGGGATCCGCCCACGAAGGTCCTCAGCAGCGCGGGAAACTTTACTCCAGGCGGCCGGTGGCCATCTTGGTCTCCATTCCCTGACAGCAAGCAGGGTTGTTGAAAAGTCCATAAAACCACACTCCGGTGTGGCGATTTCTTTCCTCTTGATAGCGCAACACTGCACAGCGCTTTTTAGAGGTTTTAGGCACACTTTGGGTATGTTTTTCAGTCCACAAAGTCCACTTTAATAAAACAGGCAATTTGTCACTTTGGTCACAGGGCAACTGTATAAGGCACAAAGTTCACGCTTCTCGCACTGGAAAGCGTGCGCATCCTGTTCGTGACGCCAAAAGAGAGGTGCAGCGTACTCAAGTTAGGGTTAATAGTGTTCCTGGGTGTTGTAGTGCAATCATGACACTAACCTGAGACGGCTGACTCTCTGCAAGGACAGGGGATGATAGGAAATGTTCGTCACGCCAGTGCCAATTAAACGGTGGCACGCCGTTTGCTGATAGCAGGAATAATTGAGGAACCACGTGATGTTAAAGCAGAACTCAAACTTTAGTAGTCATCATATAGGGACAATAACGGAAACGCAGTTCCTTTGCAGACAGTTGATTTTCGGTACAGTTGATGCAGGCAATATGGCAAGCGCCCGACTTCTAGGGAGGGTGCTTAGGGACTGGTGGCCCCCTTTCCCCCTTCCTAGCCGTGGGAAGATGCAGCACCTTGACGGTTGCTTTCAGGGACTGAAGGGTTAAGGGAGTCGTGGCACGTCACGGAGGGACGAGTTAGTGATGTTCCCTCCCTCTAGCAGGGTATATAACCCCCTCCCCGGCTGCTGCACTTCCTCTTTGCAGCGGAAGCCGTGTTGGTAAGGTCGGCTGTCTGTGAGGAAATGTCCGCAAGGGATGCCTCCTTGAGGGAGGCCCTTATGGCGAGTTTTTCGGAAGGGGGAGAGGGTTGGCTGCGTTCCTTTTTGAGCAGCCTTGGTTCCCCTCTGCCCCCTTCGGCTGTCGCGATCAGTGGGAATGTGGCGGCGCTGCCGCAAGTGGCAGGCAGCGCCGTTACTTCTCTAGGAGGCCGGCGGTCTGCCCGGTGTACCCGCCCTCCCACCCGTTTAGGTCACAGCCCCCCCGCGCCCTCCCATAGAACAGGAGACACTCACCGGAGCTCCCGGTCCCGCGCGTGCGCTTTGCCGTCCGGCCGGGAGTCTTCTTCGGCGAGTCAATGCGTTTTGGCCCCGCCCGTTCCTGTTTCGTCACCTCCGGCCGCTCCGGAGTTAGCGCGCGCGTGGCAGGCGAGTTTGTTCAACATAATGGGAGCACAAGGCAGCGTCGAGTCTTGTGACTCCCCACCGACCCCCCCTCTCTCTCAGCCCGCAGCTCTTGCTGCTAGTGTATATGAGGCCCCAGTGGGCACAGGTGCTGCCCCGAATATGTTAAATGCCAGTCAGGCTAGCTTTATGGGGACTGCTCCTACCCTGGCGCCCCCCCCCCTGCGATAGCTGGGCCTCCTCCTTTGCCATCCCAGTCCCTTCAGCTGCCTCAACCCCCCCTGCAGCCGCAAACCCCCCTGCAGCCTCAGACTCCCCTGCAGCCTCAAACCCCCTTGCAGCCTCAACCCCCCCTGCAACTTCCAACCCCTGGGGGCAGCGTTAGGTCACGCAGGCGTAGGGAGATGTCGGGATCTTCGTCATCATCCTCAGCAGTAGCGGCGGTATCATCGCCATGCACGTAGGCGTCGATCCCGTCGCCGTTCCAGGATTTCAGGTAGCAGCAGGCGTTCCAGATCCTCTAGATGGCGCTCACCGTCATCTTCGGATGGATCGACGGGCGCATCTGAGGAGTCTGGTCGGGCGGCGGATTCAAGAAAAAAGAGGCGGGTGCCTAGTCATACCTCCAGGGCCCCCAGCCTGGCTCCAGTGTCAGAACCCCGGATTGAGATCCCTGTACCCGGTCCTTCTCCGGTTTCAGCGACTGACGCACCTGGTGAGTACCAGTATACCGGGGCATGGGGGGGAGGGGGGGTTGGTGGGGATGTGGAATCAGTGCTTAAAGCATTGCTTGCAAAGATGTCCCCTTGTCCTGCCCCGTCTCCTTCTTTATCGCGCGCCCCAGTTTTAGCGGGGGTATATAAAGACTCTTTCTTTTGTGGTGTTAGCCCCCTGGGTTGTCATTTGGATGAAACTGCGAGAGAGAAAATATGGTCCAACCAATATATCGACATTTGGTCTCTTATATCGGTGGATCAGCATACGGTTGATAAGGAGAGGCGTTTTCCTGACAAGCCGTTTGATCGCAAGCCCAGGGTCGCTAAGACCATTAATAATTGGTTGCAAGCTTTTTCAGTTTTGGGATGTATTATGGGTCAGCGTCACCCTGACCGTTGTTTTGAATTGTTTGTCTACCAAGATACCATTTATAGTGCTTATAGAGCTCATGGTGGTAGTGCTTGGTGGAGATATGATGAGGAATTTAGGCGGCGGTTAGCGTTACATCCGGAGGTAGGTTGGGGTGTCAAGGCAACGGATGTATGGCTTCGCCTTATGGTGTCCCAGCGACAGCCCCCCTTTCTTAGCGCGGCCACTGGTTCCGGAACAAGTGCTGGTCAAGGACCAGTGGCCGTCCGCCGCCCAGGGGCATGCTGGCTTTTCAATGAAGGCCATTGCAAATATGCAGGCTTGTGCAAGTACAAGCACGAGTGCTCGGCATGTGGTGGCAGCCATGCCGCAAACCGGTGCTCTCGTCCCTCGTCTAGACCTTTCAAAACCCCTGCTTCGGGAGACCCTAAGGACCCCGGTGAGCGTAGCAGAGATGTCCCCTTGGCTAGACATTTACCCCAATAAGGCGGCTGCCTCACAGCTTCGGTTTGGTTTCACGTTTGGTTTCTTTATTCCTTTTGTCTTGAGCAGGTTTCCTGTTTTTTCCGATAATTTACGGTCTGCTAGGGAGCTCCCTGAGGTTCTTCGTGAGAAATTGGGTAAGGAGGTATCTTTGGAAAGAGTCAAGGGTCCGTTTCAATCCCTGCCGTTTCCTAACCTTAGAGTGTCCCCTTGGGTATTGTCCCCAAAAGGAACCTGGTAAGTTTCGCCTCATTCACCACTTATCCCACCCTAAGGGTTCGTCGGTGAATGATGCTATCCTTCCTGAGGAGTCCTCAGTGTCATATGTATCTTTTGACCGTGCGGTTTCTCTGGTCAGGACGGCAGGCCAGGGCGCCCTTTTGGCCAAGTCTGACATTGAATCGGCTTTCCGGCTCTTACCTGTTCACCCAGATTGCCATCATCTTCTCGGTTGTTCGTTTGATGGTCTGTATTATTATGATACTTGCCTTCCTATGGGGTGTTCTATTCCTGCCATTATTTTGAGATGTTTGGTTCTTTTCTAGAATGGGTGGTCAGGTATGAAACGCTATCCTCGTCGGTTATACACTATTTGGACGACTTTTGTTTGTTTCCCAAGGAACGGGGGATGGTTGTCTTTTGCTACTCAACACGTTTTGTCCTGTATGTCCGAGTTTCGGTGTTCCCATATCAGCGGAGAAAACGGAGGGTCCTGTCACGTGTTTGTCTTTTTTGGCATTGAAATTGATTCTGTCGAGATGGTTTTTCGTTTACCCAGTGACAAGTTGCAGAAGTTGTTGTATTTGATAGAAGGCTTCTTGGCAGTGCGTAAGGTTACCCTACAGCAGCTTCAGTCATTGCTAGGTTTGCTCTGTTTTGCATGCCGGGTCATGCCCATGGGGCGGGTTTTTTCCAGGCGTTTGTCATTGGCTACGCGGGGGGCTAAGTCTCCTAATCACCGCATCCGCCTGACTAGGTCCCTGAAAGCCGACTTGCGGGTATGGCGGGATTTTCTGCACTCGTACAATGGTCACACGTGTGTTATTTCTGAGGAGGTCCCTAATTCGGTTTTGTCCCTTTTTTCAGACGCATCTGGTTCCTGTGGTTTTGGCACCATTTTTGGTAAGGAGTGGTGCTCTGCCCCCTGGCCACAGTGGTGGCGCTCTCATGGTCTTTGTAAGAATTTAACGTTGCTGGAATTGTTCCCTATTGTGGTTGCTGTGGAGATCTGGGGCCGCGAGCTTTCTAATCACCACGTTTGCTTCTGGTCTGATAACTTAGGTGCGGTCCATTGTATTAACCGCCTGTCATCGTCTTCTCTCCCGGTGATTGCGCTGTTGCGACATTTGGTATTGCGTTGTCTTGAGCATAATATCTATTTCAGGGCTCGACATGTTGCAGGTGTTGATAACAGTATTGCTGATGCTCTCTCCCGTTTTCGTTGGCAGGTTTTTCGGGAGCTGCTTCCGGAAGCGGAGCACATCGGGAGGAATGTCCGGAGGATCTATGGCGTTTGGTGGCCACCAGCTGATGTCTCTGGTTGGGGCTTCGGTGTCGCCTGCGACCTGGCGGGGTTACGGTAAGGCATGGGCCGACTGGTGGTTGGGCGTGGGTGCCAGGGACGTTTCCACACAGGACTCCCTCCGTCTGGAGGTTACGGTAGAGTGGTTGCTAAAGCTCAGATCCATGGGTGTATCTGCACCAGTTGCGCAGCGGCGGTTATCTGGGGTTGCCTTTTTCTTTCGCCTTTGTGGTTGGCCTGATGTCTCCAAGCATTTTATCATCAGGCAGGCTATGAAGGGCTGGAAGAAGGATTATGTTTTGAAGGATTGTCGCCGTCCTATTTCTTTTAACTTGTTATGTAGGTTGGTCGAGGCTTGTTCGGGGGTGTGTACTTCAGTGTTTGAGGCAAAGCTTTTTCGGCCTGTTTAGTTTGGCCTTTTTTGCAGCTCTCCCGGGTGGGTGAATTGCTTCCCCCTTCCGGTAAGAAGCTAGGGGGGTTGTTATCTCAGGATGTGGTCTGGGGGAATGGGGCTGTCAGGGTCCGTGTTCGCAGATCTAAGACGGACCAGTTTGGCAGGGGGGCGTGGATCCCGCTTCACCAGGTGTCTGGTGTGGCTTGCCCGGTTCGTTTGGTCTCGGTTTACGGTGAGTCTCGCGTTGGTGGTGCTAATTTCTTCACTCATCTGGACACCTCCCCTTTGACAAAATTCCAGTTTGTATCTGTATTTCGCGCTTGCTTATCACGGTTGGGAATCGAGCCGAAGGATTTTGGCACTCACTCGTTTCGCATTGGTGGCGGCTACAGAGGCGGCCAGAGCCGGTTTGCCTGAGTCGGAGGTTATGCGCATTGGCAGGTGGCAGTCCTCCTGTTACCCAGGTATATTAGGCCGGATCTCTTATAAAAAAAAAAGTAAATAAAAAAAGTAAGAATTTTGCAATAAATGTGTGAGTCATACGGGTGTTGTATATGTGTGTTTTCTTGTGTTTCAGCCTGTTATGCAGGATACGGCACCGGTGGTTTTTAGCGCGGGTTCGCAGCGTTATCATATGTTACTTTGGTACTAACTGTTTTCTCTTTTAGGTGTGGTGCGCCCGGGCGGTCTGGTTGGTTGGCCACTCGTACATTTTCTGGGCGGCTCAAAGGGCGGAATGCAGGCCTGGCGGTCGGATGCTGGGATTCCGTGAAGTGGATGTATCCTGGAGGGGTATCCGTGGTCTTAAATGGTCCACAGCTTCTTACTGAGGTGGTAGATATTGGTTTTCATTTCAGGGGTCCGGAGATTCTTGTCATTCATGCTGGTGGCAATGACCTATGTCGACCTATCACGCTTGCTGAGCTCATGACTCTCATGCGCTCCGACATTGAAGGTTCTCGTCCTTCTTTGCCGAGATGGTACTGGGTCTGGTCCCGAGATCATTCCCCGGGTGGTCTGGGCACGGCGCCAGGGATGCCGAGGCTGCCGAGAAATGTAGGAGGACGGTTAATTCTCGCATGTCCCGGTTTGTTCGGTCCCGTGGCGGGATTGTGGTGAGACATCGCCAACTAGAAGGCGACAATAGATCCCTGATGAGGCCCGATGGAGTTCACTTGACTGAGATTGGGCTGGATATCTTTATTTCTGGCTTGCAGGACGGTATTGAACAGGCCATGTTTTTGCTGGGTGGTGGTCGGAGCCCCGTGTAAGGCTGCGGGTCTCCTCCGTGGCGGCAATTGTTACAGCGGAGCGTTGGAAATGGCTGATGGCGTACTTGCCCGCCGGGAGACCGGCGGTTGGCATACCGCTCCAAGTTGTTATTTGGTTTTGCCGCATAAAATAAATAAGCTGTGGCCGATCATCACCCAGCTAAAAGGTTACCTGTTGTCCTGCGTTTTTATTGTATGGGGCAGTTCTTAGGTAAAGGGAGCTTCAGGTAGGCAGAGGTGCCGGCCCGGTTCTTAGCTCTCCTTTGCCCTCTCCTGAATACCAGCAGTCTGGCAAGCGCCCGACTTCTAGGGAGGGTGCTTAGGGACTGGTGGCCCCCTTTCCCCCTTCCTAGCCGTGGGAAGATGCAGCACCTTGACGGTTGCTTTCAGGGACTGAAGGGTTAAGGGAGTCGTGGCACGTCACGGAGGAACGAGTTAGTGATGTTCCCTCCCTCTAGCAGGGTATATAACCCCCTCCCCGGCTGCTGCACTTCCTCTTTGCAGCGGAAGCCGTGTTCTTTGCAGCGGAAGCCGTGTTGCCCACCCTCCCGCCCTTGGATGGGTGTCTTAGCGGAGAGTTTCCTTAATTTTCTGTTAAAAAAAAAAAAAAAAAAGAAAAGTGGGAAGTGGAAATATAAGAGGAAGATGAGATAAGTGAAGGTGAAAGGAATGACGAGGTATAAGGTTTAGTTTATGTAGATGTTAAACCGGTTACCATGTTTGAGTTATTTACATTGTCTTCTCTTTTAAGAAGGGCGATTTGATTTGAGAAATGAAGTCACAGCTGGCGGCAATTGTTACAGCGGAGCGTTGGAAATGGCTGATGGCGTACTTGCCCACCGGGAGACCGGCGGTTGGCATACCGCTCCAAGTTGTTATTTGGTTTTTGCCGCATAAAATAAATAAGCTGTGGCCGATCATCACCCAGCTAAAAGGTTACCTGTTGTCCTGCGTTTTTATTGTATGGGGCAGTTCTTAGGTAAAGGGAGCTTCAGGTAGGCAGAGTGCCGGCCCGGTTCTTAGCTCTCCTTTGCCCTCGTCCTGAATACCAGCAGTCTATGGTATAGCAAGGTGACTTCAGAGTGTTAAACACAGGACTTGTAGTACAGGCAGCTTGCACTCTATTCCTGACTGATCCTGGAACATATAAACTCTTCTCCAAGGTCCAATACCCTAGCTCTGGCGTATATCCTTGGTTTTATCTTTATCAAGTACCTCCTCTGTTGTCTTGAGTACCTCTTGCTTTTCTGAGCTTTGCCTCTGTCTCTCTCTCAGCTTCCTCAGGCTTTAGAAACTTCTGAACTCCCTTCCTAGGCTAGGCCCTGCCTATTTATACAGAACTGGGAGCTCCCTCTGCTGACTGTACCAAGGATTGCCTGCAACAGGCCTAACTGGCTTAAAGGGGAATACACATTACATTCTAGCAGTGTCGGGTAACCTACCCGTATGCTGCAAATATCCTACAGTTTTGTGTATACAACTCATAGGCAGAGCTATGAGTTTCCATGGTTACAGACAACAAATAAGCCCCGCGTAGTCAAATTCTGAAGCTTAACTTGCAAATGAAGTATAAGCGGCTTTATTTGGAGCACCTAAGCATTTTGGCAGTGCCTTTCCTCGCAAGTTGGATTTCTCAGTTAGATTTAGGGTTCATGCACAGCAATTGCATTTTGTTTCCCTGTCCATTCCTTTTTTTTTTTGCAGCTCATACATGGAACCATTCACTTTAATGGGGACGCAAAAAAACGGAAATGACTCCGTATGCATTCTGTTTCTGTCTGTCTGTTCGGCAAAAAAAAAAATAGAACATGTCCTATTATTGTCTGCATTACGGACAAGGATAGTACTGTTCTATTAGGGGCTAGCTGTTCCGTTCCGCAAAATACGGAATGCACACGGACGCCATCCGTACTTTTTGTGGATCCGTGTTTTGCGGACCGCAAAATACATACGTTAGTATGCATGAGCCCTATTTGTCGCATGACAAAAAGGGTACAGCTACACTGCGACATTTATGTCGCACAACATTTTTTTGTAATGATAGTAAATGGAGTCGCAACACGACAGACACGCAAAAATCCAACTTGTGTGGATTTTTGTGCAACTGCCATATCACTGTCGCAGAATATTGCAGTGCGACACTATTAACTATCATTACAAAAAATGTTGTGCCACGTTACTGTGACAAATTTTCGTCATGTAGCCGAGCCCTAAGGTGGATCCCACTTCCAAAGGTAGCATCCTACAAAACCTTTGATGGACACATCACAGGTTTAGATTGGTGGGGGTCTAAAAACCCGATACAATGAGGAGAGAGAGAAGCGTTCCCATAGCGCGCACTCTCTCTCCTTCCTGCAGAAGACAGGCTCAATAGGAAGTCTATGGGGGTTATGAACTAACAGAAATATTAATCTATTAGGCGTATTTCTGGTGCAGATTAGAGCGCAAAGGTTATTTGTGCTGCAATCTGCGACTTTTCCCCGTTCACGCCCAAAAAAAAAATGAGCGTGGTGTGGGTAGGGAAGGGGACAGGCCGGCAGATCTCTCATTCATCACTTTTTAATGCTTGTTTTAGGCGTAGAAAATTGTCTAAATCTGCGGCATTAAGTGAGCTGACGTAGATTTAGAAGCGGCGGTGGATCTGCTGAAGTCACGTAGAGTCCGGCCGGAGGTGTCTAAAACAGCGGTATTAATAAATAACCCCCTATGAGACTTTCTTGATTCCATCTCCTGCAATGGAGAGAGTGCTTCTCTCCTTGTTCTAGTGATTGGTGGTGGTCTCAGCACTCAGACCCCCACTGATCAAAACCTTTGATATGACTATATGACATATCAAGTTTTATGAAAATTCTGCGACCCTTTAAGCGGTTGCTCACCTTACCCATTTGGATATACCTATTTTGAAGTCAATCAATAATCCCTATTAGGATATGTCCACACATAAAGGAAATTCCGCTGAGTTTCTGTGCAGATTACCAGGCAGAAAATCCACAGTTTATTATAGTAAAAAGTAAAATGGATGAACATTTAACAAACCAAAAAATAAAAATAAAAAGGAGAGGTGTGGATTTTAAATCCTAAGAATGTGAATTCTGGTGGCCACCCGACAGTTTAGGGAGGGTGGGCAGGGACTGGTAATCCCCTCCCCCTACCTTTGTATGGGTTACTCCTGGCCCCCATTTGGCAGATGCAGGCTAGGGTTAGTACGGGGTTAATGCTGGGATCCGGTTTAGGCGGGCGTCCAGCAGGACATATAAGCCACTGTCCCGCCTCTTCTCTCCCTCTTTGAGCGGAAGCGCTGTGTCCCTCCCTCCCTCCCTTGAAGTTGTCAGTTAGGTTTCTACTTTTCAATTTGTGGCTTTGAATGTGGTTGCGGTTGGAATCTTTAGGTAGGCAAGGTGCCTGGTTGAATTTGTAAGTCACAGCTGGCGGCAGGTTAATACAACGGAGAGGTGCTGGAGGCAAATGGGCGGAACTGCCCGCTGGGAGACCAGCGGCTGGCAGATCGCACGGTGCTGAGGTCTATGGTTTTGCCGTTTAAATAATTAGCTGTGGCCGATTACCACCCAACAACAATAAAGTGGTTAAAGGAGGAACAGTGTCAGTGTCCTTATTGAAGGGGTTTCTGGGTATTTGGTAAGGGGCCAGAAGGAGGATGGAGTTTAACCCCCCCCCCCCCTTTTTTTCCTGGTTATACCGACAGTCTTTCAGATTTTTACTCTTCGCAATGCATAGGGTAAAACATGGCTTCTGCCATGGAGTCACTGGAGGAGGCAAAATCTGCACCTGATTTTTTTTTTATGTCCCATGTGAATACACCCCAACATAGAAATATGTAAATCTGAAAATACAAAGTTCCTTCATCTAGAAGGACAGTACAAAAACATGTGAAATCCCCCTGTAAAGTGTTTGGCCTTTACTCCACTCTTTTGCACACCACATGCATCTAGGACTTGCTTAGCCTTCAGTTCTAGTTCCCTATCCCACAACTACTATCACAGTTCAGTCACTGATCACTAGAATCTGACCAAGATTTTTCACTGACAACCTGACCCCCACTGACATTCTGCTGATTCCTCCCATCCTGCATACATACACTGCGGCGATACTATACTGCTTGAGTGGTTGTGAAAACATCCTTACATTGGGGTATAAAACACAGCATTTTTTGTAGTGGCTTTTTAAGATAGTTTCTTTTTTTGTCCCTTCGTTTTTTTGTTAGTTTTTTTCTATAGGGCTCCTTTCACACGAGCAAGTTTTCCATTCATTTCAATGTGTCTGTGTACATGATCTTTTTTTCACGCATCAGTTCTGTGTTGAGAGAATCGCAGCATGTTCTATATTCTGCGTTTTTCACGCAGCCCTGGCCCCATAGAAGTGAATGAGGCTTCTGTAAAAAACGCATTGCATCTGGATGTTATCTGGGTGCAATGCGTTTTTCACTGATGGTTGCTAGGAGTTGTTGTTTGAGGAGTTTTTCACGTACGTGAAAAACACATTGCACCCACGCGAAAAAAAAAAATTAAAACACTGAACGCAAATGCAGACAAAACTGACTGAACTTGCTTGTGAAATGGTGCATATAGTAAAGCTTTGAAACCGCGCTGCTTGTGATTTAGTCATATGATGCACAAGTGAATGAATCAGGGTATTAGCCTTCGTCCTCCTCTCTCAAAGGGTTCGATCCTCCTCAGACCGCCTGTGAAATGGTGCGATTGTCACTGAACGCACCCTTAGCGAATCCGTATTGTTGGTGTGAAAGAGGTCTAAATCGCAGAATGTTCTGGGTGTGGCATTTTCAGTCTATTTCCTATAGACTTCTCTATTATAAAAAAATATATATTGGAACCACCCTATTATAATATGGACAACATATAAAATGATATGCAATTACTTTGACCAAATAAACCTGTGTACTTCTACCTGCTGTCCGTAAAGGCAAAGTTGCCAAGTGCCAACCAGAACTTTTCTTTTTTCGGGACAATTTATCCCCAAATCACGGACAGCCAACATTTTTTACGGACAAATTGGAAAACCATAATGAATGATAAAGATTATGAGTAATACAGCTCAACATACTGATAAGAACTTATTACCAGGGGGCTCGTGGCCTGAGCATGCTGCCGTGAAGACGCACTGTACAGAGCTTCCGGGCCCTGGGCCTTCTCATATAACCCTTGGCCATATCCACCTGGATTTTTATACCTGAGGGAGGATGGTCAGACGCTCCGGTCGTCGGGGCTCCTCTTTCCTGGCCCCGGAACTGCATATTGCGCGATACTTCAACCAAACTCTGGCCACAGTGCTCCCAGCTAGAGACTTAAAGATGGCGCCAACTGAAGAGCGAGCGGCAGCTACAGCAGCGCAACCAAGTCCTAAACACCCCGACAGCTCGCTAATGTCAGAGCAGTCGACCCCTCGACACCCTGCCTCAGCTGCACCGACACCAGTGCTGCTCTCCGACGTGCCGCAGGGAGATTCCATAATAGAGGACGCACCCGCTTTATCAGGCCTGGTGAGTGACATCCTGCCTGCTCACCCCTCAGGCCCTCCAACGTTCAAAGCCCCTATATTGGTGACCTCTTTGAATCACCCCAGAGATATGACCTCACAGTCTGGGGACAGATCTCCCTCATGGGTGGAACACTGGAGCACCCTCTCCCTTATCGCAAGGGACTTTATACCGGGCTCTGGTTGCAGGCCCCAAACAACGCCAGAGGCCAGGCTGGACCCCCCGCAATATTTCAGACCCCCACTTGCTCTGATGCTTCTGAGTCCCCATCTTTGGCCTCCTCCTTGGGCAGCAGAAGAACTAAGCGCCCGAAATTAAAGGATATATGGACCCTCCTTAGTAACCTTCCTACTAAACACGACATGGAAGCCATGATATTACGGGTTGAATCCAAGCACGATCAGGCCATTGCCGCCGTCAAGGCAGACCTGAGCAATATTTATATTCAATTAAATACACAGGTGCAGGTCACTTCTGCATTGGAAGCTCGTCTTAATTCAGTTGAAGAAAATATGGCTTCACAGAGGGCCTTAAACAGATATACTTCTGCAAGTGGACGACCAAGAAAATAGAGGTCGACGCAACAATATCAAACTATGCGGGATACCAGAAGAGGTGACTGCATCTGAACTACATAAGGCTGTAACCTGTATCTTCAATACCCTCCTCTCCAGACCACCAGATGCAGTAATTGAACTGGACAGAGTACATAGGGTGCTGGGTCCCAGGCGCCCAAATAACCCGGCTCCTAGAGATGTCTTATGTAGGGTTCATTTTTTCAGGGAGAAAGCAGAGATTCTACAAAGGGCCTGGAGACAGGGTCCTACAATGTTCGCGGGGGCTCAGATCCAACTCCTGCCAGATGTCTCAAGGCGCACCCTGATATTGAGACGTAATCTCAAACCTCTCCTACAATTGATCACTGAAGCTGGAGCCACATACCTGTTGGGACACCCTTTCCATCTTATTATCTGCAAAAATGGACTATCCTTCGCTTTACACTCTCCAGACCAATCAGAGGATCTATCTCGATTCTTGGATATCTCCACTCTCTCCTTACCAGATTGGTTGGATATCCCAATTCTCATGCCTCAGACGGCCTTGCCTCTGATGCGTCCTTGTGACAGGTCTTTACTCAGACCATCTCCAGAGATACAGACCTGTGAACAGGAGTCCCACATGGAGATTTCACCAGCACCCGTGGACTGTGGCTGATTACTTCAGTTTTAAGTCAAGTAGTCCCCTCTAGAAAAGATCACTGTACAGTTGGGAACTCCGTTACTCACTGACTGAGTGGCGGATCATCTGTGTCCCCCTTTCTGATTAGTGAAATTTATTCTAATATAAGGCCTGACCCCCATCAGGGGTCTCATACAGTTAAGTTATACTTGGCCCAGAGAAAGAGCAGCAACTTTACTTGCTCCCCCTCTCCCCACATAGAAACACGACTCTCGGTCTGCACAATTGTGGGCACTCTGAGATTCGCTAAGTGGTGTATATTCCACAAGTTTTGGTTACTGTTACTTTACCCACTCTGGATTAGCTAGATCGGGTATTTGGCTTACAAAGCTAACCTGTAGTGTTTTTCTCCTAAGTCCCTTCTTGTGTGTTGGTCTACCCATCCTCTTGTTCTTTCCTTGAACTTTTCCTCTCCCCCCTGCCCCTTTTTTTTTCCTTTCTCTTTTCTCTCTCTCTCTCTTGCCAAATAGACTAGAATTATGTCTGCCATCAACTTTGCATCTATTGACGCCAATGGGTTGAATACACCAGAGAAAAGATCCTCCGACTCCTATGGAGTAAGAAGGCACAAATTGCATTCATACAGGAAGCACACTTCCGCAAGTGAGCGCTACCTCTCTTAAGATCACCCAGGTACCCAGATTCTTACCATAGCTGTTACTCAGTTTTGAAGTCAAGGGGAGTACATAGTAACATAGTAACATAGTACATAAGGCCGAAAAAAAGACATTTGTCCATCCAGTTCGGCCTGTTATCCTGCAAGTTGATCCAGAGGAAGGCAAAAAAAAACCCTGTGAGGTAGAAGCCAATTTTCCCCACTTTAGGGGAATAAAAAATTCCTTCCCGACTCCAATCAGTCAATCAGAATAACTCCCTGGATCAACAACCCCTCTCTAGTAGCTATAGCCTGTAATATTATTACACTACAGAAATACACCCAGGCCCCTCTTGAATTCCTTTATTGTACTCACCATCACCACCTCCTCAGGCAGAGAGTTCCATAGTCTCACTGCTCTTACTGTAAAGAATCCTCTTCTATGTTTGAGTACAAACCTTCTTTCCTGCAGACGCAGAGGATGTCCCCTTGTCACAGTTACAGTATTGGGGATAAATAGATGATGGGATAGATCTCTGTACTGACCCCTGATATATTTATACATAGTAATTAGATCTCCCCTCAGTCGTCTTTTTTCTAAAGTGAATAACCCTAATTTTGATAATCTTTCAGGGTACTGTAGTTGCCCTATTCCAGTTATTACTTTAGTGTCCCTCCTCTGGACCCTCTCCAGCTCTGCTATGTCTGCCTTGTTCACAGGAGCCCAGAACTGTACACAGTACTCCATGTGTGGTCTGACTAATGATTTGTAAAGTGGTAGGACTATGTTCTCATCACGGGCATCTATGCCCCTTTTGATGCAACCCATTATCTTATTGGCCTTGGCAGCAGCTGCCTGACACTGGTTTTTGCAGCTTAGTTTGCCGTTTATTAAAATTCCTAGATCCTTTTCCATGTCAGTGTTACCGAGTGTTTTACCATTTAGTATGTACGGGTGACTTGCATTATTCCTTCCCATGTGCATAACTTTACATTTGTCAGTGTTAAACCTCATCTGCCACTTATCTGCCCAAGCCTCCAGTCTATCCAGATCGCTCTGTACAGTCGTGGCCAAAAGTTTTGAGAATTACATAAATATTGGAAATTGGAAAAGTTGCTGCTTAAGTTTTTATAATAGCATTTTGCATATACTCCAGAATGTTATGAAGAGTGATCAGATGAATTGCATAGTCCTTCTTTGCCATGAAAATTAACTTAATCCCCAAAAAACCTTTCCACTGCATTTCATTGCTGTCATTAAAGGACCTGCTGAGATCATTTCAGTAATCGTCTTGTTAACTCAGGTGAGAATGTTGACGAGCACAAGGCTGGAGATCATTATGTCAGGCTGATTGGGTTAAAATGGCAGACTTGACATAATAAAATGAGGGTGATGCTTGAAATCATTGTTCTTCCATTGTTAACCATGGTGACCTGCAAAGAAATGCGTGCAGCCATCATTGTGTTGCATAAAAATGGCTTCACAGGCAAGGATATTGTGGCTACTAAGATTGCACCTCAATCAACAATTTATAGGATCATCAAGAACTTCAAGGAAAGAGGTTCATATCTTGTTAAGAAGGCTTCAGGGCGTCCAAGAAAGTCCAGCAAGCGCCAGGATCGTCTCCTAAAGAGGATTCAGCTGCAGGATCGGAGTGCCACCAGTGCAGAGCTTGCTCAGGAATGGCAGCAGGCAGGTGTGAGCGCATCTGCACGCACAGTGAGGCGAAGACTTTTGGAAGATAGCCTGGTGTCAAGAAGGGCAGCAAAGAAGCCACTTCTCTAAAAAAAAAACATCAGGGACAGATTGATCTTCTGCAGAAAGTATGGTGAATGGACTGCTGAGGACTGGGGCAAAATCATATTCTCCGATGAAGCCTCTTTCCGATTGTTTGGGGCATCTGGAAAAAGGCTTGTCCGGAGAAGAAAAGGTGAGCGCTACCATCAGTCCCGTGTCATGCCAACAGTAAAGCATCCTGAGACCATTCATGTGTGGGGTTGCTTCTCATCCAAAGGAGTGGGCTCACTCACAATTTTGCCCAAAAACATAGCCATGAATAAAGAATAAAGAATGGTACCAAAACACCCTCCAACAGAAACTTCTTCCAACAATCCAACAACAGTTTGGTGAAGAACAATGCATTTTCCAGCACGATGGAGCACCGTGCCATAAGACAAAAGTGATAATAAGTGGCTCGGGGACCAAAACGTTGACATTTTGCGTCCATGGCCTGGAAACTCCCCAGATCTTAATCCCATTGAGAACTTGTGGTCAATCCTCAAGAGGCGGGTGGACAAACAAAAACCCACTAATTCTGACAAACTCCAAGAAGTGATTATGAAAGAATGGGTTGCTATCAGTCAGGCATTGGCCCAGAAGTTGATTGAGAGCATGCCCAGTCGAATTGCAGAGGTCCTGAAAAAGAAGGGCCAACACTGCAAATACTGACTCTTTGCATAAATGTCATGTAATTGTCGATAAAAGCCTTTGAAACGTATGAAGTGCATGTAATTATATTTCACTACATCACAGAAACAACTGAAACAAACATCTAAAAGCAGTTTAGCAGCAAACTTTGTGAAAACTAATATTTGTCATTCTGAAAACTTTTGGCCACGACTGTAGTAGTATACTGTCCTCTTCAGTGTTAGTTACTTTACACAGTTTACTGTCATCTGCGAAAATTGATATTTTACTATGCAAGCCTTCTACAAGATCATTAATAAATATATTGAAGAGAATAGGGCCCAATACTGACCCCTGAGGTACTCCACTAGTGACAGTGACCCAATCTGAGTGTGTACCGTTAATAACCACCCTCTGTTTTCTATCATTGAGCCAGTTACTTACCCACATACAGACGTTTTCTCCCAGTCCGAGCATTCTCATTTTATATACTAACCTTTTATGTGGTACAGTGTCATATGCTTTGGAGAAGTCCAGATATACGACATCCATTGATTCGCCGCTGTCAAGTCTAGAACTTACCTCCTCATAGAAACTGATTAAATTAGTTTGGCATGACCGATCCCTCATGAAGCCATGCTGATATGGCGTTATTTGCTTATTTCCGTTGAGATGCTCTAACATAGCATCTCTCAGAAAACCTTCAAACAGTTTACCCACAACAGATGTTAAACTTACCGGCCTATAGTTTTCAGGCTCTGTTTTTGGACCCTTTTTGAATATTGGTGCAATGAGCAGGACACTGGGTCAGGGGGGGTGCTATGCAGTGGGTCAGATTTAGGTGTGTATAAATTCGTGACGCCAGTTGCAGCTTGCGCAGGTACTATAGCAGGGCCCTTTAAGATGTAATAACTCACGTACCAGGTGAGGAATGCCAGAGGGGGATAATGTCTCTGTGTAATGTCAACGGTGTCTCCTACCTTGGTACGGCTGGACTCCTGTATCCTGGCTCACATGCAACAAATTGAGTGCTGTTAATAGGAGTAATGGAGGAATGATGGAATTCCACACAGATAATAGGGTCCAACTTGTCTTTACTTGGTGGTATGATATGCAGCTTTTGATCCATACAAGTTTACAGCAATAGTCTAGGATCCCAGCAGGTATTGGCAATATGTGGCAGGAATTTACATATATTCTGCATCTGGTACATACGCCTATAGAATCTGGCAGGTATCTATCTTCTGCTCTGTCTGTGGTCTGCTTAGTTTGGGTCTGACTAGCTGTGGAGGTACTTATCTTCTCCTGGTCTTGGAATCTGTACTTACAGGACTGCTCGCAGGGTATGATGGTTTCTTCCTGGAGATCTGATAGTTCTGAAGATGGCTGCTTCCTTGGTCTACCAGCTGAGGTAAGGGACTCAGGCTGGGAAGGTTGATCTTGGGCCTCAGCAGAGGCTTGGATCCCTGGTTGGGGTCCCTGTTTCTGGGAGCTCCTATTCACACAGCCTACACCAAGAGGGGGTGGCTGGTACACTGCCTAGAACTTTCCTTCCTCCCCCTGAAGTAGGATGTGGGAACATTCCACTCCTCCTCAGATAGGGGGAAGCTAGCCTGGAATGGTATATTCCAGTCTAGGTCTATTAACTGTGGCCTACTTACATATTGCTGCCACCTGCTGGTGTACATTGAGAATTACAGCAAATTACATGAAAAGAGACAGTAAATCCATATAATACAAATGCAATGTCAGATTACACAGGATGTTAACACATTTACACCTTAACATCATATAGCAGGGTGACAGTGTAACATACTCTGGGATGTTACATTGGCACCACATTTGCTATGCGCCAAATTTGCATACTAATCTCTAGAACCACCCCATGGGAAGTGAGATACCCAGACAGATGATAATGGTAGATATCTACACTGCGTGCAGAATTATTAGGCAAATGAGTATTTTGACCACATCATCCTCTTTATGCATGTTGTCTTACTCCAAGCTGTATAGGCTCGAAAGCCTACTACCAATTAAGCATATTAGGTGATGTGCATCTCTGTAATGAGAAGGGGTGTGGTCTAATGACATCAACACCCTATATCAGGTGTGCATAAATGGCAAAATGGGTCAAAAGAAGGACTTGACAGGCTCAGAAAAGTCAAAAATAGTGAGATATCTTGCAGAGGGATGCAGCACTCTTAAAATTGCAAAGCTTCTGAAGCGTGATCATCGAACAATCAAGCGTTTCATTCAAAATAGTCAACAGGGTCGCAAGAAGCGTGTGGAAAAACCAAGGCGCAAAATAACTGCCCATGAACTGAGAAAAGTCAAGCGTGCAGCTGCCAAGATGCCACTTGCCACCAGTTTGGCCATATTTCAGAGCTGCAACATCACTGGAGTGCCCAAAAGCACAAGGTGTGCAATACTCAGAGACATGGCCAAGGTAAGAAAGGCTGAAAGACGACCACCACTGAACAAGACACACAAGCTGAAACGTCAAGACTGGGCCAAGAAATATCTCAAGACTGATTTTTCTAAGGTTTTATGGACTGATGAAATGAGAGTGAGTCTTGATGGGCCAGATGGATGGGCCCGTGGCTGGATTGGTAAAGGGCAGAGAGCTCCAGTCCGACTCAGACGCCAGCAAGGTGGAGGTGGAGTACTGGTTTGAGCTGGTATCATCAAAGATGAGCTTGTGGGGCCTTTTCGGGTTGAGGATGGAGTCAAGCTCAACTCCCAGTCCTACTGCCAGTTTCTAGAAGACACCTTCTTCAAGCAGTGGTACAGGAAGAAGTCTGCATCCTTCAAGAAAAACATGATTTTCATGCAGGACAATGCTCCATCACACGCGTCCAAGTACTCCACAGCGTGGCTGGCAAGAAAGGGTATAAAAGAAGAAAATCTAATGACATGGCCTCCTTGTTCACCTGATCTGAACCCCATTGAGAACCTGTGGTCCATCATCAAATGTGAGATTTACAAGGAGGGAAAACAGTACACCTCTCTGAACAGTGTCTGGGAGGCTGTGGTTGCTGCTGCACGCAATGTTGATGGTGAACAGATCAAAACACTGACAGAATCCATGGATGGCAGGCTTTTGAGTGTCCTTGCAAAGAAAGGTGGCTATATTGGTCACTGATTTGTTTTTGTTTTGTTTTTGAATGTCAGAAATGTATATTTGTGAATGTTGAGATATTATATTGGTTTCACTGGTAAAAATAAATAATTGAAATGGGTATATATTTGTTTTTTGTTAAGTTGCCTAATAATTATGCACAGTAATAGTCACCTGCACACACAGATATCCCCTTAAAATAGCTGAAACTAAAAACAAACTAAAAACTACTTCCAAAAATATTCAGCTTTGATATTAATGAGTTTTTTGGGTTCATTGAGAACATGGTTGTTGTTCAATAATAAAATTAATCCTCAAAAATACAACTTGCCTAATAATTCTGCACTCCCTGTATTTGTAAAGGGCCATCTAGCGGGTCAACTCTATACTCTAGCGAATGTATACCTACCCAATACCAACCAATACAAGGCTTTAGCGGGAATCCTGTCGAGACTAGACAGTTTTGCAGAGGGTGTGCTCTTGGTCGGGGTGGACTTGAATGTCGCATTGGACCCTCTGGTGGCCGTATCTAGGGTGACCTCGCACCTGGCCTACTCTTATCTCCATCGTATCAAACACCTTCTACACTCTCATCAGTTGGTGGATGTATGGATGGCGGTTAATTCGGATGTCTGAGATTATACCCATTATTCCGCTGCAAGAGATGTATACTCTAGGTTAAACTATTTTCTAATACGGCATTCAGCTGTATCCCTCCTTGCCTCCTCCTTGATTTATTCTATGACCTTCTCTGATCACTCTATGCTCCGTGCTTCAGAGATTTCTCCTCCCAGCACCTAAGTCCGGGCAGTGGAGACTGAATGAGTCCCTGATACGGGACTTGGTAATCTCTCAGGACATCCATATGGTTCTCTCATGTTACTTTGAAGAAAACCAGGTGGATAACGCTTCCCCCTCACAGTCTGGGCTGCTCACAAATGTGTGGTCAGGGGAGCGCTTATCAAGCATGGAGCCAGACGAAAGAGAGAGCAGAGGAAATCTCCCAGCTTCTGGCTGAGGTCTCTCGTCTGGAGCTGGTTCAAACAGTCACATGCCCAGGCTTCTCGCACAGCCTTGTTGATAGCCAGGGGGAAATTTAAGGAAAAACTAGACATACGCACCAAATCCCTGATAAACAGGGGCAGACGACTTTTTTGAATACGGTAACAAATGTAGGAGGACTCTAGCTCGATCATTGCGGGAACAGAGAGCGAGAAACTATGTCCCACTGATTGCCAATCCCAAGGGCCACAACTTAAATGATCCAGATAAGATAACGGAAGCTTTGGCCCAATACTACCAGTCCTTGTATAATCTCCCTAGCTCTAACTCAGCTAGCCCATCCCTAACACTAGCCACGCGCAAATACCTATCTGACTCAGGTCTCCTGAAAATCCCACGATGCTCTTGCGGATTTAGACAGGCCCATCTCGGAAGAGGAATTAACAGAAGCCTTTTTAAAACTATGCAACCCAGTAAAGCCCCTGGTCCGGACAGACTACAGGCATCTTATTATAAGAAATACTTACCTCTCCTACAGGCCCCGCTCACTAAGGCACTGAATGTAATAGAAACAGGGACTCCTCTACCTAGAACTATGACTCAAGCACATATCACAGTCATACATAAAGAGGGCAAGGATCCAGCAGCCTGCGCAAGCCATTGCCCTCTGTCATTGCTTAATGTAGACCTCAAGTTGTTTGCAAAGATCTTGGCCACGCGCCTAGTCCCTTTCCTGTCAGACCTGATTCACTCTGATCAAGTCGGCTTCATCCCATCTAGAGAAGCTAGGGATAACACTACGAAAGTGCTGAACCTGATTCACCATGCTAAATTACAACGCGCCTCTTTCTGCCTTTTATCGACAGATGCTGAAAAGGCGTTTGATAGGGTAGGCTGGCAGTGGTTATTTGAGGTCATAAACCATGTAGGCATAGCTGGCTCTATGATGGCCTTGATCCGTTCTCTCTCCCCCTCTGCTGCGACGAACGTGAATGGGGTCCTATCGTCCACCTTTGAAATACGAATGGGGACCCGACAGGGTTGCCCTCTCTCCCCCTTAATTTCCGTGCTTTCATTGGAACCTCTACTCCAAACAGTCCGGTCAAACCCTAATATTACAGGCCTCTCATGACCGCTTTCCAAAACCTGATCAATGAGTTTAACATGTACCAGGCAATGACCAATCTAAAAATTTACTTTAAAAAATCAGAGGCATTTAATATTTCGTTGGCAAGCTCTCTAGAATTCAATCTAGCGGCCTCTTTCTCTTTTTCAATGGACTGTGAGAGCAGTCAAATATCTGGGAATATGGATTCCAAGAGAACTGAGAGAGGTCTATAGCAAGAATAGTGCCCTTCTGCTGGGTCGGATTAGGGGGATCTCAATAAATGGTCGAAAGGCCTGTACACATGGTTTGGCCGTTGTGCCATTTTTAAGATGAATATTCTCCTTTGTCTGCTATATCTAATTAAGACACTCCCAGTAAAACTACCACCTAGCTTTTTTGTTACAATCCACCGAGTCCTCTTTAAATTCATCTGGGCGGATCGGAGCCCGAGGCTGGCCCGCTCTCTGCTCCATCTCCCGAAGGAGCGGCGGGGCCTGGGGATTACGGAGCTCCAAAAATATTATGCAGCTACCATGCTTCAGTGTGTTTTGGACTGGTGTCGCCACGCCCCTTTTAAGCAATGGGTGACCATTGAACAGCGCTGCTCACGGGCCCCTCTGGAGCTCTTACCTTGAGCGATTGTGCAGACCCCAAAAGCACTCTCAACCCACCATAGGCCCTACCCTCCTCCAATTTCACAAATATGCTAACGTCGGAGGGATCTCGCCCACACCTTCCCCTTTATTTTCAGTCCTGGGACACCCGGAATTCCCAGTTAGTTGTTTCTCAGGCCTTTTTTGCAATGGTGTTTAAGTAGAAAATGTCGAGCTCCCTTCTTTGAAAGGCACCATGTGACCCACAAACATTAAGTTGACATGCAGAACGGCAGCGGTGGTGATGGGGGAGATGAAGTATGCATCCCTCTGCAGGTGCAGCCACATCAGGGGGTCTGCAGAAATACCCCCCAAAGATAAACAACCCCTTTAAGTACTGTCTGTTACAGGTACGCACCGCAATTTCTGCACCATCACTTGCAGATGCCAGCTGTATCAGACAGCTGCTGCACCCTGCTGTCACACCGGAATCAGAGTTCTCAGGAGTTCCAAAGATGATAATTACTTACCGGTAATTTAGTTTTCCGAAGTCCATGACAGCACCAGGAGAGAGGATCCGCCTCCCAGGACAGGAAACCCACAGGTATAAATTAAAAGGAGCATCTGCCTCATTCAGTAGTTTCCAGAGATGAGACCACCTTTGATCCATTCATTCTGCTTGGGCCAATCCCATCTTTTTTCAGTTAGCGTTCATTTTTTTTTTTTTTTATAGAAACTCAACTCATCACCAATACTTTAGGAACAGGAACAGAAGGGAAAAAGGGGGAAACCAAAAACTCTCCATGCTGGGAAACCTCTTGCGGCCTTTGATCTGGAAGAACCCCACACAGATCCTAAGGCAGGCTTGAACTGGGTTGAAGAAATACTTGAATGAAGCATGGGATGCCAGGATCACATCATTAGCACCCCTCTTATATACCAGGCGCACTTGCGCTAATCAGTTCCGTTCCTGCTGTTTGAAAAGGAGCGCTCCTCCAGGCTCCACCTCCCCCTTACTTGCCTGTCAGCTGGGGAGGCCGGACACCGAACGCCACGAGGCAAAGCCAGGATTGCACCCGCTGAAGCAAGGCGTCCATCACATAACTGCTGTGCCTCCCGTGAGTGCCGCCGAGTCTTTCTCCCTTTACTTGCCCGACATCTGGAGAGGTCAGACGCCAAACACCATGAGGTGAAGCCGGGAGCTGCCGCGCAGTGTCAGTGTTCCATCTTCAAGGTGTGTGTAGCGGGGAACTCACCCGACGCACACCTCTGCCCAGCCAGCCTTAATCCCAGGGAGAAACTACTCCTCATGCAGCTTTCCAAAAAAAAAAACGGCAGGTAGTCTTCCCAGGACAGGAAACCACTGAATGAGGGAGAGACTCCTTTTTATTTATACCTTTGGGTTTCCTGTCCTGGGAGGCGGATCCTCTCTCCTGGTGCTGTCATACGACGTACGGATAATCTAAGTTACCACTGTCAAGGCTTCTTCTCTCACCCCCATAATGCAGCCATGGGGTACTAAAGGGTTGTTATGCCAGCCAGCGGCCTAACAATGCTCTGCCATGTACACAGCACTATTGGCCTTGCCTTTTGCATGACCAAATAGGCATTGTCCGTTTTTACAATAACCGACATAATACACTAGAATAGAGAAGTATTGCAGTGTATTATATGACTGATTAGAAGATCACATGTTCAGATAAAAAAAAGAAACCGTACAAAAAAAGTTTGGAATAAAAAAAAAAAAAATAATATAATATATATATATATATATATATATATTTTAAATGCCAAAATGGCTGTTTGTTCATTCCACAAAAACCCATCAAAAAGTTGTATGCTCAGCTCCATTGATGGAAAAATAAAAATCTTCTGAGTCTCTGAATGCAGCAACGTTTAAGAGAAAATTTAAGTAGAAAAATTTAAACTACGGTATATAAGGCTACTTTCACACTAGCATTCGGGTGTCCGCTCGTGCGCACCGTTTGAAGGGGCTCACGAGCGGCCCCGAACGCATCCGTCTGGCCCCAATGCATTCTCAATGGATGCGGATCCGCTCAGAATGCATCTGCCTGCCAGCGCTCAGCCTCCGCTCCGCTCAGTGAGCGGACACCTGAACGCTGCTTGCAGCGTTCGGGTGTCCGCCTGGCCGTGCGGAGGCGAGCGGATCCGTCCACACTTACAATGGAAGTCAATGGGGACGGATCCGCTTGAAGATGACACAATATGGCTCAATCTTCAAGCGGATCCGTTCCCCATTGACTTTCAATGTAAAGTCTGAACAGATCCGCTCAGACAACTTTCACACTTAGAAAATTTTCTAAGTTTTAATGCAGACGGATCCGTTCTGAACGGATGCGAACGTCTGCATTATCGGAGCGGATCCGTCTGATGAAACATCAGACGGATCCGCTCCGAACGCTAGTGTGAAAGTAGCCTTAAATGGTTATAGATGTACACATGCTGAGCAGCAGAATAAAGTTGTCACTTATGCCATGTGATGAACACCATAAAAACAAAACAATGGCAAATTTTTTTTGTTTTGTTTGCACAACCCCTTTAACAGGTGAATAAAAGGCTAGAGGTGATTTTTTTCTTGTAGATACCAACACTGGTATGTTCACATGCATCAGTTTTCTGCCGCTGTTCTATTCACCCGCCACGTATAATACTGATTTTTAGCTGCTGAAATGTCTGCCACGTGTGACCCTACACACGCTACCTCTCAGCACATGCTGTTGATGACATAAGAGCTCTATAAAAAGGAAAAAAAAAAAAAAGAAAGTGCAAATCATTGACAGTAGTGTTGTTAATATATCTTTATTAACAGTTATTTACACTGGCATTTTTTATACCAAAACTCAGAACCTCAATCAGAACTTTTTTCATATACAAAAATAAATTAGTTTTCAAATTTTTTCCTCTGTGGATGAAGATGTCAGTGTTCCTAAGTGTATTACCCATTAGTCGTCATTATATCCTGCTTTTGTGACTGAGGAGGTGCGTTCTTCCTCCCTGGCTTGGGAGAAGATACTGCTTGGGCCACATCTCCTCAAAAGGAATCTTCAGCTCCCAGCAGATGAAAATCTCAAGTATATTACACCGCTACAAAGAAGGGATCCCACTGCAGGACTTGCATACAGAGGTGCGGAGAATACATACAAGGACAAAAGAACCAAAATATTCACTCCTTCAGAAAATATTGAGTACAGTCCAAATGTCGGCATATTCATATTATACCACAAGTGGCTTCTGGGAGTGGGAGCTGGCAGGGCCACGGTTTCTCCGCTTTCTGTGAAAAGAAAGAAAAATAAACCTTTATATAGCGCCAATTAGAGTTGTTGCGATACCAAATTTTTGATTCGGTTTCGATACCATGAAAAAGTATTGCGATACTCGATACCATTCGATACCACGCGAAAAAAATAAACAAAAAAAGCCACGTGCATTCCTCATTTTTAAAAATGGCGAATCGCGCAGTTTTTATTTTATTTTTTCTGTTCCGGCATTCACCACCTAGATTTTTTTTTAATATTTTAATAGTTTGGACTTTTCTGACGTGGCGATGTAATATGTTTATTTATATATTTTATATGTGAAATTGGGAAAAGGGGGGTGATTTATACTTCATATTTTAGTGTTTTTTTTTTTTAACTTTTTATTTAATAACTATTTCCCCCCTTAGGGGCTAGAACCTGGGATCTTTCATCCCTTTTCCTATTCACCCTGATAGATCTCTATCAGGGTGAATAGGACTCCACACTGTCCCTGCTACTCTGTGCTTTGTGCACACAGCATCAGGGATGTTACCATGGCAACCAGGGCTTCTGTAGCCTCTTGGCTGCCATGGTAACCGATCGGAGCCCCAGGCTTACACAGCTGGGGCTCCGATCAGAAGCTGCCACTGCACCACCAATGAGGGGGAGTGGAGAGGTCCCTGTGGCCACTGCCACCAATGATTTTAATACTGGAGGGTTGAGAGGGGCCGGCGCACTGTGCCACCAATGATTTTAATGGGATGGGGGGATTGAGGGGGGGGGGGGCACACTGCACCACCAATGATTTTACCCCTTTATACAGGAGGCGGGTACTAGCAGATCAGCGGCAGTTAACTGCCGCTGATCGCAGCTCCCTGTCAGGGGCAGGGTGCCGGCAATGCGATTCTGCTGCCGGCACCCGCCTCCTGTATGTGTTAAAGACTGACTACTGTATATGAGTCCAGACTTTCACTATTAGGCCACACAGAGCGGCGCCCAGCGATGTCTCAGCACTCACCATTTAGTCCTGGGCGCCGCTCCGTTCGCCCGCAGTGCCCCATTACTGTCTCCTCTCCTGCTCCACATGCTGCTGATTACTATCGGAGCGATGGGAGGAGACATCAGCTTCACTAGTGGGCGTTCCTTCTCCCTGGCTGTAGCGCTGTCCAATCGCAGCGCAGGGAAAAGGAACGCCCACTAGTGAAGCTGATGTCTCCTCCCATCGCTCCGATAGTAATCCTATCATTGGTGGCGCAGTGCGCCCGCCCCTCCTCCGCCCCTCTCTTCTCATTGCCGCCCCTCCTCCACCCCCTCTCTTCTCATTGCCGCCCCTCCTCCGCCCCTCTCTTCTCATTGCCGCCCCTCCTCCGCCCCTCTCTTCTCATTGGTGGCAGCGGCAGCAGCACAGGGGGAGGGAGGACAGCTTCCTTCTCCCCGTGCTGCTGAGAGAGAACATGAGCGCGCCGATAGCAGCGCGCTCATGTTCAGAGATACTAGACTGCGCAGAAGCGCAGCCCAGTATCGAAAAAACGGAAATCCCGGTATCGTATCGATACCGGGACAAAAGTATCGATTGGGTATCGAAATTTCGATACCCGCAACAACCCTAGCGCCAATATATTCCACACCACTTTACAGTCAAGTACAATCAGAATCATAAACAAACAAGAGTAATGAGGGCCCCCGATTTTAAGAGCTTACAATCTATGAGGAGACAGGTGTGACACAAAAGGTAACAAGTGTTTGTTTTATGCAATGGTCTGGACCACACAATGGGGGAGTGGATATAAGGCTGCATGAGCAGTCGCCAGCCAAATGGAGAAGAATTGGATTAGGCGATGTGATAGGTCACCCTAAAAACACATGCTTTTAGGGAGTACCTAAAACTGTGGGTGTTGGAAATTAAACTAATTGCTTGGGGTAGGGCATTCCAGAGAACTGGTGCAGCTCAGGAGAAGTCTTGGAGACAGGAGTGAGAGGATCAGATTACAGTAGATCAGGGGTGGGGAACCTTTTTGCTGCCGAGGCCATTTGGATATTTGTAACATCGTTCGGGGGCCATACAAAATTCTCAACTTAAAAATTTGACGGCTATATTTGGGCAAACATACAAGTGACTTAGGGGTAAGTTACAGAAATTGAGCTTAAATAAAAAAATAATAAAATCTAGAGCGCTGTATTTTTGCAGGACAAAATGGCACCTGCACTATATATTACAAATAGTACAGGTGCCATTTTGACCCCATAGCAGTCTAATTTTTAGGTTGAGAATATTATATATTTAGTTCTTTATTTGGCATTAATGGCATCCAAGCTAAACCCAGAGGGGTTTTGTACTTTTTTTTTACTCTTTATTTAATAACTATTTCCCCCCTCAGGGGCTAGAACCTGGAATCTTTTAAACCCTTTTCTATTCACCCTAATAGAGCTCTATTATGGTGAATAGGATCTTACACTCTCCCTGCTGCCCTGTGCATAGTACACACATTTTTACAATATGTCCTGGCAGGGGGACGGGGGCTACATGAAATGGGGCCCGAAGGCCAGAGGTTCCCCACCCTTGTAGTAGATGTTAGTCGTAAGTAATTAGTTGAACGGAGGGCACGGGTCTGAAGGTAGACAGACTAGAGAAGAGATTTAGAGGGGGGGTGCAGCACTGTGGAGAGCTTTGTGGGCGAGAGTGAGGACTTTAAATTGAATCTTGTAATGTATGGGCAACCAGTGCAATGACTGGCACAGGGCAGAGGCGTTGGAGTAGTGAATGGACAGATAGATTGATGGCTGCTGCGTTCAGAATAAATTGGAGAGGGGAGAGTCTGGTGAGGAGTAGACCAAGTAGTAATTAAGACCGGAATGGATCAGGGCAACTATGAGAATTTTTGTTTCCATAGTAAGAAAGGGGCGAATTCTAGAGATTTATTTGAGGTGCACAAGACATGAGACAAGAGACTGAATATAGGGGGTGAAGGAAAGATTAGTATCAAACATAACAACGAGACAGCGGGCATGCTACCTAGGCTGGTTGAATAAAAAAAAATATGGGTACAAAAGGTAACAAGCCCAAGGGCTTCTCTGCCATGTAAGAAGACACCAGTATTATACATAGCACGTGGTAAGGGGTCTCCGGTTATAGATTATGCATTGGGGCCCAGGACTTCACGTTACATATCTGTCTATGCAATACTCAATTACTTATGCATTTATTATAGGACCACTACCAACTGAGCATGTTGCTTTTTTTCCAGATCTACACACTGGAACATTTATTAAGAAGATGGGAATGGAAAATATGAAAATTACTGTTACCAGTAATTGGATTTTCCCTTTGCCTCCACAACGGCACTTCCTGGAGGGTACCCTCCTCTTCAGGGATAGGAAAACAATGAAGATCAACGCATAAAAGCCCCCTCCCTTTTACCTTCACCAGTTAATAGCCTAGAACTTCAAGTAGATGCATCATTTAATAAGGTTAAGACATATAATGATGCAAATGAAAGAAAGGGTCAACTGCCCATAATCTCAAAATAAATGTAAACAAAAAGGAAGAAAAAACATTTAGGTGGGAATTGGAAGAAAACATTTAGGTGGGAATTCCCCGTGCCGTTGTGGAGGCTAAGGGAAAATCCAATTACCGGTAAGAATAATTTTCATCTTTTCCCCACGCCTCCACAACGGCACTTCCTGGAGGAATAACAAAGAATCCACTCAGGGTGGATAGCACATCAAGTTTGTAATGTCTGTAAAAAGTAGAAGGGGGTCGTCCAAGTTGCTGCTCTGCAAATATCTTTAAGTGAAGCAAAGGCCCCTTCTCCCCAAGAAGCAGCCATAGCTTGCATAGAGTGGGCTTTTAGTCCCAACAGGGGGAGGCATCTCTTTCTTAATGTAACAGATATACCAGACTTAATCCAAAGTGTTATGGAAGCCTTGCTAGCTGCTCTACCCCAGTTAGTGCCCAGGTAATGGACCAATAACGGATTAGTCATTCTGAAGTCCTTTGTAATGTCCAGATATTGAAGAACACATCTCACATTAAGGTTACTGAATCTCTTCTCCAGAAGAAGCCTGAGGGCAGAATGAAGGAAGAGAAATTTCTTAACTGCAATGAAATTTAGATACCACTTTGGAAAGAAATTCAGGAGAATGTCTTAAAAGAATTCTATCTTCCAGTATGGTAAGGTATGGGGGCTGAATTGAAAAAGCCTGAATCTCTCCGACTCTTCTAGCTGTCGTAGACAGTTTTAAAGGTCAACAGTCTCAGATATATCTTGAATGGGCTCAAAAGGGAGAAACAGAGGACAGAAAGAACTAGCTTTAAATCCCAAAATGGGACTGAGGATCTGAATCTTGGGTGTAATCTACTAGCGCCCTTAAAAAACCTAATTAGATCTGATTCAGCCAGCTTCTCACCCATAAAAGCACTTAATGCCGATACCTGTACCTTTAAAAAGGTGCTTATTGTAAGACCTCGGTCTAGTCCTGATTGGAGAAAATCTAGAACTAGTCCTAGGTCTGGGGGTCTGAATGGTTCCCAGGAATTTTTAGAAAAAGCCAGGAAAGCTTTCCAGAATCTTAAATATATTTTTGAAGTAACAGATTTTCTGCTATGCAGTAAAGTAGCCCCTTTCTTCTGAAGATGTTCAATCTCCAGGCTGTCAGATGGAGTTGGACTGTTGGATGAGGAACCAGACCCTGGAGTAGGATATTTGGAAGAAGGGGAAGTGTTCTGCTTCGCGTTATTGAACTGTTGTATAACACTAGTCAGACAGCTTAACAATAATTCAGAAGTCAAGAAACGTGAGACATCAGATCTGTATGTATTCTCTTTTCTGAATAACTTTGTAAAACTACAATATAAACATAAAACAAAACATATGTGTCAGTACATTACATATAATACAACAGCCTCACTCCATCAGTGAGAGTACTCACAGACAATTCCATCATTAGTCCAGGAATAGATCAAGAGCTCCTCTGCATGCAGCCTGCCACATCCAGGAGCAGTGATGAAATGGAGGAAATACAGTTCCAGGTTAAAGGTTACTGCCTCTGACAATACACTTCCTGTAAAGTTCTGGCGAAGTAGAAACTAACTTTGACCACTAGATGGCAGCAACGTCAAACATAACATTTCAGTATAATCTTTACAGCACATTATATCCATTTATTATGCACAAAATGAGCAGAACACTCCCTGTCTGGCATTATTTAGGTAGTGACATAATAAATTACTACTGCTATGCAGGAAAAACATAAACAGGAAATGGAATCCTAGCTAATCGGAAACTAAAACTATAATTTCAGTTATAGGTCTAAGATAGATTTTGGAAGTCCCATTCTTTGCAATCTTGACCTCCACCTTCCTAACCTTGCCATCCCTGCTTGGTAGAGCATTGACAATAAGTCCTACAGGCCACTCGTTCCTGCTCTCTTGGCTGTCTTTCAACAGAACAACATCACCCACTTTTACATTTGGGCGATCCTCAGTCCATTTCCTACGGCGTTGCAGATTGGACAGATACTCCCTCTTCCATCTTTTCCAAAAGGTGTCTGCCAAGCATTGTACTTGCTTCCATTGTTTTGTATGAACTAGTGTTGTACTTATGGTTCCGGATGGAGCAGACAAAGAGTTCACTTTTTGAGTCAACAACATTGCTGGGGTAAGGACCATAGGTGTATCTGGGTCTGAGGACACAGGAACTATAGGCCTGGCATTCATAATAGCTGTAACCTCTGCCATAAAGGTGCTTAAAGTCTCATGGGTCAAGTGAGCAGTTTTAGTTTGTAGCAACATAGCGTCCAAGATTCGCCTGGCAATACCTATAAGTCTCTCCCAGACACCACCCATGTGTGAAGAGTGTGGAGGATTAAAGACCCATGTACATCCTCTGTCTTGGAGAAAGTCTTGCATTTGTGATTCGCTGGCACAAATGTTAAGTTCCTTGCAGGCTCCTACAAAGTTCGTTCCTCTGTCAGAACGGAGCAGTTTTGCTGGGCCACGAATTGAGAAGAATCTCCTCAAGGCATTAATAAAGCTTGATGTTGACATGGTTTCAAGTAGCTCTATGTGTACAGCTCGGGTGGACAAACAAGTGAAAAGGACTGCCCATCGTTTACTGTCCGCGCTGCCTCCTCTAGTGCGGCGGGTTAAAACAGACCACGGACCAAATACATCTAAGCCCACATTGGTGAAAGGTGGTTGAGCAATTACTCTGTCCTCTGGTAGCTCTGCCATCTTTTGACTTTGTAACCTTCCTCGCAGCTTGCGACAGATGACACATTTGTGTATGACAGCTGATACCAAGCGTTTGCCACCAAGAATCCAGAAACCTGCGGATCTAATTGCACCCTCTGTGATGTGTCGCCCTTGGTGAACTACTTGTTCATGATAGTATCTAACAAGCAGTGTCGCAATGTGGTGATCATAAGGTATAATGACAGGCTGTTTCTCTTCCTCTGTAAGTTCTGCAAGAGACAAACGTCCACCTACTCTCAACAACCCATTTTTGTCTAAAAAGGGGCTAAGCTTCCTAAGACGGCTTAGTTTTGGGAATGTCTTTTGATTTTTGATGCAGTCAATTTCCTTCTGGAAATGTTTGTTTTGAACAGAAGAGATTATAACAGACTTTGCCTGAGTAAGTTCTTCTAGATTGACCTGTTCATGGAAACTTTCCCACCTTCTGACCTGATTGCTGCTGGTTCCCCTCTGGAAGGTTCTAGCGACATGGATGAGTCTGGCTAGGGTCTTAACTAATATCTTCCAGCAAGAAAATCTATCAAAGCAATGTGAGTGAATTGTGGCTTCAGAAGCTCTGGTGCTGAAGCTTGTAATTTCAAATCTGATTTCAGGGTCAGCTTCAGGCTCTATGAGTGGAAAAACATTAGCAGTGTCTATCTGCTCACAGTGTGGTTGGTACAGAAAGGATGGGCCTGAGAACCATATAGAGTTCTGAAGGCATGCTGCTTGAGTAGGCCTAGTGGCATAATCTGCAGGGTTTTGATCCTCTGTAGAGAGGGCCTGTTTATCATCATCTTTAGTTTTCTGAAATACTGTTATCCCTAGATTGTCCGTCTCAATGTTGTAATTGACTTCTTCTTTACCATATAATGTAGAAGAGTCAGTGTTGTGTTGACCTGCCAAAGCTTTCCTTGACAATGAAGTTGTTGTGACAGGGACTGAGAAGGGATGTGCGTCCATTTGTTAACACAGACGTCTTTAAAGTGCTAATGTTGTCAGGCTGGTGCACTGTCCCCTGGCAAACTTCTCCTACAATGACCCACCCCAGGTCCAGTCTCTGTGCATAGGGGGCGTTATAAGGTCCATTGATTTTCTGGCGTACCTTGTGTACCTGAAGGATATCTCTTCCAAGAAGTAGGATAGGAACATCTGGCTCAACAACTGGGATAAGGTGAGCAATTGAGCGGAGGTGAGGGTGGTGATGAGCCACTTCTGGAGATGGAATCTCAGTTTTGTCGTCAGGTATCATGCCACACTCTATTAGGGTAGGAAGTGGGAACTGCACTTTCTTATTGAAGGATTCAATGGTAAAGTCAGTAGCTCTTCTCCCTGTGGTTTCAATTGTCCCTGCACATGTCCTTAGAGTGTATGGAACTGCACTTGCCTTAATGTTAAAGATATCAAAGAAATCTGACTTTGCAAGGGATCTGCTGCTCTGTTCATCTAGCACTGCATACATTTTCACTGCCCTTTCTCTCTTGCCAGTGGGATACACAGTCACTAAACAGATTTTAGAGCATGATTGTGCACTCTTGCCTTGTCCACATACTTCTGTGCAATTAGACATTACAGAGGAGAGTGGGGTCTCTTGTGGCTCCCTGCCCTGCTCTTTCCTGGGCTCTACAGTCTCTAGTGGGGCAGGAGCAGGGCCAGGGTGCAAAGCTGCAATATGTCTCTCACTGCCACATTCTGTACATTCTACTGGTATTTTGCAGTCTTTGGCAATGTGATAAGTAGATCCGCAGCACTTGAAGCAGATGCCGTTTTGTTTAAGGAAGGACATGCGCTCCGCAATGGGTTTGCTTCTAAAGCCTTTGCATTTCTTTAGTGGATGTGGTTTTTTGTGTATTGGACAATGTCTATCAGGGTTTTCTATGGTGTGTACCTTGTGGGTGCTTTGGTAGTCTGTAACTTCTGAAGGTACAGCTGTTTTGTGTGTGGATACATAGGTCCTACCGTGAGGTCTGTGAGGTCTCTCAGGTCTGTGTGATTGATTGCCGCTGGTGGTGAAGGCGAAACTGGGATCACTTCGGATTTTCGCTTGCTGTCGGACAAACCTAGAAAACAGAGAAAGGGGGAAAGGCAACTCCATAATCTTCTTTGAATTTACCTCCTACAGACATCCACTTGTCTTGCAGATTTGAGGGTAGTTTCTCTACTATGGGATTAGTGCCTCTAGCTGTATCTAGATACGAAAGTCCTTGCAAGTAGCCATCCTCTTTGGCATATTCTATCTCTAGTAGAAGATCACTTCGTTCTTGTAGCCGCACGTTGTCTCTGTAGCCCACCTTGGGAAAGACTTCAAGTTTTTTCAACAGTGCTCCTTCTATTACCTCTGGGGATCCATACGTTTCTTCTAGTCTTTTCCAGGTCATGTTGAGTCCTGCTCCAGGGTTGAACAGGTTTGCTCTTCTCATCCTCTTAGCATGCTCTGCTGACTCAGTACCAAGCCATTTTATCATTAAATTAAGCATTTCTGCTGGTGATAAGTTCAGACCTTCAGTGGCATTCAGAAAGGAAGATTTCCATGCCCAATAGTTTTCAGGACAGTCATCAAATTGGATAAAGCCTGAGCTAACCATTTCTTTGCGGATGAGATATTTGGTGACATCCACTGCACATTGTTGTTCGCGTATGTAATCTATAGGTTGAGGTGATGGGAACACTTGTTTTTTGTTCTTAGGGGTTTCTGGTGCTTCATTCTTGATTTGCTGGCAGCCGCTGACCTCATGAGGTTGTTTGGGCCTGCTCAGGGGGTATGTTGATCTCGGCCTGAATTCCTTTGCTTCAGGTTTAAGAGACTGTTCCTTTGTATGCGCATCAGTAAGGCTCTGGACGTACTCACTTGTACGATCTGCAGAGAATAGAGGTTTTTCTGGAACCTCTGAGTCTTTATATGATTTTTCACTTCCTGACCGACTTGTTGCCCCGTAGGCAGCGGCCTCTGCTTCAGCAGCTGCAACTGCAGTCTGTCGCTGCAGGATGAGCAATTTTGATTCTAAAACCGCTTCTTCTTGTTCTATGGCAGCTTCCCTCGCTGCTCTCTCTTGTGCTATGGCAGCTTCCCTAGCTGCTTTCTTAGCTCTTTCTTGTGCTATGGCAGCTTTCTTTGCTGCTAACTCCTGCATCATCATGGCTTCTTTTTCTGCGTACTGTAGCTGGACACGGGCAGCTTCTGCCTTGGCACGAGCTCTAACTGCTGAGGAACTTGCTGAGGACATCTTGCTAGCCCGTGAAGTTCTAGAGACATGTAACTTTGCATCGTCTTGCTGGGCACTGGGAATGTTCTCCCTGCCTTGCTGTGTCGGCGGTAGCGTGGCATCAGCCTGGTACTGTGTTCCTGATCTTAGACTCATGCTGCAGTAATGGCGTCTCAGTTTATTCCAGACCGCCAAGTGGATTGTCTTTTTACTGACTATTCCAGACCGCCAAGTGGATTGTCTTTTTACTGTTCTGCTTCACGTTATTGAACTGTTGTATAACACTAGTCAGACAGCTTAACAATAATTCAGAAGTCAAGAAACGTGAGACATCAGATCTGTATGTATTCTCTTTTCTGAATAACTTTGTAAAACTACAATATAAACAAACAAAACATATGTGTCAGTACATTACATATAATACAGCAGCCTCACTCCATCAGTGAGAGTACTCACAGACAATTCCATCATTAGTCCAGGAATAGATCAAGAGCTCCTCTGCATGCAGCCTGCCACATCCAGGAGCAGTGATGAAATGGAGGAAATACAGTTCCAGGTTAAAGGTTACTGCCTCTGACAATACACTTCCTGTAAAGTTCTGGCGAAGTAGAAACTAACTGACCACTAGATGGCAGCAACGTCAAACATAACATTTCAGTATAATCTTTACAGCACATTACATCCATTTATTATGCACAAAATGAGCAGAACAGGAAGGCTCCAGTAATTCTCCCCTGCTAGAGACTTGAGTATCAGAAACAAAAGTCCTTTTGGGCCAATATGGGGCTATTAATATCAATTGGAATCTTTCTTCTACCACTTTTGTCAGGACTTGGGACGTGGTAGTAAGCATCGGATAGATCTATTGTTGCCATTACCCAGTCATTGTATATTATGTTAATTGTGGACCTGACTGTCTCCATTTTGAAATTTTGGTATGTTATAAATTTGTTTAGATTTTTCAGATTTATTAAATCAATCTGAATGACTGGTCTGGTTTCTTCACCAAAAATACTTTATAATAGAAACCCTTTTCTTCCTCTGGAGGAACTTGGACTATTTCTTTTTTCTGAAGTAGAAGCACAATCTGTGATTCTAGAGCTTCTTGTCTCTCCTTTTTTGATCTTGAATTCTTTAGGTATCTGTCTGGGGGAATACTTGATAGCTCCAGCCTGTATCCTGATGCTATTACAGATAGTACCCAAGGTGATGCATGATTCTGCACCCAGACTTGGTCGAATTTTTTAAATCTCCCCCGACTGGACCTCTAGCGTGATTGTGTAATACTTGGACGGGAGGACTTGATCAGAGAAGAGGAATCCTCTATTTTTCTTTTTCGCCGATTGCCATGAGGATCCCCGATTTTTCTTTTTCTGATCAAATGCAGGACGTCTTTGGGCACAAAATGTCCGTCTTTGATGGAAAAAAAAAAATAAAAAATCTCGACTTGGTAGGGAAGCCCTTCTTCCTATTGGAGGCCTTCTCTAGAATATCATCTAGTGTCTTCCCAAATAAACGATCCCCTCACAGGGGATGGCACAAAGTCTATTTTTTTATGCCGCGTCTCCACGATCTTAACCAAATCACCCTACAGGAGGCATTTGATACAGCTGCGGATTTCGCTGATAATTTCACGACATCTTCGGAAGAGACAGCCGGAAATTAAAGATTTCACTTACCGGTAATCACTTTTCCATGAGCCCATGACAGCACCCTTGAGACCGCCTCCATCCAGGACAGGAAACAGGGGAACTTTCATGGAGAGCTCTTAAGGAGGGGCACTGCTCCTATACCACCAGAACTTGTCATAAAATGCATATACATATACAGTACAGACCAAAAGTTTGGACACACCTTCTCATTGAAAGAGTTTTCTTTATTTTCATGACTATGAAGGCATCAAAACTATGAATTAACACATGTGGAATTATATACATAACAAGCAAGTGTGAAACAACTGAAAATATGTCCTATTCTAGGTTCTTCAAAGTAGCCACCTTTTGCTTTGATTACTGCTTTGCACACTCTTGGCATTCTCTTGATGAGCTTCAAGAGGTAGTCCCCTGAAATGGTCTTCCAACAGTCTTGAAGGAGTTCCCAGAGATGCTTAGCACTTGTTGGCCCTTTTGCCTTCACTCTGCGGTCCAGCTCACTCCAAACCATCTCGATTGGGTTCAGGTCCGGTGACTGTGGAGGCCAGGCCATCTGGCGCAGCACCCAATCACTCTACTTCATGGTCAAATAGCCCTTACTTTCAAAGTTTTCCGAATTTTTCAGCTGACTGACTTTCATTTCTTAAAGTAATGATGGCCTCTCGTTTTTCTTTACTTAGAATTTGTTTTATGGCAAGAAAAAAGCAGCTAACAGTCTATTCAGTAGGACTATCAGCTGTGTATCCACCTGACTTCTCCTCAAAGCAACTGATGGTCCCAACCCCATTTATAAGGCAAGAAATCCCACTTATTAAACCTGACAGGGCACACCTGTGAAGTGAAAACCATTTCAGGGGACTACCTCTTGAAGCTCATCAAGAGAATGCCAAGAGTGTGCAAAGCAGTAATCAAAGCAAAAGGTGGCTACTTTGAAGAACCTAGAATAGGACATATTTTCAGTTGTTTCACACTTGCTTGTTATGTATATAATTCCACATGTGTTAATTCATAGTTTTGATGCCTTCAGTGTGAATCTACAATTTTCATAGTCATGAAAATAAAGAAAAAACTCTTTGAATGAGAAGGTGTGTGCAAACTTTTGGATAGATAGAGATATATATATATATATATCACACACATATACACAGGGTGGGAATATGGATACACCTTAATAAAATGGGAATGGTTGGTGATATTAACTTCCTGTTTGTGCGGGGGGGGGGGGACTTTTCAAGATGGGTGGTGACCATGGCGGCCATTTTGAATCCAACTTTTGTTTTTTCAATAGGAAGAGGGTCATGTGACAAACTTATTGGGAATTTCACACGAAAAACAATGTTGTGCTTGGTTTTAACATAACTTTATTCTTTCATGAGTTATTTACAAGTTTCTCTTTGTTTACAGCCATTGACATGTCGCCGAGGTTAACACGTGAGGAGCGGATAGAAATTGTGTTGATGTCTGGTGAACGCAGTAATCGGGTCATTGCAGCAGATTTCAATGCAAGACACCCTACGAGACCACCCATCTCCCATGCTACAGTTAGCAAACTGCTTGTTAAGTTTCGTGAGACTGGTTCAGTGTTGGATGTGCCAAAATGTGGACGCATGAAATCTGTCTCTAATGAAGAAACATCAGTGGCTGTCCTAGCTTCATTCAGCAAGAGCCCACAGCGTAGAACTCGCCGCATGTCACTGGAGAGTGGCATTAGTCGAACATCCCTTCGGCGGTTATTAGCTTCTCACAAATGGCACCCTTACAAACTCCAGCTACTGCAGCATCTCAACGAGGATGACCCAGATCGGCGCACTGAATTTGCAGAATGGGCAAAACAAAAATTGGAACAGGACCCTCAGTTTACGCAGAAGATTTTGTTCAGTGATGAGGCAAACTTATGTGAATGGTGAAGTTAACAAACAAAACCACCGCTATTGGTCTGACACTAACCCACATTGGATAGATCCCTCCAAGACTGTTGGAACAAAAAAAATTGATGGTATGGTGTGGTATATGGGGTACAAAGATAGTGGGGCCATTCTTCATCAATGGAAACCTCAAGGCCACTGGATATGCGAAATTGCTACATGATGATGTGTTTCCCTCTTTATGCACTGAAGCTGGCACGTTCCCTGAGTTTTTCCAGCAAGATGGTGCACCACCACATTATGGGTGTCAGGTCCGAGCATTCCTAGATGAACAGTTTCCTGGAAAGTGGATTGGTCGTCGTGGGCCAGTTGAATGGCCCCCAAGGTCTCCCAATCTGACCCCCTTAGACTTTTATCTTTGGGGTCATCTGAAGGCAATTGTCTATTCTGTGAAGATACGAGATGTGCAGCACCTGAAACTACAGATACTGGAAGCCTGTACTAGCATTTCTCCTGCGGTGTTGCTATCAGTGTGTGAAGAGTGGGAGAAGAGGGTTCCATTGACAATCCAACACAATGGGCAGCACATTGAACACATTTTATAAGTGGTCAGAAACTTGTAAATAACTCATGAAAGAATAAAGTTACGTTAAAACCAAGCCATTACCATTAAAACCAACACCAGTGTTTTTCTGGTGAAATTCCCAATAAGTTTGATGTGTCACATGACCCTCTTCCTATTGAGGAAACAAAAGTTGGATTCAAAATGGCCGACTTCAAAATGGCCGCCATGGTCACCACCCATCTTGAAAAGTTTCCCCCCGCACATATACTAATGTGCAACAAACAAAGTTAATATCACCAACCATTCCCATTTTATTAAGGTGTATCCACATACATGGTGGGGTATGTATGTATGTATGTATGTATGTATGTATGTATGTATGTATGTATGTATCTATATATATCTATATATATCTATATATATCTATATATATCTATATATATCTATATATATCTATCTATCTATATCCAGGGTGCCGTCATGGGCTCATGGAAAAGTGATTACCGGTGAGTGTAATCTTAAATTTCCCTTATGCCCATGACCGCACCCTTGAGACGACTAGAATAGTAATCATTTCGGGGGGCGACGACTACTGCCTGGAGGACTTTTCTACCAAAGGCCAGCAGATCTCTGGAGCCTAGGTCTAATCTGTAATGGCGAAAAAAGGTACACGGAGACTGCCATGTGGCTGCTCTACAAATCTGTTCATGGGCGTAGAGGGCTAATGCTTCCCTAGAAGTAGAAACTGATCTGGTGGAATGTGCACCAAACCCTGCCGGAGGAGATTCTCCTGCTGAAAAGGCCAATGTAATGGCTCCCACAATCCATCGGGATAGTGATTTAGGAGAGGCTGAGAGACCCCTGTTTTTTTCCCCCGAATTGAACAAAAAGCCTAGAGGTTTTCCTCCATTGACTTGTGACTTTTAGATAATGGGAGAGACACCTTTTCACATCTAAGCAATGGAGTTTCTTCTCCTTTTTATTCTTTGGATTTTGGCACAGAGAGGGAAGGACAATGTCTTGGGTTCTATGGAACATGGATACTACTGTAGTGTCCCACTAGGTAAAGGTGGGCACTACACAAGGGCTAATATGACCATTGTAATGTATATGATGTGTTGTGTATTTTCCCTGTGTTATCTGGGTATCAGGCCTGTTAGGGTGTAGTTCCTCCTAGACATTAGAGGGAGCTAGGGAACCCCTAGTATATATAGTTAGGCCCAGACAGGAAAGTCCAGTGTAGTCCAGGAGGCTAGTAAGTGCAGACTAGCCAGCCTGTGGATATTGAGCCAGAGTTAGCTCAGAAGATTTGTCACCAGGGGAAGAGTTGGCTCCTGAGAAACCAAGTTCCCATAAGCAGAGCAGAGCCAATATTCCAGCTAGACAAGTAAGCTGAAGGGCAGAAGGATTCACCCAAAGCAAGAATATATACCTGAGGAAGTTTGCTACCAAGGATAAAGCCAGCATTAGGGCATACGGGCCTTGGGATAAAAACAGCCAGGAGTTCTGAGGAATAGTGCACAGGATTTCTGAGGAAGAGTGCAGCCTGGTCTGTAAGTGTTGTTTTTACCCTCCGAGTATCTTGCAAGAACATTGTACCTGCCATTGATGTGAAAGCCTGCTTTATACTGCTGCATTACCTGGAACTTACAATAGACTGTATAAAGTTATCTGTTTTCCAGTAAAGGAAGTTTTGGTTCCCCATAACAGCGTGTTCCTCACTTATTACCTCTATCAATCGGTGTGCCACCGTTACAGGCACTGGCGTCACGAACCTTAAAGGGACCTTGCCCTAGGCACATTAAACATCTGCAACATCCAGGGCACCTAACCCATCATCAGGCCTGGTCCCTATATACAGAGAGTGCCCCAGAGGTCTCCTGTGCCAGCCTCTTCATCACTGCTGTACGCTTGCACAGGGTCTCCCTACAAACTGAGTAATCCTCGTATGCCTATTAATCGTGACCTCACATCGCAATACCCTGCAGGGCTGCGTACTGCACTACTTGCGGAAGAAAAGAGGGATCTGGTCTGATAAGCACTCTGTCATCCAAGATGTTAGTATATGGCTGAGATGTTGAAAAGTCTGAAATTTCCCCCACACGTCTGGCTGAGGTGATCGCCACCAGGAAGGCAGTTTTAAAAGATAGAAGTTTCATAGATAAGTCCTGTAAGGGTTCAAAAGGAGGTTCAATCAAACTGGTGAGGACTAGGTTGAGGTCCCAGGGGGGGAACAGAGGGTCTGACTACCGGTTTGATTCTACTGATTGCTTTAAAGAATCTCCTAACCCAGGGGTGGTTTGCAATTGGAAAGTCAAAAAAGGCACTGAGGGCAGATACTTGTGCCTTAAGAGTGCTAGACCTTCGGTTTTTTACTAGACCGCTTTGTAAAAAATCTAGGATTTTAGTCAGTCATAGGAGGAGGATTTAAGGGGATTTACAGGATCTTTTGAAAAGTTTAGGAAAGTCTTCCAAATCCTAAAAAAGGTAAATGGAGGAAGTAAGGGCTCTTTCACACCTGCGTTGTTGTCTTCCGGCATAGAGTTCCGTCGTCGGGGCTCTATGCCGGAAGAATCCTGATCAGGATTATCCTAATGCATTCTGAATGGAGAGAAATCCGTTCAGGATGCATCAGGATGTCTTCAGTTCCGGAACGGAACGTTTTTTGGCCGGAGAAAATACCGCAGCATGCTGCGCTTTTTGCTCCGGCCAAAAATCCGGAACACTTGCCGCAAGGCCGGATCCGGAATTAATGCCCATTGAAAGGCATCAATCCGGATCCGGCCTTAAGCTAAACGTCGTTTCGGCGCATTGCCGCATCCGACATTTAGCTTTTTCAGAGTGGTTACCATGGCTGCCGGGACGCTAAAGTCCTGGCAGCCATGGTAAAGTGTAGTGGGGAGCGGGGAGCAGTGTACTTACCGTCCGTGCGGCTCCCCGGGCGCTCCAGAGTGACGTCAGGGCGCCCCAAGCGCATGGATCACGTGATCACATGGATCACGTCATCCATGCGCATGGGGCGCTCTGACGTCACTCTGGAGCGCCCCGGGAGCCGCACGGACTGTAAGTATACTGCTCCCCCGCTCCCCACTACTACTATGGCAGCCAGGACTTTAATAGCGTCCTGGGTGCCATAGTAACACTGAACGCATTTGGAAGACGGTTCCGTCTTCAAATGCTTTCAGTACACTTGCGTTTTTCCAGATCCGGAGTGTAATTCTGGCAAGTGGAGTACATGCCGGATCCGGACAACGCAAGTGTGAAAGAGGCCTAACCTCCTTCCTACAGGATCGCCAAAGACATAAGACCCCCTGATCTGGTCCCTCCTTGTCAGTTTAGATAGGATACGACCATGGCATTGTCAGAGAAAAGTTTTAGAACTTTCCCCCGAAATAATGGAAGGAATTCTTTTAGGGCAAAAAGAACTGCTGAGTTCCCTCATGTTTTGAGAGTCTTGACACTCCACTTTTTTCCATATCCCTTGCCGTAAATTTCCCTGACAATAGGCACCCCAGCCGAATGGACTTGCGTCTTTGGTGATGGCTACTAAATCCTGCGGATTCCAAGCGAGACCTTGGGACAGATTTAAAGGATTCAGCCACCAGTGTAAGGATTGAATTACTTGAGGGGTGAGCGGGAGTGGTGCATCCAGCGAGGAGAGAGCACCCTGCCATTCTTTCAAGATCTGCCATTGATGGGGTCTGGTGTGAAACTGGCTCCAATTGACTGCTGGTATCGTAGAAGTCATTCTGCCCAACATGGCCATTGCCTGCCTGATAGTTCGGGTTTTTTGCTACCATCAGGGATCGTACGCCTCCTGTTTGTCCATCTTGTTCTGGGGAAGAATACAACGTAATTTTCCCAGAGTCCAGAATCATTCCTAGAAAAACACATTTTTGGGAATATATCAGATGCGATTTCCCCCAGTTTATCTGCCAACCGAGCCTTTCTAGGAACCGCACTACTTTGAGAGGTACGTCCAGAAGGTTTTTTGATTCCGCTACCACAAAAAAAAAAAAAAAAGTCTAAATAGGGAATTACTAAAAAGGTATCTTTCTCTAATGTGGGCCATGACTTCTGCCATTATTTTTGTGAAGAGTCTGGGAGCTTGTGAAATTCCAAACGGAAGTGCTGTATATTGCAAGTGATCAATTTGATCTTCCATTGAAACCGCCACTCTGAGATATTTCTGATAGTCTGCATGAATTGGGATGTGGTAATAGGCATTTTATATCTATGGTGGCCATGAAGCAGCCCTCGAATAGATGTTTTAGAACCGACTATTGACTCCAGCCTGAATTTTTTGTAACAGAGAAACTGATTTAGATCTTTTATATTTATAATCATTCTGAACGTCCCGTCTGGTTTGGGAACCAGAAAGAGGGACGAATAGAAACCTTTCCCTTTTTCTGAGTCTAGGACTGGACGCCTTATCCAGAAGGTCATCTAAAACTGACCCAAAAAGATAATCGCCCTGACAAGGTATAGCACAAAAGTTTATTCTTAGTTCCCGTGTCTCCAGACCACCCTTTAAGCCAGATAGCTCTTCTTGCCAAGTTAGAGAGTGCTGCTGATCTAGCATTTAATTTGAACGCATCCGCAGAGGCATCTGATAAAGTCTACTGCCTTAAAGATGGTGGGAAAGACAGCTAGTAATTGATCTCTTGAAGTTTTATTTTGGATGTGAGATTCTAATTCTTGTAGCCACAATTTTAAAGACCTAGCAGTGGAAGTGGTGGCAATATTTGGTTTGAACGCTTGAGCAGAGGTCTCCCAAACTTTTTTCAGGTAAACCTCAGCTCGTCTATCCCAAGGGTTCTTAAGGGTGCCAAGGTCCTCAAATGGTAAAGGCAGACCTTTGAGATTTTGGCAATGGGGGCATCCAATTTAGGAGGCCTATCCCAACTGGCAGAGTCAGCCTCATCAAAAGGATAATTCCTTTTCACATTTCTTATCAGGTTTCTTCCATTCTTTTTGGATCAGAAACATTATATTCTCATTTACTGAAAAACCCAGTTTTTCTATGTCCTAGATCACCGAACATAATATCCTGAACAGTTTTTTGATCTCTGGATTCATCTACTTTCATAGTAGCACGGATTGCCTTTAGTAAAGAATCCATATCAGGAGAAAAAAGGGGTCTGCCCGTGGTTTCTTCATCCGCCGACGAGTCTGAAGTACCTAAGATTTCTCCTAGCTCACTCTTGTCTGAGGAATCTGAATCTGAATCTGATGTCCTGGTAGACAGGGCTTGTTTGCCAGAGGTTGTGGAAGGGAGGCACTTTTTAAACATTTTCATGGAATCAGACACTTCAGATTTCACAATATCCTTAATGCTTTGAAGTAGAGATGGGGACTCCTCTTCCACTACTTTGTCGACACAATGCTGACATAACATTTTTGGCCAGAAGGAAGCAAGCTTTTTACAAACAGCGCATTCTTTCCCTCTGGTCTTTAAAGGTAGCCTTTCTAGGTCCCTCTTTAATTGTCTAAAACAGAGAGAAGAGAAAAGAGAACCCCTTTAAACTATCAGAGAAAGAAAAAGGTTGGGGAAAGATCCCCTTACCCCACCAGGAGTACTGGTCTAACTTCATGACCATTCTGCGGTACGGCACGCTGACTGCTCTCATTCTCCATGGTTGAAGTCAAGGATAGAGCGCTTTCCATAGGAGAATTCAGGGCTCCCTGTAGGCTGGCTGCGCGCTTCAGGGACTACTGTATCCCTTGGTCGGGTCCCTTCTGGTGCTCCATGCTGCCTTTAGTAGGAGAATTACTACCTACTTCCGGAACGCACTCTGCATGCGTTCCAAACACCGGAAGTTGTACGGCGTACGTCCGATTTCGACCCGCTCGCGTGGGATTTCGCCTCTCCCCGATCCCTGTAATGTGCCCAGGCAGGAAAGAAGAAGAGGGAGGCTTTTATGCGTTAAAGGGGAGGGGGCTTTTATGCGTTGATCTTCGTTGTTTTCCTGTCCCTAAAGAGGCGGGTACCCTCCAGGAAGTGCCGTTGTGGAGGCGTAGGGAAAACCTTTTTACTCCTTGTTCACACATTGTTAAAGAGTAACTAAACCTTTGCATCAACTTTTAATGATGTCCCTAGTGCCAAAAAAAAATAAAAAAAATAAAATTCTAATATACTTTATTAATTTTGTATTTTTCTTAGTCTTTCCCTCCCTAAAGCGCAGAACGACTGGAATTTATGAACGGGGCGGCAGCAGCGCTGTGAGTACGGGAAGGAGTGCATATTGCTGCTCCTGCCTGTGCCTCCCAGAGGATTACTAACTCCTGGCATAGCACACGGGTACCCTGTACCCATGTACTATGTACTATACCAGGATTAGCTGAGCAGAGCGGCCCCTGCTTGTGTCCACTCCGCTAAGATAAGAGAGCTGCATGTCAGCTATTACCTTAGTGGAGCAGACAGAAGCAGGAGCCGCTCCGCTCAGCTAATCCTGGCACAGTACATAAATTTCACAGTCCATACTCCGTACACCACTGAGCTATCAGCAGTGTACAGAGATCTGAGTTTTAAGCGCACAGTGAATGGTGCGCTTTAGGAAGGGAAAAGAGTAAGGTCCCTTTCACACGAGCGAGTTTTCCCGCGGGTGCGATGCGCGATGTGCGACGTGAACGCATAGAACCTGCTCTGAATCCTGACTCATTAATTTCAATGGGTCTGTGTACATAAGAGTTTTCACACAGTTCTGCTTGGCCCCTTAAAAAACGCATTGCATCCGCAAGCAAGTGCGGGTGCGATGCGTTTTTCACTAATAGTAGCTAAGAGATGTTGTTTGTAAACCTTCTGTTTTTTTATCAAGCGCGTGAAAAACGTATCAAAACTGAATGCAATCGCAGACAAAACTGACTGAACTTGCTTGCAAAATGGTGCGAGTTTCACTGAACGCACCCGAACCTAATCCGTCACGGCTAAGGCCCCTTGCAGACGAGCGTGTCCGGATTAGGTCTGGATACACTGCGGATGCATTCAGTGAAAACTGCGATTTCGCAAACAAAGCCACTCAATTTTGTATACGATCGTGTTCAGTTTTTATCGCACGAGTGCAATGCGATTTAATGCGTTTTGCATGCTTGCGGATGCGATTTTCATGCAGCCCTATTCACTTCTATGTGCCAGCATTGCGTGAAAAATCGCAGAATATAGAAGGCCCCTTTCACACGAGCGAGAATTCCGTGCGGGTGCAATGCGTGATGCAAACGCATTGCCCCCAACCTGGAATCCGGACCCATTCATTTAAATGGGTCTGTGTACATGAGCGGTGGTTTACACCCATCACTTTTTGCATTGCGTAAAAAAATCGCAGCATGTTCTATATTCTGCGATTTTCATGCAACGCTGGCCCTATAAAAGTGAATGGGGCTGTGTGAAAATTGCATACGCAAGCAAGTGCGATGTGTTTTTCACGGATGGTTGCTAAGAGATGTTTGTAAACATTTAGGTTTTCTATCACGTGCGTGCAAAACGCATTAAATCGCATTGCACCCGCACAATAAAAGCTGAACGCGATTGCATACAAAACTGAGTGGCTTTGTTTGCGAAATCGCACAGTTTTCACTGAACGCATCCACAACGCATCTGGACATAATCCGGACACTCTCGTCTGTAAGGGGCCTAAGGAAAAAAAAACGAAATTAATAAATAAAGTATATTCAGGAAAAAAAATTAGGGCACTAGGGACATCATATTAAAAGTTGATGCAAAGGTTTAGTTACGCTTTAAGGTTCTTAAAGGGGACTGTCTACAGGGGAACATCCCCTTTCATATCAGCTGTTACAAATGTGATACTTCATAGCACCCATTCAAATCAATAGGCAACCCTGTTGTACATCATCACATTCAAATCTAGCAAAGAAATAATTCAATATAGATGACCTATCCTCAAGAACTGAGCCCTATCTCTCAGTCTCCATAAATGGAGAAGTGGTCACACATACGTGGCACTCTATGCCTACTTCAGTAGGAGTCCTGCAAGTAGTTGAGCATGCATACTCCAATTGAAATAAATGGACAGCGTGAGATGGGGAAACAGCTCCTTGTCTGAACACTATGTGTAGATTAAATTAAATGATCTGGACTGACATTCTGCTGTTTGGCCACAAGATGCCTCTGTTTCCTAAACACAGCTACAGACTGCATATTTCCATATTCATGAGAGGTGGAGTTACACACAGAGCCTGGAGAGGAAGAGAAAGTGAGCAGCCATCTTCGAGGGAGCTGAGACTGAGGAACTGTGTCAGCAGAGGATAAGACGGCATCCAGGTGTGGGAGCATACATCAGTGACCAGAGCTGCAGCTAAGTGAAGCCGATCCTGTCCAAGACCCGGATCCTGTCCAGAGGAAGGAGGATTGCTTCCAGGAACGCTGATGAAAGTTAAGGAGCAAAGCTACATACACTGCGGAACCACATGCTTGTTGGAGAGGCATTTGTTCTGTTCAGAGTCACCAGCAGATGCAGAGCAGACCCGGGTCTGTAAGATCGTGCACGCACCTCATTACAGTGTTGGCGCCTAGCGACTGAGACCAGGCCTGTTAGTTAGGGTCGGGCCACAAGTATTGCTACTGTCCATTGCAAGGACGCCACAACTTAGTGACATTTTACACTGGAGAGCTGATAAACTTCCCACAAACTCAAGCCAGGCTGGCGTTTTGCTCAGAAGGAATACTAAGGCAGGTGCTACAGGACCAGTTATGGGAGGGGGAATACTGTAGAGCTTTGTAAGATTGTAAGCTGTTGTGCTGCACCGGAGGTTAGCCTGCACCACACAACCAAACAGTTATTCTTGTTTATAGGGTAATAACAGGTAAGGTGTGGCAGTTTAGCTGCGCCCACCAAAAGGTAAATTACCACACTTTCCTCCTGCATCCATCGGAGGGCGCCACGCTGTGCAGCACAAGGATCTCAGCCTTCGGGCTGGGTGTATGTAACTTTATTGTATGTTCCTAGCATTTATGGTTGTGTTCATTACCACGTTTAAGTAAAATTCTGGTGGTGGTGGAGTTGTTTTCCTCGTTCGTGACTTCGCTGTATCGTGGGGAGCGCACCCCGGTACACGACTTACAAGAGTATCATGCATGCATTGTCACTTCTCCATTCCTGGTGACCATGAGACGGGCCCTGTTTGCAATAGGAGAAGGTCTCAGTGGTGAGACCTGCATGTATCAGACATTTGTGCCATAACCCGTGGATATGCAGTAATGTCCCCAGTGGGAATACACTTTTAAGTGAATTTTGATTCTGTTTTCTGCATAGTGCAATCAAATATAATCACGTCACTCACTTTTGTGGGGCCGATACCATACATTTCCAGAGGATGGCATATAGGCAGAGCAGGAACATTATAAAGATTCCAGCAGCAATGAGACCTGAAGACAAAATTGACATCATGTAAGACAAATATTATAAAGAATAGAGATAAGTGAGGAGGACAAGGGTCATCAATCCCAGTGGAAGTCCTTGATACTTAAAGGGAGTCTGTCACCAAAATATGACGATACACCCCTTACATGGCTCTCTAGCACACCTATCCATGATTCAAATGGTACCTTTGTCATTTTCTTCTGACTTTCACCGTTCGGTGTGTAGGAGCCCAGGCTGCTCTGCCTTCCTTTTACATTCCTCCCCAGCCTCTTCCTTGGCCCGCCCTGCAAGTACCTTGCGTCATCCACAGGACCGGCCGATATCCCAATGTGATGCCCATTGTGGGCACAGCTTTGCTACATGTACAATAGGCATCACAGTGCGCATGCCTGCGCTGGCGGTGCACTGCGCACCCGTGGGATAGCGGCCGGTCCTGTGGATGACGCAAGGGACTTTTCGTGCAGGACAAGGAAGAGGCTGGGGTGGACTAATGTAAAAGGAAGGCAGAGCAGCCTGGGCTCCTGCACACCGAACGCCGCCCCTAGGCACTTGCGAGCCTTCATTTGCATATGGATTAAACTGCGTTTTTGCTGCTGGTGAAAGTCAGAAGAAAATTACAAAAGGTACCATTTGAATCATGGATAGGTGTGCTAGAGAGCCATGTAAGTGGCGTATAACGTTATGTTTTGGTGACAGACTCCCTTAAATGGCATGGATGAAGAAAGACATAGGGTTGAGTTCTGTCTAGGTTTGCCTTACCAGGAACAAGTCCACTTGCGTGTCCTGGAAGAATGGTGCTACTGTTGGTGAAATGAGGAGGAGTTTTCCAGCTCCAATTTGTCGATGTTTCGAGGGTCTGAGAAGGTCCAAGCTTTTGATCAGTGCCATTTAGGAAATCTCCCTACAAAAACACAAGCCAGATGAGAACATAAATGATCTACAGTAGTTTTCTTCTAGAAGACATTCTTAGGAACAGTAGGACAGATCTACTAATACTGTATCGTCTCAATTACATACAAACACTTGTTCCCAGTAATTGCCTAGCGCTCAGCGGGTTTTTGAACTCTAACAGAAGTGAATGGAAAAAGCTGCACACGTGTGGCCGTATTGGGATACACTGCAGCCAGCAAAACGGGTCCCCTATTCTCAAGATGCTGGTCCTAGAGGTGACCATCTTTAAGGCCTCATGCACATGACCATGTATGTAATCGGTGCCAAATTATTTGCAGGTAGCAAACTGATCCATTCATTTATATGGGGGCATGCACACATTCATATCTTTTGTGGATCCGTGTAGCTGTCCACGAATTATACAGCATGTCCTATTCTTGTCTGTATCATGAGCTAGGATAGCCTTTCTTTTGATGGGCATGAGAAAAATACTGAATGCACCCTGAACTTCTCCATATTTTGCAGATCTGTTGTTGGTGGACCGAATTACGGACACAGCCGTGTGCATGAAGACCAAGTAGTAGGGTACTGGGCCAAGGGCACGTGGCAGATACACGTGACTCCATTATACCCAGGGGTGGGCTGGGACGGGGGGCAGGGAGGCAATTGCCCCCCACGCCACCCGAAAGCATGTTAAAAACGGCCGCTGGGCCATCTTTAACAAATATTTTTTATTAATTCCTCAGGGCCGCACCGCTGATCACCACAGGCGGCGCGGCTCTGGTTCTAGTTGCCGGCAGCAGTGGGGGGGCAGTAGGAGATGAGCGCTTCCATTGTGGAAGCGTTCATCTCCATATTAATTTGCATCGTCGTCCTGAGGACAGCGATACAGACGCCTCTCCCTCACCTGCCCTGCCGCAGCACAGGAGTCTCCCTTCCCTGTTCTTCTGATAGGCACTAATGCCTGCAGCTTATCAGAGGCCATCATTATCATCGCACTGCCCGAGTCGGGCAGCACACAGCAGGGACACAGGCCGGAAGTATTAGTGTATTGTTTTTTTTTTTCTTTGCGGGGGGACCTGGCACTATGGGGGCATCTGACATTTCTTACAGCCCCATTTTTTTGGGATGGCACTCTGGGGGCATTTATTTCTTGACTATTTTGGGGGGCACTATGGGGGCATTTCTTACTGGCACATTATGGGGGGGCACCATGGGGGATATGAGCACTATGGGGGCATCTGGGGTCTCTAAAGAGGCTTTTTTTATTGGCACACTATGGGGGGCACTATAGGGGAGAGCGGTACTATGGGGCATCTGTTGGCACTATAGGGGCATTATTTGGGGGCTCTAAAGGGGCCATTTTTATTGGCACATTATGGGGGCACTATGGCATCTGGTGGCACTAAGGAAGCATTTTTTTTTTACTGGCACATTATGAGAGGTACTATAGGGGAGAGCGGCACTATGGGGGAGTGGAGCACTATTGGTGCATCTGGTGGCACTAAGGCATTTTTTACTGGCACATTATGGGGGAGAGGAGTACTATAGGAGCATCAGCTGTGGGCACTAAGAAGGAGCATTTTTTTAACTGGCATATTATGGGGACACTGGAGAAGGGGGAGAGGAGCACTATGAGGGCATTTACTGGGGCAGTATATAAGGGTATTTTCTACTGGCATACATTATGGGGACATTAGCTCAACTGCGGGCACTAAGCGGGGGTATTTCATGTACTGTCATATTATAGGGAGAATTATTACTACTAGGGGGTATTATGCGGAGCTTTACTACTACTGGGGGGCTATGAGGAACATGATTACTAGTATGGGCACTATAGGGGCATTATTACTACTAAGTGTGCTCTGGCAGAGAATTATTTCTATTGGTGGGATTTTGGGGAGCACTGTTACTTTGGGGGGCACCCTGGCATAGCATCAGCTTAGCACAATTATTTTTGGGGGACATTATCTTTATACTATTAGTGTCTGGGAAGTCGCTATCATACTGTGGCTGCCCAGGAATATTAAAGCCCCCGTTAGTGCCCCCAGTAATAGTAATGCCCCCATTAGTGTGCCCCAGTAAGAGTAATGGCCCTATTAGAGCGCCCCAGAATGAATAATGCCCCCTATTAGTGCCCCCCAGTAAGAATAATCACCCCAGTAAAAGTAATGCCCCCATTAGTGACCCCCAGTTAGAGTAATGTGGCCCTCATCCCTCGGGAACCATCACTCGGGGCCGGCACACTGACTGTAGAGTGTTGTGTGAGAGTCCGGCAGCTTTCCTAAGCCCGGTTACAGAGACTGGGGAGAGGGGAGGTATCGTGATAGGAAAGGAGCGCAGCAGAAGAGTCGGGGACGGGAGGAGCGCAAGCCCGCGTCGCGTCTCATTGTTCTCTGGGAGAGAGAGCAGCTCAGTCCCGGCGCAACCACCATGCTGTGAGGCGAGAGTTTTCTGCTCTCCTTCAGCAGCGTCTTTGTGCTCCTGCTCCTCACCACCCGCAGCCCCTAGCTCTCCGGCTTCCAATCCATCCTGACCGGCGGTCTCGTCCTCTTCAGCTTCGAGCTGGTCCCGGAATGCCGGCCGATCACAGCTCGCCGCAGCCCACTCACCGCCAGCTGTCAGGACCGTGAGCGAGCAAGTCAGACAGTCTGCACTGCAGTCTGAAATGAATCCTGTGTCCGGGTCTAAAAAAGGCTTGTACCTGGGCACAGGATTACAAACCTGGACTGTCCGGGTCAATCCCGCATGGGTGGCAACCCTATGTGTAGAGACAGGCCTCAACTATAGAATTTTAACTGTACAGTGTTTGTTGCGGACCTATTGACTTTAATAGGTCCACAGTCCGCATTTTGTGGACAAGTAAAGGAAACGTTCTATCTTTTTGCAGAATGGATGCGAAAAGCACAAGGATCATCCGTGCGCTTTCCACATGTGTATGTCCGTTCTGCAAAAAGATTGACTATCGAGGTCATCAAACTGGTGTAAAGTAGAACTGGCTTAGTTGCCCATAGTGAACAATCAGATTTCAATTTTCATTTTTGACAACTCCTTTCGAAAATGAAAGGTGGAATCTGATTGGTTGCTATGGGCAACTAAGGCAGTTCTACTTTACACCCCTTTATAAATGACCCCATATGTCTGGGGACATACAGACTCATTGAAAACAACGGGTGCACAAATAAAACGCGGACGGCATATGAAGCGTTTCTGTATTGTGTGGACTGTAAAGCAGATAGTCGTGTGCATGAGGCCTACAAGAGAAAATAAGTCCTTGTTGTCCATAGCAACCAATCACAGAGCAGCTTTCATTCCTGATAGTGCTCTTCTAAAACGAAAGCTGTGCTGTGATTGGTTGCGATGGGCAACAAAGCTTCTCTAGAATCACACAAGGGACCTTGTGCAAGGTCCGGGACCTGTAGGAATTTTATATTAAAACTATGGCTATACCTCTGTATGCATCAAATTTGATACACAGCCATGTGAATTTTTCTGTCACTCATTTATATGGAAGCATTTTTTCAATGAGAGAATATCTTAATACTACAGTGGCATATGGAGGCATCATACAGCAGCACACCGAGTCCCTATGCTCATAGAGGGAGATTTATCAAAACTGGTGTAAAGGAAAACTGGCTTAGTTGCCCACAGCAACCAATCAGATTCCACCTTTCATTTTGCAGAGGAGCTCTGAAAAATGAAAGGAGGACTCTGATTGGTTGATGTGGGCAACTAAGCCAGTTCTACTTTACACCCATTTTGATAAATCTCCCCCTTTAATACTTCCATAAAGGCACAGTTCACACAACATATGAACACATGCCACATACAGTATCAGATATAAGCCCCCATGCAAGGAAATTGCACAAATGTATAGGAAAGAATACAAGCTCCTTCCCCTTGTCTATAGATAGATCTTCCTAGGTCAGTGACGACACGTTCATTGGTCACGTGGCCTAGGTGCAGCCCAGCCCCATAGAAGTGAATGGGGCTGAGCACGATACCAAGCACAGTCGCTATACAATGCACGGAGAAGGCCACGGCACTCACAAGGAGCGGCAGTACCTTCTCAAACAGCTGATCGGCAGAGGTCTCGGGTGTCAGACCCTCACCGATCAGTATAAAAATCTTGGAAAACCCTTTTAAAGCACCACACAGTAGCAGATCCTGCGGATCACAGATGCCTGTGCCTCTATAGATCTAGGGCTGTGCATTACCTCTATACAGTACAATGCACATCACCTCCACTTATTAAAGGGGTACCCCAGCTTTTTGATATTCATCATGACATTCTCCAGATAGGTCATCAGAGGTATCAGAGTGATGAGGGTCCGACACCTGGCACCCCCCACCGATCAGATGTTTTTAGCAGCGACTGGCTCCAGAGCCTAAACACAGGACTGTGCCAGAAGCAGAAGGCTCCATCCCCTGTGTAATGACTGACAAATACAGACAGACCCTGAACTTTCCCCGATGCAGCCAGCCTACAATCACTGCCTACCGTCACCTTGTCACGATCCATGTGTCCCCAGTGCAATGAACAGGATTAATATTAACAGGAGGGTGTTTAAAGAGGAGCCATCACATGCCCTGCCATATCTGCTTTAGTAACTGCTTGTCAATAACAATTCTGGAACACCTATTCTTTTGACTATGTTGTGCTGTCCCTCTATTATTCCAACTAGTTATGAATGAATTGCCGTCAGTTTGCAATAAAGGTCCATCTGGTGCCACCAGTGCCGTAGCACTGATTGGATAGGATCTGAGCGGGCAGGGACACACCCCCAGTTAGTAACATCCAGATGGACCTTCATTGCAAACTGCTATTATGACCCATGTTGTGCCATTCCTCTGTTATTTCTATTAGAAGATAATACATTTCCAGCAGTCTGCTGTAAGGGTACAGATGGGTGTTACCAGTTGGGGGGTGTCCCTGCACAGTCTGACACTGGCAGCCATGATTGGATAATGTCAGACTGTGCAGGGGACACCCCCCCAACAGGTAACACCCTACTGCAGACTGCTGGCAATTCATTCATAACTTCTAGCAGGAATAATAAAGAAATGGAACAATATCGAGTCATAAGAATAGATGTTCCAGGATTACTACAAGGGGAATGCAAGCAGTTACTAAAACAGACGTGTCAGTTGAGGTGACTGCTTCTTTTTTAAAGGGGTTCTCCGGGATTATTATATTGATGACCTATCCTCAGGATAGGTCATCAAAATGAGATTGTCGGGGTCCGACACCCCCACTGATCAGCTGTATGAAGAGGCTGTAGGTTCGGTGAGCGCTTAATCATCTTCCTAGGCCATGTGATGTCAGTCACATGGCCTAAGCGCAGATCAGGTATGAGCTGCAATACCAGGCACAGCCACTATCAAATGGATGGCGCTGTGCTCGGTAAGCAGCAAGTAGCTGATCGGAACTGGTCTCAGGAGTTGGACCCCGCTGATCTCTTATTTATTATAAGGACAGGTCATCAATGTGATAATCCCAGAAAAAAAAATTCCGCCACAGTTCCATTCATCCAAAAAGGGAGCTTGCAGATATCCATATGCCACCAAAACAACCTCATTGAACTGATTGAAAGTTGTAGAAATTTCACTAGCAAATCTATCATGTGTGATCACCACCATTATGAGCAAAAGATATTGGAGAAAATATGTCGGCAAGCACGCCTAACCAGCTCCTGCCCGTGTCCTAGTCAATATGGCAGCCACATCTGTCCTGCAGAGCTGTCCGCCTCTAGCCTTCTTCCAAACTATGCCGCCCTTCTGGTTTCTCCGCTTTGAACATTTGTTTGAGGAGCACAGGAATTTCAGGGGAGGTGGGATAGCAGATTCTTCTACCTGTCCTAACCGGCTCGTCCCATCCTCAGGACACGACAGAACACCCTGCAAATCCTCTAGATCAGGAAGAACCATCTAAAAGGGGCGATCCAGTTCGGAGCCGCCTTAACTATTGTATAAAAAGGGAATATAATAAAATATTATTGGAATTCTGCCCACTACAAGCAGGAAGGATTCCGATAATGGGTCTGAAGTGCTGCCTGGCACTGCCAGCGCGGAATGTAACGCACAGGAACTGGAGATGCCCACGAGTGCCAAGGTGTGGGGGGGGGAAGGGGGGGAATGCTGCTGTGCTCCATAAATGGTATTTAGAGAACATTTCCTTCTTGACCACATACATTTTGCTGCAAAATCGAATGGATGCTGCAGGCCTTACACGTGGATCTTGCTGCAGATTTTAAGGATGAAATCTGACGCAAATTCAGCAAGATAAGAGTATATGCAGGCAGTGAATATCAGGCGGTGAAAATCCACAGCGAGGTTTTCAAAAGCGACAGTGCTGAAGCTTTCCCCGTGAAAACTGACCTGCCGTCCAAATTTTTAAATCTTTGGCAGTGCAGAGTGAGAACTGGAGCAAAATCCATCGAAATCTGCAAGTAATTTAGATTGTGGTGCCGATTTGGCACGGAAAGGCAAAAAAAAAAAACACCTTAGGCCTCATGCATACGAAAGTGTGTTGTCTGTGCCCGTGCTGTGGACCCATTCGCTCCGTAGTGCTTCCGATCCGTGCCTCAATTCCGCACCGCACCTTCCGGATTACCAACCCATTCAAGTCAATGAGTCTGCATCCATGATACGGCATTCACATGGTATTGCGGGCCACCATACGTCGTGTGCATGAGGCTTATAGGCACACCATTCAGATCATAATCTGAAATCCCAAGATCTTTTTTTTTCAGATCATCAGGGACGAGCGTTTGTTCCTGATAATCTGGTCGTGTAAACCTGTCATTACAGTATGCGAGTATCAGCTAGCACTTGGATACAATGATATGCCGGCGACCTTATTACAACCGTAGGGTGCATTGACGTAGCTTTGTGGATTGTCTTTAAGGCTCAGACGAGTGGGTTTAAGGCAAGAAATGCGCTGCGTGTGCGAGCGTGGTTTCCCTCTGACAGGGCGCATGGCATTATAATGATTTATAACGCTGTGTGTCCCTGCCAGACCGGGAATCTACTGAACTGTTCTGACATAATGCAGTCCGTGTAATTCAGTAGATTCCAGGTCTGGCAGGGGGACACACTGTGATGCCATGCGGTGGCCACTTCTGGGATCATGCACCATACATTGGGCACATGATCCTAGCCTGGGATTAGAGTCCACAGTGCATGCACGAGTCTGAATATCTAGCAGGGGTTGAGGATTATAACCCCAGGCTAGGATCACGTGCCGTACATTGGCCAATGCATGGGATCGGGACACAACCCAGATAACCCCTTTAAGTGTATAAGAGGAAGCTGCGACACCCTGCACCGCCCGCTGCAAAGTAGGATCGATGGACCAATGTAGCCAATAAAGAGGCTGTGGTCCCTTCAAACGGCTCACTTGGAAATTGACCTGTGGTGCGGATTGTGAAATCTGCAGAATTCCAACCGTTTGTGTGGATTTTCGCAATGCAAAGGATGAAATTTGGGAGAAATCCACGACAAACTCTGCAAGTAACAGATACAGATTTGGTTCATCTTTGGTGCGGAAACACAGCAAAAAACGCCCAGAAATCCACATAAACTGCTCTGTAGTGTATATATAATCTCAGGGGTTATTCACAAATTGTGATAATGTTGTCTCTTTGGAAAAAAATAAAATAAAAATCACAGAAAAAACACATGACTGATGTGTGAATAGACCCCAATGTCTGTACTGGTGTTTAGTCTCAGAATGCCAAAAAGCAGAGATACTGAAAATGGAGAGAAATCGAATCGCAGCATGTTGCAAATTTGTAGGCAGTGTTGTTACAGTGTGCAACAAAGACGCTTTCTGCATATAGAACTGGTTTAACCCAATCTGTAGAGATTTTAATTCTTCTCGCCACTGGTTTTCCAAAATGTGAACCACCGTCATTTGCTGACAAATTACTGATACAATCTCTAGATCCCAAGTTATGTCATGGTACAGAGGGGCATATTCTCTGCATGCCATGGTACATGGGGGCGCACTCCCTCCACACACACACACACACACATGCCATGGTACATGGGGGGGGGGCACTCCCTCCACACACACACACACACATGCCATGGTACATGGGGGGGCACTCCCTCCACACACACACACACATGCCATGGTACATGGGGGGGCACTCCCTCCACACACACACACATGCCATGGTACATGGGGGGGGCACTCCCTCCACACACACACACACACACATGCCATGGTACATGGGGGGGCACTCCCTCCACACACATGCCATGGTACATGGGGGGGCACTCCCTCCACACACACACACACACACATGCCATGGTACATGGGGGGGCACTCCCTCCACACACACATGCCATGGTACATGGGGGGGCACTCCCTACACACACACACATGCCATGGTACATGGGGGGGCACTCCCTCCACACACACACACATGCCATGGTACATGGGGGGGGGCACTCCCTCCACACACACACACACACATGCCATGGTACATGGGGGGGCACTCCCTCCACACACACACACATGCCATGGTACATGGGGGGGCACTCCCTCCACACACACACACATGCCATGGTACATGGGGGGGCACTCCCTCCACACACACACACATGCCATGGTACATGGGGGGGCACTCCCTCCACACACACACACATGCCATGGTACATGGGGGGGGGCACTCCCTCCACACACACACACATGCCATGGTACATGGGGGGGGCACTCCCTCCACACACACACACACATGCCATGGTACATGGGGGGGGCACTCCCTCCACACACACACACATGCCATGGTACATGGGAGGGGTGGCATTCCCGCCACACACACACATGCCATGGTACATGGGGGGGGGGGCATTCCCGCCACACACATGCCATGGTACATGGGGGGGGGGGCATTCCCGCCACACACACACACTTGCCATGGTACATGGGGGGGGGCATTCCCACCACACACACACACGCCATGGTACATGGGGGGGCATTCCCACCACACACACACGCCATGGTACATGGGGGGGGGGGCATTCCCGCCACACACACACACACATGCCATGGTACATGGGGGGGGGGGCATTCCCGCCACACACACACATGCCATGGTACATGGGGGGGGGGGCATTCCCGCCACACACACACACATGCCATGGTACATGGGGGGGAGGGCATTCCCGCCACACACACACACACATGCCATGGTACATGGGGGGGAGGGCATTCCCGCCACACACACACACATGCCATGGTACATGGGGGGGCATTCCCACCACACACACACACGCCATGGTACATGGGGGGGGGGCATTCCCGCCACACACACACACGCCATGGTACATGGGGGGGGGCATTCCCGCCACACACACACACACACATGCCATGGTACATGGGGGGGCATTCCCGCCACCCACACACCCACACATGCCATGGTACATGGGGGGGGGCATTCCGCCACACACACACACACACACACATGCCATGGTACATGGGGGGGGGGGCATTCCGCCACACACACACACACACACACACATGCCATGGTACATGGGGGGGGGCATTCCGCCACACACACACACATGCCATGGTACATGGGGGGGGGGCATTCCGCCACACACACATGCCATGGTACATGGGGGGGGCACTCCCTCCACACACACACACACATGCCATGGTACATGGGGGGGGCACTCCCTCCACACACACATGCCATGGTACATGGGAGGGGTGGCATTCCCGCCACACACACACATGCCATGGTACATGGGGGGGGGGGGGCATTCCCGCCACACACACACACACACACATGCCATGGTACATGGGGGGGGGGGCATTCCCGCCACACACACACACATGCCATGGTACATGGGGGGGGGGGGGCATTCCCGCCACACACACACACTTGCCATGGTACATGGGGGGGGGGCATTCCCACCACACATGCCATGGTACATGGGGGGGGGGCATTCCCACCACACACACACATGCCATGGTACATGGGGGGGGGCATTCCCACCACACACACACATGCCATGGTACATGGGGGGGCATTCCCGCCACCCACACACACATGCCATGGTACATGGGGGGGGCATTCCGCCACACACACACACACACACACACACGCACGCCATGGTACATGGGGGGGGGGGGGCATTCCGCCACACACACATGCCATGGTACATGGGGGGGGGGGCATTCCGCCACACACACATGCCATGGTACATGGGGGCATCCCCTTCACACGCCATAATACAAGGGGGTATTTACTCTACATGCCATAATACAAGAGCGCTTTTCTTCCGCACGCCATGGTACAAGGGAGAATCTCCTCCACATGCTAGGGTACAAGGGGGCATTTTTTTCCGCATGCCATAATACAAGGGGGCATTACCTCGGCATGCCATAGTACAAGGGCATTACCTCCGCACACCATAATACAAGGGCATTTCTTCCGCGCACCATAATACATAGGGTTCTTCTATGGTTTAACCAAGTTCTGTTATACATTAGGTCAGAGGCCAGCGTAGATCAGTGCCCACCAGCACACAAGGACTACAGGAAAACAAGTGCAAAACAAGCTGACATATTCTGAATAATTAACCATGCCCCAATGCCGCGTAGACCTTTAACCCACAATCTGTGATCGCTCTGCAGATTATCTCGCCAGGCCTGCATTGCACAGCTGAGTCTGCACTATGGGATGCTCAGTCAGCAGCTGATGGATCAGTCTGGACTCTGGGAGAAGAGAGGGAGATGGGGGGCTCTGGGAGAAGAGAGGGAGATGGGGGGCTCTGGGAGAAGAGAGGGAGATGGGGGGCTCTGGGAGAAGAGAGGGAGACGGGGGGCTCTGTATTTCTCCTCACCCTCCCCCCAATCTCCTCACCTGTAATCCCGAGGGATAGCTCCACCTGTGTCCCCCAGACATGGCAGTAGCCCCTTTCACCAGTCTGCCCGGAGTCCCTGGGGCATTCTCGCCCTTTGGTCGTATTTGGGCTGCCTGTCCCTGATTGGCCCCTGGCTCTGTGAACACTCAGCTAAATTCTCTTTTGTCTCTGTATTTGGAAACTGCTCTGTGTAAAGTTTCTCTCACCCTCCCTTTATAATGTATGTCTCTGTCCTATTCCCCCTCCCCTGGGATCTCCCACACACCCCCAGGCAGTGCTGGTAACACCCACAAACCCGACTCATTGCCTCCTACAAGGGAGTAACCTATTTGCACAGACAGTCATGATGTAGCAGAGCTGAACATTGTCACTAGCTGCAACTCATCGATCCACCGTGAATTTTTTTTAAAAATGTCAGCCAAGGCAGAATATGTGATAAGATAATATATGATCATATTCTCACCTAGTTTATTCCACTTTCTCCAATCTTTTGTTTGTTTGGCTGCGGCGATGATGTCCCGTATAATTCACGTGACCACTGCAGTCAATCATTGGACTCAGTGGTCACGTGTCATATACAGTACCACTGCGGCCAGTGATTGGCTGCAGAGGTGTCCGAGTATACGGACAGGTCATTGCTACAGCCAAGAAGATGACGTCATGGCTGCGGCAAGAGGGAGGATCGGAGCAGCAGCACTGGAAGAGGCATGGGGTGTAATGGGCGAGCATATGTTATTGCATTATTTTATGACAATTCCTGCCTTGGCTGATTGTTTTTTTAAATAAGGAAAACCCTTTTAACTCCTTGACGTATCACAGGGCAGAAAGAATGCAGCTCCAAAGAGTTCAACGACAAATTCAGCTCTGCTACATATGTATAAATATATGCCTCGCAGTCTCGGTAACGTCTCATTTGAAAGGTGTCATAAGGACTTCTAATTATGTTGCAGTTGTTGGATTGTTTTCGCAACATTTTCATGAGCATACTATTTAGGCCACATTCACACGACCGTATGAATGAGCCTGCATCCGTTCCGCAATTTACGGAACGAGTGCGGACCCATTCATTTCTATGGGGCCGCAAAAGATGCGGACAGCACACTGTGTGCTGTCCGCATCCGTTGCCCCGTGCCGCGGCCCCGCAAAAAAAAAATAGAACATGTCCTATTCTTGTCCGCAACCATGGACCGCACAGGGGCCGGTGTCCGTGTTTGGAACCGCAAAACACCACGTTAGTGTGACTGTAGACTTAGGATGCATTCACATCTCCGTTTAGCTTTCTGTTCTTCTGATCCATCAGAAGAAGAGATGGAAAAAAACTGGATCCTGTAAAAAAAACGGATCCTGTTGCATCAGTTGTCATCTGTTTGAGCCGTTTCGTCTGAGATCGTTTTTTTAGATGAGGAAGTCCTGCATGCAGTACTTTTTTTTTTCTGTCTAAAAAAATGGATCTCAGACGGAAATGGCTCAAACAGATGACAACTGATGCAACAGGATCCGATTTTTAACAGGATCCCGGAAAAAACCCCACATATCCTATGTAATCCTATGCATAAAGGCTCATGCACACGACCGTATGTATTTTGCGGATCCGCAGAAAATATGAATGACGTCTGTGTGCATTCCGTATTTTGCGGAACGGAACAGCTGGCCCCTAATAGAACAGTACTATCCTTGTCCGTAATGCGGAGAATAATAGGACAAGTTCTATTTTTTTGTGGAGCGGAAATACGGACATACAGAAACGGAATGCACACGGAGTAACTTCCATTTATTCTTCGCGGGCCCATTGAAATATATGGTACCGTATATGGTCCGCCAAAGGAAAACGAACAGACACGGAAAGAAAATATGTTTGTGTGCATGAGCCATAACTGATGCAACAGGATTGTTTTTTTTTTTCTCTCTCTCACATTCTGACGGATCAGAATAACGGAAAGCTAAACAATGATGTGAAAGCACCCTTAGACCAGTTTAGTGAATTTGAATCTGTCTTACAAGAAAACAGCCACTAGAGGTCAGACTTAAACCAAAGAAGACAAACCAGATTTATGAAAGGATCATAAATGGGGTGCAAATTGAAGACAGTCCTTGCCAATACGTCAGTTTTTTTGTTTTTGTTTTTATTACTCCAAAAAAAGTCAAGCTTAGTAAATGTGCCCCTCTAAATTAATGAGGACCGGACTGTATAGTCTGTTTGCCTTGTTAATGGTGACGCGGTATTGCAGATACTGCGCAGTCTTCAGTAGGTTAATTAGATCCTGCTGTGCCCTGTACAGCTGCATGGTACCTGATCGCAGCGCGGCCTCGTCGCAACCGCACCATGTAGTCGTACCCTTAGGATACAGCCACATATGCAGGTTTTTTGATGCAGGTTTTGAAGTCAGAATCAGAAGTGAATCTTAAAAAATTCCTATGTCAAAAAATGCTGTGTAAACAGCCCTTTAGGGTATATTCACATGTTCAGGTTTCAGGTGTTCCGGGTCTGTTCCGTTTGTTTTTTCTGTATACAGAACCATTCATTTCAATGGGTCCGCAAAAAAAACGGAAGTTACTCCATGTGCATTCCGTATGTCTGTTTCGCAGAAAAATAGAATATGTCCTATTATTGTCCGCATTACAGACTAGGATAGGACTGTTCTATTAGGGGCCGGCCGTTCCGTTCCGCAAAATACGAAATGCACACATCCATATTTTTTGCGGACTGCAAAATACATACGGTTGTGTGCATGAGACCTTAGGCTGGGTTTCCAAGGTCGAGTTTATGCCGTTTTTGAAGTCAAAACCAGGTGTGGATCCTAAAAGGAGCGTCAGTATAAGGGTCCATTCACACATCCGTGTGTGTTTTGCAGATCCACAGCAGCAATGTGCGTTCTGCATTTTGCGGATCGCACATTGCCGGCACTAAGAGAATATGCCTATTCTTGTCTGCTATTGCGGACAAGAATAGGACATGTTATATTTTTTTTCAGGGTTCGGAATTGCGGACCCGGAAGTGCGGGTCCGCAATTCCGCATCGGGGCCGCACAACGTGCGGCCCCATAGAAATGCATGGGTCTGCAATTCCGTTCCGCAAAATGCGGAATGGAATTGCAGATGTGTGAATGGAGCCTATAGGCCAGATACTTACCTCACCTCTTTTTGGAATCTGGTTTTAGCTAGAAAAACTGCATCTGAAGACCTTAGAGCAGGAATCAGCAACCTCCAGCACGCCAGCTATTCTGAAACTACAACTCCCAGCATGCTCTTTCCACTTGTGTGGGAGTTTAGAGAGCAGCTAAGCAAGTGTGCATGATGGGAGTTGCTGACCCCTGCCTTAGAGGGTGGCCGCCCGTACCCCTGCCCCAGCTGTGTACGTAAACCATGATGATGACGTCTGCTGATGTCATCCACAGGCGGTGTGATGTCACTTTTCTCTCAGTGCCCAGAGTCAGCTGAGGGTGAAGCAGGCATGAGACAGCAGGATATCCTGTGTGCACAGCGGTATGTCAGTCATAAGAGGCTTTGGGGTGTTCCCCTGCTGCATACAAAGTAGTGGAATACGTGATTAGGGTTACTCATGTGCTATTCTGGGTCACAGTATATAAAATCGCTGTTTGGAAACTGGTTTGAACCAACTTTCTAGATCCCTTGTAACAGTAAGCAGGATGCTGACCTGATTTGTGCTTCTTCAGCAGTAAGTCACAGAGGTCACGTCTGCTTCCAGATCGCAGTGCGACATTGCATGTTATCACCGGTAGCGCCTGAAATCGCATCTGTACCTGCTGTGTCATTTGCCAATAAATCCCTATTATAGCAATCAGCATTTACACGCTTGGCATATCACACGAGATGCCGCCCTCAGGATGCTGAACAAAAATTGAACATACGGTCAATTGACCAAAAATTGCTTTTAGGGGTCCTATTGTTTATATTAAAACTACAAACTTTATTATTGACTAATTAAAATACTACTCGGAGAAGACAATACTATTGAGTGGTTTAAAACTATCAGGCCTAGTTCACCCGAACGTGTGTGATCCGTGGCCGTATTGCGGGCCGCAATACATGGCCACAGTTCCGTGTGCATTCCGCATCACGGATGCGGACCCATTCACTTCAATGGGTCCGCAAATCCGGAATAGTGGAACGGCCGCACGGAACGGGACCCCTCGGAAGCACTACGGAGTGCTTCCGTAGGGGTTGTGTCCTGTACTTCGGTTCCGAAAAAAAGATTGAACATGTTCTATCTTTTTGCGGAACGGGCGGATCGCGGACCCATTAAAGTGAATGGGTCCGCGATCCGATGAGGCTGACCTACGCAATCTGCGGGCCGCAGCACGGGCACGGGTCACACACGTTCGTGTGAACTCGGCCTCAGGAGCAGTGATGGTCAGTTCGCCAGCGAACACATGCGGGCTGCCATCTTGACTCACAACTCCGGCGATGCACAGGTAAGCCAGTCTGAAATCAAATGCGGTCACCGGGAACAGCCCGATGAAGGCCCCCGGTGGCTGTTCTCGGAACTGCCTGCTCCCGGTGACCGCATTTGATTTCAGACCGGCTCGTGGCACAGGTAAGGGCTTACCTGTGCATCGCCGGACTTGTGAGTCAAGATGGCAGCCCGCATGTGTTCGCTGGCGAACACTGCGAACTGACCATCACTGATCAGGAGACAGTAAGGGCTTGGACATGTTCACTGTCTATCTGAAGTGGTCTCTGTCACTAGGCTATACACTCTGTTTAAAGGGTAGGTGGTCTACCAAATACTCTATAGCTATTGCTAGCAGTGTATTGATTAACAGGTGCTAGATACTGTGGATCTACTAGAAAGATAATGGCACTACTCCTCAAATGGGTTGTGTAATAGCGCCACAGCTTACTACTGTATCTGTGAGACTCTATGGTATGGCCCCTGGTGATGAATCAGCGATGTCCAGATGGACACTTATAAATAGAAGATTCCTATTATTGATGGGTTAGCAGTGCTGCTATTCCACTAGAGACACACTATCTAGATAGCCGAACAGTGTTTCCGACCCTACAAGGTATAATTAGTAGCCCTATTGCTGTATCCTGCCTAAAAAACAATAACTATCACTACCCCACCCGACATGTTTCGCCACGATGCGGCTTCGTCAGGGGAGTTGGAGTATTATTTTTCCGACTGAAAGTTAATAAATGAATTACCAGCAGTCTACATTAATGGTACAGATGAGTGTTACCTGTTGGGGAGTGTCCCTGCACAGTCTGACATTATCCAATCAGCGCTGCCAGTGTCAGCCCCCAACTAGTAACACCCATCGATTCCCTTACTGCAGACTGCTGGTAATTCATTTATAATCTTCTAGTAGAAATAATACAGGAATAGCACAAAATAGGTCATACGAATAAATGCTCCAGAATTCGTATTACATAGGGAATTTAAGTAGTTACTAAAACAGACATGTCAGGAGAGGGGACAGGTCCTCTTTAAAAAGTCGCAAAATAGGGTTACTGCTATAGGCCATAGAAGTGAATGGGCTAGTGTGCTATCCGCAATCAGATTGCATATTAGACCTCATGCACATGACCGTATCTGTTTTCCGGATTCCAGACGACTGCATGCCGCCATTTATTTTTTAACTCCTGTAGAAATGTCCTATTCTTGTCCGGAAACAGACAAGTATAGGACATGTTCTATCTTTTTTGGAAGGACATGGAACAGACATATGGATGCGGACAGTACACGTTGCGCTGTCTGCATCTCTTGCAGCCCCATTGAAATGAATGGATCTGCATCCCATCTGCAAAAAACGCAGATCACATGCGGACAGAACATACGGTCATGTGCATGAGGCCTAATAAAATACAGTCGTGTCCATGATGTTTTTTCATTGTACTCCCCAGGTGAAAGTGGCCATGGCACATTATGTCACTACCATATGTGATGTTTCTTTCACGTGTGTGCTTTAGCACGTCTTTTTATGGTTTTTTTTGCAACCCATGCGTTTTTCTACAGAAAAGTGGGTAACCCCCTAAAAAATGCAACACTCACTGCCGTTTGCGTTTCTTTCAAGGCATGCCGTGAAGGGACCCTCCCTGTATTCCATGTACACTGCTAGGATGTAAGAGCGCCTCCACGCATAGGGGGATTTTGCGCCCCTATGTTAGCCTATGAGGATGAAAATTGTCACTGCTCTGCTGCGGAAGATTAATTCTGCAGCGGAACAGAATGCAAATAATGTTTTGCAACATAATTCACAAAGGAATACCCATCCTGTTCCATTGCGGAAAAATCCACAACAAAATCTGCATGTCGTACTTTTATTCCGGCCGCCTCTCGGCATGCGCTGCCGTGCTGCCGCTGGAACTCCGCCCCTATTATAGTCAATGGGGCCGGAGTGGTAGTCCAGGGGTACGCGTGCACTTGCGGCAGCACGGATGCAACAGGCTGTTTACCCGCCGGAACAGCCTGCAGGAGTTCCTTGCCGCTAGTGTGAAAGAGGCCTAACCAAGACAAGGTTGGAAGATTGTTTCTCTGATGAAAGTTTGTTCAAGTAAAGCTGTTCAACGTTATACAAGGTCTGGACTCAAGTTATTTCATCATCCCCTTCATCCACTACCCCTTGATTTGCTTTGCACGACTGCGCCTGGGATTCCAGCATATCCGGGTAGGAGCACCGTGACATGTTCTACACCATTAAGGGACATTTAGGCTACCCTTACACGACTCTGGCATTCCTACACCTGGGTACCACCAACACCATCTACTTAAGGGGACCCCATCCCTTGTTCCTTCACTGCAACTGGCGTCACGACAAACACTTTTCTCATCTTAAAGAGATCCCTCTCATCTTAAAGAGATCCCATGGACGTTGACCCCCATGCGCTGCAGACATGTTCTATTTTTTGCCACATCTTTTGCAGCCCCATTGAAGTGAATGGGATAGGATGCGGACCAAAAATCTGTTCGTGTGCATGAGCCCTAAAGACGATTTCCACAGCATCTCTGATCAATGGTCCATGAAAGCCACTGACAGAACACAGATGCCATCCCTGTTCGGCCAGTGGTTTCCAATGACCCAATGGGCGTGTTTGGTCTGCACCACGAACCAAAGTAGTGCATGTTTCTGGTCAGTGCAAAAACAAGGATTTGTGAATAAACACATTAAAATCAATGAATATGTATGCTGTCCGCAAACTACATGGATGTGTGAATAAGCCCTAACTGTGGTTTGCCGCTGAGGCATGTATTTTTTTGGCAAGCAGCAAGATATTGCAGTTGCTTTCTGCTAGATTTTTGAGGCTCAAAACTTAAGCCAATTGGATCATCAGGTGGACAAGTCCAGCCCTATCTTTTGGGGTTTTTAGGGTACGGCCACATTGTCATGTTCCCTGATACCGTTTTGGAAGCCAAAATCAGGACATTGCATTCAAAAAGGAAAAGTCGTATCTATCCTTTAGGCCTCATGCACACAATCGTATTTTCAGTCTGCAGCCAATCCACATTTTTCTGTGGATCGAATGCATACCTATTCATTTCTATAAGGCCTCAAGGGGCCACAAATTATATTCTTAGAAAAGGCATTTCTATAATGGGGCCCGCAAAAAGTGCAGGATGCACCGCAAAACGGATATGGTAATCAACACCTGATTTTGGCTTCCAAAAGTGCATCAAGAAACCTGACCGTGTGGTCGTAGGTTCACACAGTTTTTTGAAGGCGGTATTGAGGCAGATTTTTCTCCAGGTTTTTTTCAGCCAAAGCCAGAAGTGGATACATAAGGAATTGGAAATATAAAGGAAAGATTTATACTTCTCCCTCCTGCTGGATCGACTTCTCGCTTTGGCTGGAAAACCAGAAGGGAAATCTGCCTCATAGTACCATAGTTTATAAGGCTGAAAAAATACATCTGTCCGTCCAGTTCGGCCTGTTATCCTGCAAGTTGATTCAGAGGAAGGCGAAAAAAATTCCTTCCCGACTCCAATCAGTCAATCAGAATAACTCCCTGGATCAACGACCCCTCTCTAGAAATTCATCCAGGCTCTTTTATTGTACTCACCATCACCACCTCCTCAGGCAGAGAGTTCCATAGTCTCACTGCTCTTACCGTAAAGAATCCTCTTCTGTGTTTGTGTACAAACCTTCTTTCCTCCAGACGCAGAGGATGTCCCCTCGTCACAGTCACAGTCCTGGGGATAAATAGATGATGGGAGAGATCTCTGTACTGCCCCCTGATATATTCATACATAGTTTTTAGATCTCCCCTTAGTCTTTTTTTCTAAAGTGAATGACCCTAATTTTAGTGAATAACCCTAATTTTGATAATCTTTCTGGGTCCTGTAGTCCACCTATTCCAGTTATTACTTTAGTTGCCCTCCTCTGAACCCTCTCCAGCTCTGCTATGTCTGCCTTGTTCACAGGAGCCCAGAACTGTACACAGTACTCCATGTGTGGTCTGACTAGTGATGTGTATGTAAAGTGGTAGGACTATGTTCTCATCACATGCATCTATGCCCCTTTTGATGCAACCCTGACACTGGTTTCTACAGCTTAGTTTGCTGTTCACTAAAATCCCTAAGTCCTTTACCATGTCAGTGTTACTCAGTGTTTTACCATTTAGTATGTACTGGTGACTTGCATTATTTCTTCCCATGTGCATGACGCAGGTATTGGCTACCAGCTCACCTCCAACCCCATACCCCACTCTCGCCGTCCCCAGAATAATGACACGTACTCCAGGCTGGATTGAATCGGCCACAGCAGCTGTTTTTATTAATACATATTTTAACTTTTCCATAAAAGAATATACAACCAACCCATATGTAACGGCATATGACAACACCCCCACCCCCCAACATATGTATAACATATATTAACGACGAGGATGGTCCTCGAAGCCCCAACTGTTTTTATAAAAACCGCCCTCCGCGGGGTACTCCATCTTGCCCCCAGCCGATGAGCGCCAGCTCGGAGGCACCACTGATGGAACTAAAAAATGTAATGATATCGGGCTCCTATTATCCTCACCTACCTTTTGGCGTCTCCCACCTTTCAAAGCCTGAGTCACTAAAAAAAAATTTGTGACATCCAGCAGCCCTCGCAAACGGCTAAACCTGCCACCACTCTGTTCAATTTCGCTACGGACCATCCTTCGTCTTTGCAGTGACCTAAAAACAGCAGCATAGGAGCCTCCAGATCACTACCCACACTGTCAGCATCAACACCTAACGTGCTACACCAATTCTTCCAACAACCCCAACCCCTAGCATAAGAGTCCCACGTATTCGGGGCCAACGACGAACATATCAGCATCGCTACCGTTGCTCCAGCAGATCCCACAGAAAAGCTGGGCAGGAGAGGGGGACCTCCTCCAGCGCCAGCATCCGAAAACGGTCCCACTAAAAACAAGAGAGCGCATCAGCTATACAATTTTTAACCCCCGGAACATGAACTGTTACCACCCAAGCATTCAGCGCCAAACACTCTAGAACCAAACGTTGCAACAACCGTACCACTTGAGGCACCGACGCCGACAATGAAGTGATCGCCTGAACCACTCCCAGGTTATCGCAATGGAAATGCACTTTACAGTTATGAAAAACTGCCACCAGGATGGGAAAAAGCTTGAGCAAAGCAAAATTGCGCACCTAACCCACGAAAACCACTCCTCCGGCCATTTTTCCGAGCACCACTGCACACCACAATAAACACCAAACCCTGCCCCTCCTGCCGCATCCGAAAATAATTCAAAATCAAAACAATTCACCACCTCGCTCAGAAATAGCGACCTCCCATTATAGGAGGCCAAAAAGGAACCCCAAACTCCCAAGTCCTCTTGCAATTCCCTACCCAACCATATGTAATGATGAGGTGCCGACACCTTGGAAGTTGCCATTGAAAATCACAGTGAAAAAACTCTGCCCATCGGTATAATCCGACACGCAAAGTTTAATTTCCCTAAAACTGACTGCAGATCACGTAATTGAATCTTATTAAAACGCCGTACCCTCTGTACCATATTTTTTTAATCCTCCAACTTTTCTGGCGGCAACGGACATTCCATCCATTCTATATCAATAATGATACCCAAAAAACCTATTTCGGTCGCAGGGCCCACTGTCTTTTCTGGTGCCAACGGGACACCAAAATGCGAGAACAGCATTTCCAGCGTATGTAACAATAAGGAACAAACCGTCGAACCTGGCGGACCAATGCAAAGGAAGTCATCCACGTAATGGATGATAGAATTCCAACCGGCTGCGTCCACGACAGCCCATTCCAAAAAGGAACTAAAAGTCTCAAAATACGCACAGGACCGTTATCACCCCATCGGGAGACACCGGTCCATGAAAAAATTTCCCTCCCAAAAATAACCCAACAAATGTAAACTGCCCGGGTGCACTGCCAGTAACCGGAAAGCCACTTCTATATCCGTTTTTGCCAACAATGACCCTTTACAAAAAATTTTAACCCATCCCACTGCCGCATCAAATAATGTATACACCACTGAACACAGTTCTGGGTCTATCCCATCATTGACCGACAAACCTTTTGGATATGAGAAGTGATGAATGAACCGAAAGCCGACCCAGCCGCACCTCCCTATACAGCTTCTCTGTGACCACCTCCCTGTCCTCGTACGCCGAATGCAAATTCTTTTTTAGCAAAAACGCCTTCCCCGGAACAAAGAAGATGCGAAAACCGAACAAACACGCCGCCTCCCTATCCGGGTACCTACTTAGAAACAGTGCCATTTCTGCCAGTTGCACTGGCGTCACCCCATTTTTGAAGCGGCGCCCCCCCTTTATGCCGATTTCCTCTGAAACATCTATTGGCCCCATGTGCTCCCCCACAGGAAGTGCATTCGTGCTTGAATTTGCACTTCGCCCCAAACTTATACCCTCCATCATTAAACAAAAAGCACAATCCCTTGGCCAAATCTGTAGTAAACATGGACTGGCCGGATCCTCCTGCTTTCCCCCGAAAGGACTGGGCCGTTCTAACCAGCACCGTGACTTTAGGCCATAACGCGATATCCTTGTGGTCCCAACGAATGTTGGGGTGCACAGCCTTCCGATGGCGAAATTGTTCGTCATAGCGGAGCCAAGCTTGCCCGCCATAGACCCGGTATGCTTCGCTAATTGTGTCAAGGTAGCAAAAAAGAGCCGAACAACATTCAGGCGCTTTTTCCCCAATAACACTGGCTAAAATAGCAAAAGCTTGCAGCCAATTAGAAAAAGTGAGCTTTTCCTCTTCCTCTTTTTTACCATCGTCCTTTCTGGCCCTGTCCAAGTTAAAACGTTCCAGAGGGAGCAGTGAAAAATTTCAACATACTCCCCTCTCCCAATCCGATCCCTTACATCTTGTTTTAAATGTGCCCCTAACGGGGCCTCAAAGCACACATAAGCTTACCCCCTTGCAGCATCATCCATCCTAACCGACTCTTCCTTAACCGAACTCCCCGCCTGCGTCTGTACTGACACGGAACCCGCTCCCAACTGCCCGGCGCTCCCCCCCATGACACCCACAAACTGTGTAGGGACTGTACCCGTTCCTAAACTATGCAACGGGTTAAACCTAGACCCACTTATACCCCATACAGGGAGCGGCGATCCCCCACCAGGCCCCCGCCCCGCTGCTAACGATGCCAAACCCCCAAATCCGTTGACCAGCCCCCGACCTAAGTCCCCAGAAGGTCCCTCAACCCCTCTGCCCCCAACCGCACTAAGAAAAGTTAAGAAAGATCCCCAAGATAATTCACCAGGCTGCCTGGGCTCTGTGTTCCCACCAGCCGCAAGTCCTGACTCCCGTCCAGTCGCCGATCCTGGAACCCATCCATCAACCGATCCCGACTCCAGATGCAAAGATCCACTGCCAGCGGATGATGCAGCCCCCAGGGGCCCCGGAACAGATGACCTTGTGATGAATCCTGAAGCGGTGGGGCCAGCGACCTGCTGCCCGTTTTCCACTGCTGACCTCGTGCTGGCAATGGCACTGTCGAAGAAGGGGGGACCAGCGACCTGCTGCCCGCTCTGATGTCTCAGCCTGCCCCCCCCACTGCTGCAGGGGGAGACAGCCATGCCCTCCTGCCGAACCTGCGGTGGGTGGCCTCCCCTGTAACAGACAGGGGATCCGCCGAACCTGCTCCTATTCCACAGAAATCACCAGCAGGGGGAGTGCTGGTAATGGTCCTCAGTCTGTCGGAGTCCCGCCATACAAGTGGATTCCACCCTCGGCGGGACAGCTGAGCGGATGACTGCTGTTCAGCCGCCCGTCATGGAGGGTCCCTGGTGGGGCTCCTGACCCGGCGCTGGACTCTGGGGACATGGTGTGGGCTGAGGCGCACCGGCGGCCGTGACCGCCATTGCCGGCGCGCCTCCCGCTGCAGGGGACTGTCCCTCACCTACCCTTCACTTAACATGCCCTGAAGCTAGGACCGCAACCATTCGGGACCCTGCGCTGCTGCTCGCTCCCGCAGCTGGCGGATTAAGCGTTCTACCTCGGCCATTTAAAAGATGAGCTACGCTAAGCTGCTTGCCTGTCACCTGCCTGCAGTCATTTTCCTAAAATGGCTTCTTCTTTCCCTCCTACAACCCTACTTAAGGCCCCCCTTTTTACCACACCTTCACCTTTAAACCCACCAATCCCTACCTAGCAACGCTTGCTGATGCCTCCACTCGTCATGCTGGCCTCCCCCCAGGCTGCGCCCTCTAGTCCGGCCATACTTAACCTTACATTTATCAATGTTAAACCTCATCTGCCATTTCTCTGCCCAAGCCTCCAATCTATCCAGATCCCTCTGTAGCAGTATACTGTACACTGTAGTATTTTTTTATATATATATATATATATATATATATATGCAGTATACTGTCCACTGTAGTGTATGTATATATATATATATATATATATATATATATGCAGTATACTGTCCTCTGTAGTGTATGTATACATACACTCACCTAAAGAATTATTAGGAACACCATACTAATACGGTGTTGGACCCCTTTTTGCCTTCAGAACTGCCTTAATTCTACGTGGCATTGATTCAACAAGGTGCTGATAGCATTCTTTAGAAATGTTGGCCCATATTGATAGGATAGCATCTTGCAGTTGATGCCTGTGAGGGTTCGGAATGTACCGCCCGTAGCATGCAGAGTGCCAGCGACCCATTTTTGGATGATGTGAGCTGGGACATTATGCTTTGATGCTGCAGATGCAGCCCCAATGCGGAAGGAATGCCCCGAAATGGTTTTCGGATCATAACCTAAACCCGCCAGTAGTGAACAGATGTGCGAAATGAACTGGGATGACGTGATGGATCTGACTTTGAACGGGAGCAAAGGGCTGTCTTGGGCCAAATCGCCCAACACCGCCAAAAGCTGCTGGAAGACCTGAACCGGGCACCATTCATTGAAAGTCGGGAAGTACCTGATTCTTACTGGTGGACCGACTTGGGTTGTTTTGGGAGAAGCGATGTACAGGATGAACTGGTCGTCGTGCCGGACCAGTTGGCCCTTGGTTAAACCTTTGACTCTGGCAGAGGAGCTGTTATACTCCCTTGGCCTTAAGAAACCATAAAAGCTGAGGTACATGGCCGCTTTGACAACAGTACTAGAAAGGAACCCAAAAGGATTGCCATCTAGGGAGGTGGATAACTTCCTAAAGAGTTCTCCTGATACCGGCTGTCTAAGAGTGCTTGTCGCTGCTCTTTTGTATGCCCCTGAGGGTGGCTTTTATCGCCTGTGACAAGAAAATCGACCTACAGTCCGGATCTTCCAACATGAGGAAATGCTGTACCCCAGCCAGGTATAACTTTATGGAGTTGTAGGAAAGTTTGAGCTCCAAATGGCAGTATGCCAAGAAAGCCATGATGTATGCGGTCTTGCCGGTATCATGTCTTGGGTGAAGGAGTGTGAACTTGTGGAACACATTCCAGCCTGTTCTACTGTATAGTTTCTGGACGTGTTGACAGACAAAGATTTTTTGCACCAGACTTTTTGCTGAATCAATGTAAGATTTTAATCCATAACCAATGTTTGGAACGCTGGAGGGGATAAACCCACTTGGTCCGCCTCCGGCATTGCCTGGAAAAAATTACGAAAATTAACCACTTCAGCCCCCCTAGCTTAAACACCCTTAATGACCAGGCCACTTTTTACACTTCTGACCTACCCTACTTTCACAGTTTATTGCTCGGTCATGCAACTTACCACCCAAATGAATTTTACCTCCTTTTCTTCTCACTAATAGAGCTTTCATTTGGTGGTATTTCATTGCTGCTGACATTTTTACTTTTTTTGTTATTAATCGAAATGTAACAATTTTTAGCAAAAAAATGACATTTTTCACTTTCAGTTGTAAAATTTTGCAAAAAAAACCGACATCCATATATACATTTTTCTCTAAATTTATTGTTCTACATGTCCTTGATAAAAAAAAAATGTTTGGGTAAAAAAAAAAATGGTTTGGGTAAAAGTTATAGCGTTTACAAACTATGGTACAAAAATGTGAATTTCCGCTTTTTGAAGCAGCTCTGACTTTCTGAGCATCTGTCATGTTTCCTGAGGTTCTACAATGGCCAGACAGTACAAACACCCCACAAATGACCCCATTTCGGAAAGTAGACACCCTAAGGTATTCGCTGATGGGCATAGTTGTCACGGAACCATGAACCAGACGTACAACAAGAGATAAGTGAAAATAAGAAGGCTTTATTGAAAATAAAGCTGTAAAGCAAAAGTCCAAACGAATGGTGAAACCGAAGCAGAGTCTTTGAGAGGCCAGAGATCAGGAACCAGAAGGGTAGTCAGACAAAGCCAGGATCAGGAACCAGCAGGGTAGTCAGACGAAGCCAGGATCAGGAACCAGCAGGGTAGTCAGACGAAACCAGGATCAGGAACCAGAAGCAGCAGCAGTCTTAGAAGCATGTGAACACAGGAGGACCAAGCAAGGAACTGAAGCCACAGACCTCCTATATATATGAGCTAGGCATCCAGCTCCTCCCAGTGGGAAGGAGGAGCCGCAGGGTGGAAGGCTACAAGAAACCCAGAAACCAAGATGGCCGCCAGCACATGTCAAACGAAGGAGAACAGCAAGAAGGTAAGACCATGACAGTACCTCCCCCTCAAGGGCCCCTCCTCCGCGGAGCAAAAAACGGTTTCTGAGGGAAGCGTGCGTGGAAGGCTCGGAGCAAGGCAGGAGCATGGACATCTGCGGAGGGAACCCAGGAACGCTCCTCTGGACCATAACCACGCCAATGGACCAAAAACTGCACCCGACCGCGGACCAGGCGTGAGTCCAGGATATTGCTCACCTCATACTCCTCATGATTGCCCACTCGGACCGGACGAGGCCGAGGAAGCGAGGAAGTGAAACGATTACACACCAGTGGCTTCAACAGGGAGACATGAAACACGTTAGAGATCCGCATGCCAGGAGGAAGCGCAAGGGCATAGGCTACCGGGTTTATCCTGCGAAGCACTCGGAAGGGACCAACAAAGCGAGGCGCCAGCTTGGGAGTGGGCACTCGAAGGTTGAGGTTGCGGGTGGACAACCATACACGGTCTCCGACCTGGTAGGAAGGAGCAGGCACTCGTCTGCGATCAGCCTGGAGTCTCTGGCGCTGCGCAGAGGCCTCAAGGGACTTCTGGATCTGTACCCAAGAAGCACGTAGGACGGAAAGGTGATCCTCCACCGCCGGAATATCCTGGGGAGAGAATACCTCCGGTAACACGGCAGGTTGGAACCCATAATTGGCCATGAAGGGAGACGTCCCAGAGGAAGAGTTCACCGCCGTGTTCCTGGCAAACTCAGCCCAAGGCAGAAGGTCAACCCAATTGTCTTGGTGATCGGAGACATAGCAACGAAGGAATTGCTCCAAGGCCTGATTGGATCGTTCTGCGGCCCCATTGGACTGAGGGTGGTAGGCCGAGGAGAAGGAGAGATGAATCCCCAACTGGGAGCAAAAGGCGCGCCAGAACCTGGACACAAACTGACTCCCCCGATCCGACACAATCTCCTTGGGCAAACCGTGCAACCGGAAGACCTCCCTGGCAAAAATAGTGGCCAACTCTTGTGCAGAGGGTAACTTCTTGAGAGGAACACAGTGGCACATTTTGGAAAACCGATCCACAATCATGAGAATGACCGTATGGCCTCGGGATGCAGGGAGGTCCACAATGAAATCCATCCCCAGGTGTGACCATGGGCGGTCCCCGGTGGCTATGGGTTGCAGAAGGCCCAACGGAAGGTGCCGAGGGGACTTACTCTGGGCACAAACAGAGCATGCCGCTACATATGCGGCGATGTCGGAACGTAGGGAAGGCCACCAGAACAGACGTGAAACAGCCCAGGACAGCTGATTCTTTCCAGGATGCCCCGCGGTCTTGGAGTTATGGTAGGTTCGCAACAACCGAGTGCGCAACTCCTCAGGCACAAAACATCTGCCGTTGGGTCTCCCAGAGGGAGCACCAGATTGAGCCGCCAAAATCTGCTCACCCAGGGGAGAGGTCAGGCTGGTGCGAATGGCGGCCAGGATCTGATTCGGAGGTATGACCGAAGTCGGAATCGACTCCTCCCTGGACAGCTCGGAGTACTGCCGTGATGTCACGGCCACAGTTTTGGCCGTGACTCCTTGGGAGCCGCATACGGTTGCCCGCGGTTTGGGTTGTAGTTTCAATCGCAGCTTGAGGCATTATGTTGTTAGCCTCAAGTGCGGTTGCCGCGGACAACAGCTTTGTGTGCGGTTCCCTTGGAGTTGTGTGCGTGTTTGTATGCACTTTGGTATGTTTGTGTGCACTCTGTGTTATGTGTGGTGTGCACTTACATCTTTCCCTCACTGTGGTTGCCCGTGGCAACGTTTAGTCGTTGTGTACATGTGGTGGCAGTGTCCCGGCCTTCGGGCTGACTCCCAGGACATGAGTGCCACCCATGTCGTTGCCTGCGGCAACAGCCACAGTGTGTCTCGTGTTTTGGACACTTCTCCTTTTAGTGTGTGTTTCCCTTCCCTGGTGTTGGAAGGGTTAATCTCCTTCCTAGTGTGTGTGTGCACTGGGTGTGTCCGTTTGTGGGTGTGGCTGCCTGGGCTATAAACCCTCAGTTTAGACAGACTTCTGGGGGGTACTCCAGCCTTGTAAGCTGGAGGAACTCCCCTGGTCTTTTCCATCTGCCAGTGTGGGCCACCCTTGTGATCATAAATTGTTATACGTTATGTTATGATCAGTTGATTTGTTCCTGTGTATATTTGTGCAGCTATGGATCTGGGTTCCTGTGTGTGGTTGTGTGTTTGCTGGGTTCATTGAATCTTGTCTGGACTTCAGCTTGCCTGCACAGGGATCCAGTCAGCAAGGCTGTGGCAGGTAAGTGGAACTAGTTCACATTACCTGCCATATCCATAGTACTGTTTGTGTTTCCCAACAGCTTGGCCGTTGAGACTCCTGCTCCTCCGTGCCTAGGAGGAGTGGGGCGTCTTACTCTGACTCCTAGCGCAGGGACCGGACGGAGGGTGAGTTAGGGATCCGAGGTTCCTGCGCATGGGTCCTCCTACCTTTAAGGTCGGCCCATGCAGTTAGGAGTTAGGGTCAGGGTAGGGACGCTATTAGGAGGTGACCTGCTCCCTATCCTGTTCTCCTGGCCGAGTAGGCCATAACTTGACCTGGCGCTACACTGCTGAGGATTTCCCCCATCCTCAGCCGTGACACGTGATAGGGCATCCGCCCTGATGTTCTTGGAACCGGGTAGGTAGGAGACCACGTAATTAAAACGTGACAAGAACAGAGCCCATCTGGCCTGACGTGGTGTCAATCTCTTAGCCTCAGAAAGGTAGGTCAGATTCTTATGGTCCGTCAGGATGAGAACCGGAACCACCGAACCCTCGAGCAAGTGCCTCCATTCTTTAAGGGCCTGCACGATGGCCAATAACTCCCTGTCACCAATCTGATAGTTGCACTCCGCGGAAGACAGTTTCTGGGAGTAAAACCCACAAGGAAGCAGAGGACCCTCTGGTGTTCTACGCTGAGACAGAAGGGCGCCTACTCCCGTCTCAGACGCGTCCACCTCGAGGACAAAGGGCAACCCAGGGTTGGGATGCGACAGAATCGGAGCCGACACAAAAGCGGACTTTAGGGCCTCAAAAGCTCGGATGGCCTCGAGCGGCCAGACCTGGGAATTACTGCCCTTCCTGGTCAGATCCGTGAGAGGCTTGGCCAGCATGGAAAAGTCCCTGATGAACTTCCGATAATAATTGGCGAAGCCCAAAAAGCTCTGCAGGGAACGAAGACCACTGGGCTGGGGCCACTGTAAGACAGCCGAAACCTTCTCAGGATCCATGGAGAACCCCTCAGCGGAAATGATGTAACCTAAGAAGGTTACCTGGGATCGGTGAAATTCGCATTTCTCAAGCTTACCGAACAGCTTGTTCTCTCGTAACCGTTGCAACACTCGTCTGACATCCAGAATGTGGGCCTCCATGGATTCAGAATATACCAAGATGTCATCCAAATAGACCACCACACACTGCTGCAACAGGTCACGGAAAACATCGTTGATGAATTCCTGAAAGACTGCGGGCGCATTGCACAACCCAAAGGGCATAACCAAGGATTCATAATGACCGGTCCTGGTGTTAAACGCGGTCTTCCACTCATCGCCCGCCTTGATCCTTACCAGGTTATATGCCGCCCTCAGGTCGAGTTTGGTAAAGACCGTGGCCCCTTTAAGGCGATCGAACAGCTCGTAAATCAAGGGTATCGGGTAAGCGTTCTTGATCGTGATGCGATTGAGACCCCTGTAATCGATGCAAGGCCTCAACTCACCGCCCTTCTTTTTCACAAAGAAAAATCCAGCCCCTGCCGGGGACGAGGATTTGCGAATGTGTCCGCGTGAAAGCGCCTCCCTCACGTACTCCTCCATGGCCTCATTCTCCGCTACCGACAGTGGATAGACCTTGCCACGAGGAGGAACGGCACCAGGTTGTAACTCTATGGCACAATCGTATGGGCGGTGCGGTACTCCTCGTATTCAGGAGGCAACAGAGAGTCCGAGGAAGTACACAGCAACTTGACAGACCCATGGATGCAACTAGTCCCACACTGCGGTGACCACGAGAGGATCTCGGCCGATCTCCAATCGAAAGTCGGATTATGCTTCTGGAGCCAGGGGTACCCCAAGACCACCGGGTAGTGTGGAGACGAAATAACCTGGAGACAGACCGACTCTCTGTGAACGGCACCAATGGCTATCCCCACTGGAAGGGTCTCATGAGTCACGTGTGACGACAGAAGGGGTCTGCCGTCTATCGCCTCAAGAGCCAGTGGGGAACCTCGAGCCTGCAGAGGAATGGAATTGGCGGCAGCGAACACACTATCAATGAACAAACCACCAGCACCCGAGTCCACCAACGCCTGGGTCGTCCCCGAGCCAGGAGAGGACAACAGTGATCAGTGGTTTGTCAACACGGGAAACCGGGGACGAGGAGACTCCACCCAAGATCTGCCCCCGACAGGATCTCAGGTACGAGCGTTTTCCCGGACGGTTCGGACATGCCAACCGAAAATGCCCACCGAGACCACAGTACATGCATCGACCCTCGCGTCTCCGGAGTACCCTCTCCCCCTCGGACAGGCGAGCAAACCCCAGCTGCATGGGTTCACCCCCAGACAAGTCATCCCCAGGAGGCGTGGGAGGAGAGGGAGGCACGGGTGGGACAGCAAACGTAGGCGCCAATCTGTTAGAAGACCTCCGCAGGCTCTCCTTAAAGGAAGGTCTCTCCCTGAGTCTGGTGTCAATCAAAATCAGGAAAGAAATAAGAGACTCGAGCTCCACTGGTAGGTCCTTAGCTGCAACCTCATCCTTCAAGGCATCCGAGAGGCCATGAGAGAAAGCAGCGACCAGAGCCTCATTATTCCAGCCCACCTCTGCTGCCAGGGTACGAAACTCAATGGCGTATTCAGCTACGGATCGTGAACCCTGTCTGATGGACATAAGGAGCTTCGCAGCAGAGGCAGCACGAGCCGGCACATCGAATACCTTCTGAAGAGAAGCAACAAAACCGGAAAACTCGGCAACGACCGGATCAGGAACCAGAAGCAGCAGCAGTCTTAGAAGCATGTGAACACAGGAGGACCAAGCAAGGAACTGAAGCCACAGACCTCCTATATATATGAGCTAGGCATCCAGCTCCTCCCAGTGGGAAGGAGGAGCCGCAGGGTGGAAGGCTACAAGAAACCCAGAAACCAAGATGGCCGCCAGCACATGTCAAACGAAGGAGAACAGCAAGAAGGTAAGACCATGACAATAGTGAGTTCATAGAACTTTTTATTTTTTGTCACAAGTTAGCGGAAAATGATGATTTTTTTTTTTTTCTTACAAAGTGTCATATTCCACTAACTTGTGACAAAAAATAAAAACTTATATGAACTCACTATGCCCATCAGCGAATACCTTGGGGTGTCTTCTTTACAAAATGGGGTCACTTGTGGGGTAGTTATACTGCCCTGGCATTCTAGGGGCCCTAATGTGTGGTAAGTAGTTTGAAATCAAAATCTGTAAAAAATGGCCGGTGAAATCCGAAAGGTGCTCTTTGGAATGTGGGCCCCTTTGCCCACCTAGGCTGCAAAAAAGTGTCACACATGTGGTATCTCCGTACTCAGGAGAAGTTGGGCAATGTGTTTTGGGGTGTCATTTTACATATACCCATGCTGGGTGAGATAAATATCTTGGTCAAATTCCAACTTTGTATAAAAAGAATGGGAAAAGTTGTCTTTTGCCAAGATATTTCTCTCACCCAGCATGGGTAGATGTAAAAAGACACCCCAAAACACATTGCCCAACTTCTCCTGAGTACGGGGATACCAGATGTGTGACACTTTTTGCAGCCTAGGTGGGCAAAGGGGCCCACATTCCAAAGAGCACCTTTCAGATTTCACCGGCCATTTTTTACAGATTTTGATTTCAAACCATTTCTCACGCATTCGGCCCCTAAAATGCCAGGGCAGTATAACTACCCCACAAGTGACCCCATTTTGGAAAGAAGACACCCCAAGGTATTTCGTGATGGGCATAGTGAGTTCATGGAAGTTTTTATTTTTTGTCACAAGTTAGTGGAATATGAGACTTTGTAAGAAAAAAGAAAAAGAAAAAAAATCATTTTCCGCTAACTTGTGACAAAAAATAAAAAATTCTAGGAACTCGCCATGCCCCTCACGGAATACCTTGGGGTGTCTTCTTTCCAAAATGGGGTCACTTGTGGGGTAGTTATACTGCCCTGGCATTCTAGGGGCCCTAATGTGTGGTAAGTAGGTAAATGACCTGTGAAATCCGAAAGGTGCTCTTTGGAATGTGGGCCCCTTTGCCCACCTAGGCTGCAAAAAAGTGTCACACATGTGGTATCGCCGTATTCAGGAGAAGTTGGGCAATGTGTTTTGGGGTGTCTTTTTACATATACCCATGCTGGGTGAGATAAATATCTCGGCAAAAGACAACTTTTCCCATTTTTTATACAAAGTTGGCATTTGACCAAGATATTTATCTCACCCAGCATGGGTATATGTAAAATGACACCCCAAATCACATTTCCCAACTTCTCCTGAGTACGGCGATACCAGATGTGTGACACTTTTTTGCAGCCTAGATGCGCAAAGGGGCCCACATTCCTTTTATGAGGGCATTTTTAGACATTTGGATCCCAGACTTCTTCTCACGCTTTAGGGCCCCTAAAATGCCAGGGCAGTATAAATACCCCACATGTGACCCCATTTTGGAAAGAAGACACCCCAAGGTATTCAATGAGGGGCATGACGAGTTCATAGAATTATTTTTTTTTTGGCACAAGTTAGCGGAAATTGATTTATTAATTTTTTTCTCACAAAGTCTCCCTTTCCGCTAACTTGGGACAAAAATTTCAATCTTTCATGGACTCAATATGCCCCTCAGCGAATACGTTGGGGTGTCTTCTTTCCGAAATGGGGTCACATGTGGGGTATTTATACTGCCCTGACAATCTAGGGGCCCTAAAGCGTGAGAAGAAGTCTGGAATATAAATGTCTAAAAAATTTTACGCATTTGGATTCCGTGAGGGGTATGGGGAGTTCATCTGAGATTTTATTTTTTGACACAAGTTAGTAGAATATGAGACTTTGTAAGAAAAAAAAAATAATTTCCGCTAACTTGGGCCCAAAAAATGTCTGAATGGAGCCTTACAGGGGGGTGATCAATGACAGGGCGGTGATCAATGACAGAGGGGTGATCAGGGAGTCTATATGGGGTGATCACCCCCCTGTCATTGATCACCCCCCTATAAGGCTCCATTCAGATGTCCGTATGTGTTTTGCGGATCCAATCCATGTATCCGTGGATCCGTAAAAAACATACGGACATCTGAATGCAGCCTTACAGGGGGGTGATCAATGACAGGGGGGTGATCAATGACAGGGGGGTGATCAGGGAGTCTATATGGGGTGATCACCCCCCTGTCATTGATCACCCCCCTGTAAGGCTCCATTCAGACGTCTGTATGTGTTTTGCGGATCCGATCCATGTATCCGTGGATCCGTAAAAATCATACGGACGTCTGAATGGAGCCTTACAAGGGGGTGATCAATGACAGGGGGGTGATCAGGGAGTCTATATGGGGTGATCACCCCCCTGTCATTGATCACCCCCCTATAAGGCTCCATTCAGATGTCCGTATGTGTTTTGCAGATCCGATCCATGTATCCGTGGATCCGTAAAAAAACATATGGACATCTGAATGCAGCCTTACAGGGGGGTGATCAATGACAGGGGGGTGATCAATGACAGGGGGGTGATCAGGGAGTCTATATGGGGTGATCACCCCCCTGTAAGGCTCCATTCAGACGTCTATGTTTTTTGCGGATCCGATCCATGTATCCGTGGATCCGTAAAAAACATACGGACATCTGAATGCAGCCTTACAGGGGGGTGATCAATGACAGGGAGGTGATCAGGGAGTCTATATGGGGTGATCACCCCCTGTCATTGATCACCCCCCTGTAAGGCTCCATTCAGACGTCCGTATGTGTTTTGCGGATCCGATCCATGTATCAGTGGATCCGTAAAAATCATACGGACGTCCGAATGGAGCCTTACAGGGGGGTGATCAATGACAGGGGGGTGATCAATGACAGGGGGGTGATCAGGGAGTCTATATGGGGTGATCAGGGGTGATCAGTCGTTCATAAGGGGTTAATAAGTGACAGGGGGGGGTGTAGTGTAGTGTAGTGGTGTTTGGTGCTACTTTACTGAGCTACCTGTGTCCTCTGGTGGTCGATCCAAACAAAAGGGACCACCAGAGGACCAGGTATTTTAGACGCTGTTATCAAAACAGCGTCTAATATACCTGTTAGGGGTTAAAAAAATCGCATCTCCAGCCTGAACGATCGCCGCTGGCAGGCTGGAGATCCACTCTCTTACCTTCCGATCCTGTGAAAGCGCGCGCCTGTGTGCGCGCGTTCACAGGAAATCTCGGCTCACGCGAGATGACGCGTATATGCGTCGCTGAGCGCAGGGCTGCCGCCTCCGGACCGCAATCCCAGGGCTGTGGAGTCGGTAGATAAATGTTCCGACTCCGACTCCTCAGTTTTATGTACTTCGGACTCCGACTCCCCGACTCCGACTCCTCTGTATTAATATGCGAATATGCGAATATGCAGTTGAATCCAAGAAGCTGTTCCACCAAGTTCTTCTAAGCTCTTCTAGCAGAGAGGTAGTTGGGCTGCTGCTTTCTCCTTTGTGTGCTTATCTGCTGCTGAAGATAGAGCAGTGGGAGGATCCAGGACGGGGCATTTATTGTAAAACATGATTTCCCTAGTAGAATCCCATAGTCATGTTTAAAGTTTAAGCTAACAATCTGAGTTTACAAGTTTTTATAGCCTTAGCTAAATGACAGCAGTTTTTCCAATGGTTTACAGCTTCAGTCTTGAATTATTGGCCCTCCATTCCCTTCACTTATACAAGTGTCTCACTCTCTAGTCCTGCAAAAAACATATTTATTTAATCCCTTATCAGTGAGAGGCTAGGTTACACATGGACGCTGCGTTCCCTGTAAAAGCAGAACACAACACTATGGAAAGTATAAGTATTGCAGCTCCTAATTGTGCGTTGCGTGCCATATAGTGAAGCACATGAAAAGCATGCTTCTTCACGGTCACTTAACGTGTTCGTTTTGCGGTTACGTGAGGCACTGCATGCATTGGTCTTTATTCTTACAGTAGAAAAGTCATTAATTATAACTTTTTGTGAATTGGGACATTTAAACTTGCATATTTTTTTTTTTATTCCAATCTAAATTTAGTAGGAGTCGGAGTCGGTGCATTGTTTGCCGACTCCGACTCCAGGTACCCAAAATTTCCCCCGACTACGACTCCTCGACTCCGACTCCACAGCCCTGCGCAATCCTGCGATATTTTGTGTGCCCTGGATATGTGTGCAAGTTACATTAAAATTGTGGCACAAGGAAAGCCAGACCAACCTGCGGACGAAAGACATGATGAACAGTGACTTGGATCTGCCTTTGGCGATGATGTCTACCACCGCCTGATTATCGGTGACAAAAACTACAGACGAGTTGGCCCATTGACTGCCCCAAACTTGAGCCGCTGCTACAATGGGGTACACCTCTAGCAAAGGGGAAGACTTCAAAGCCCGCTGCGCTGAAGACACCTCTGTGGGCCAGGAACCAGCAAACCACTGATTCCCGCTGATTGCTGCATAGCCTGCAGAGGCCGCGGCGTCCGTGAAAATCGTGGCCGATGTAGGACCCCATTGAGGAACAAACATGGAGACCCCGTTCCAACTGGCGAGGAACGTGTTCCACATCGCCAAATCAGCGAACGCTTGACTGTCTAAGCAGATGGGGCTATCCTGCTCAGGGGCTGATGGAAGCAACTGTAACAACCGGGAGGTGAAGGCCCTGCCCTGTGGCATGATTCTGGTGGAAAAGTTCAACATACCCAGCAACGATTGTAATTCCACTTTAGTAAAACTTCTGGAACCTACTGCCTTGGATATCTCTGGCGAACTTCTCCTCCGGAAGCCTAGCTTGCATTTTTATGGTGTCCAAAACTATCCCTAGGAAGGTGATTACCGTCGAAGGGCCTTCTACCTTTGAAGAGGTGGCGGGAACGTTGAGCTCGGAGAAGATCTGGAGAAGGGACCTGAGCTTGCTGGGTCTGCAGCCTGGTGATTCAACCAACAGGAAATCATCCAGGTAATGAATGACCAGCGGGCAATCGCAGCAGTTGACTAAAATCCAATGCAGGGCTTGCGCAAATTGATCAAACAGCCAGGGACTGCTCTTGGTGCCGAAGGTCAGATGGCTAGCAAAATAGTAAAGATTTTGCCATTTGATGCCATAAAACCTCCAGAGCTGCGGGTGAATGGGGATCAGTTTGAACGCATCTGCGATATCCGCTTTGGATAGCCAAGCCCCTCTGCCTACCTGGAGGATGAGATGGATAGCTTCATCGACTGAGGAGTACCGCATGGAGAACTCCTCAGAGGGAATCAGAGAATTTAAGCTCGGGATGTCGGAACCATGAGGCGCAGAAAGATCGTAAATGCGACTTTTTTTATTGGAGAACTTTTTAGCCACAATGCCGATAGGGATGACACTCCAAGAATCAAAGGGGACAGTGGAAAATGGCCCTATGAGGAATCCCTTTTCTAACTCCGATTGTATTAGGACTCCTACCGAGTCAGAATCCTTGGCGGCTGAAAGGAGATTAGGACCCTCCCAAGTGGACTGGGGAAGAGCGACCAGACCTGTATTGAACCCCTCGGCAAACCCGGCTGCAAGGAACTGCACGAACCGGGGATTGGGATGGTCATGGAGGAGAGCTGCCAGGAGGTTCACATTGACCCCGACTAGTCATGAGGTCCTAGAAGAACGCTGTGGGCAGGTTGTCAGGGGGTGGGTTCTAAAGCAACCAGAGTAAATGTGCAGGGCTCTACATTTATTGTAATTACAGATGGCCATATTGTAATTATTGCAGATTTGACTATTACCCAGAAAAACTATGGGGTGGCCTAATTTATCAGTGGATGGAGCGGGTCTCTGCGGGAAATCAGAGGTGCTGGGAAGGAATCTGCCCTGAGAGACGGGAGGGACAACGTTGGGGCACCAATCTGACGAGTGGAGGATGGAATTGCAAGAAGCACAAGCTGGAGCCTTAAGACCAGCGAAATGGCGACAAAAGAGCTCCATATCCATGGACGCCAAATTGGTGGTGTGCTGAAACTGGGTCAGAGTGGTGGCCGCCTTGGCAGAAAACGAGCGGTGGTAGTCGTAAATTTTAGATTTTTTTTGCCAAGCACAGGAAGGAAGAAAACCTGACCACTACAACAGGTCACGGATATTTAACGAAACAGAAACGTGAGCCAGCGTGAACGGATAGGCAATGACAAATTAAAAACGTAAGCCTGAAAACATACCAGGCAACAGAAATTATTGAATTAAAAACGTAAGCCTGCATGACATATCAGGCAACAGAAATAAAATCAGAGAGTTAAAAACGTAAACCTGGATGACGTGACAGGCAGCATATTTAAAGGGTTTCTGTCACCCCATTAAACCGTTTTTTTTTTTTTTCTTTACTAATAATCCCTATAGTGCGATCTCATGATACATAAGCAAATTAATCATTTTGGTTCAGTAGAATTTGCTAAAAATCGATTTTTAAAATATGCTAATTACCTTGCTACCAGCAAGTAGGGCGGCTACTTGCTGGTAGCAGCCGCATCCTCCGATGGTAATGACGCCCCCTCGGCATGCTGATTGACAGGGCCAGGGAAGGGAATCGTTCTCTGCTGGCGCTGTTAGAATTTGAAATCTCGCGCCTGCGCCGTACCTGTCTTCAATTGGCGCAGGCGCACTGAGAGGCGGCCGCTCGCTCTACCGCTCCATCCTCAATGCGCCTGCGTCGATGACGTCATCAAGTACACCCGGAAGAGATTTATTATTAATAATCGTTGGTGGTATAGTGTTAATAACTGTCATTTTTATAAAATTATTTATTTCGTTGGTGGTTTTTGTGGCAGCATGCTTATTATGTACATACTTACCTGATTCGAGCATCCAGCGACGTCACCAGACTCTCCGCCTCCTTCCAGCGATGCCGGCGTCTTCTCTTCCGGGTGTACTTGATGACGTCATCGACGCAGGCGCATTGAGGATGGAGCGGTAGAGCGAGCGGCCGCCTCTCAGTGCGCCTGCGCCGATTGAAGACAGGTACGGCGCAGGCGCGAGATTTCAAATTCTAACAGCGCCATCAGAGAACGATTCCCTTCCCTGGCCCTGTCAATCAGCATGCCGAGGGGGCGTCATTACCATCGGAGGATGCGGCTGCTACCAGCAAGTAGCCGCCCTACTTGCTGGTAGCAAGGTAATTAGCATATTTTAAAAATCGATTTTTAGCAAATTCTACTGAACCAAAATGATTAATTTGGTTATGTATCATGAGATCGCACTATAGGGATTATTAGTAAAGAAAAAAAAAAAAAGGTTTAATGGGGTGACAGAAACCCTTTAAGTTAAAAACGTAAGCCTGAAGACGTAGCGGGCAACAGAATTTAAGCATACATGTTTTTTTTTTTAAACGTAAGCCTGCATGACGTAACAGGCAACAGAAATTATAATCAGAGTTAAAAACTTAAACCTGGATGACGTGACAGGCAGAATATTCAAGATAAAAACGTAAGCCTGAAGATGTAGCAGGCAACAGAATTTAAGCATACATGGGTGTCTTAAAAACGTAAGCCTGCATGATGTAGCAGGCAACAAAATAAATGAATTGCGAGTTAAAAACGTAAGCCTGGAGAAAAACGTGACAGGCAACATTCATTTAAAAAAATTTAGCCCGAATTGCGTACCAGGCAACAGAAATTATGCAAATTGAGTTAAAAACGAAGCCTGCATGACATACCGGGCAACAGACCTGAATTAATTAAAACGACAGTCATGGTGGTGGACCAGGCCACCACATGAAACGAAATTGCACATGGGCTTGGAAAAAACAAGACCGGTAACAGAAAAAATAATTTTTTTTTTCATGCTGCAAGACTTGGGAGGAATCTGTGACTGCCAGCAGAGTGAGGGGAACGAAGGAGGCCGTGTCATGGTCTTACCAGCTTGCTGCTCTCCTTCGTTTGACATGTGCTGGCGGCCATCTTGGTTTCTGGGTTTCTTGTAGCCTTCCACCCTGCGGCTCCTCCTTCCCCTGGGAGGAGCTGGATGCCTAGCTCATATATATAGGAGGTCTGTGGCTTCAGTTCCTTGCTTGGTCCTCCTGTGTTCACATGCTTCCAAGATTGTTGCTGCTTCTGGTTCCTGATCCTGGCTTCGTCTGACTACCCTTCTGGTTCCTGATCCTGGCTTCGTCTGACTACCCTGCTGGTTCCTGATCCTGGCTTCGTCTGACTACCCTTCTGGTTCCTGACCCCTGGCCTCTCAAAGACTCTGCTTCGGTTTCACCATCCGTTTGGACTTTTGCTTTACAGCTTTATTTTCAATAAAGCCTTCTTATTTTCACTTATCTCTTGTTGTACGTCTGGTTCATGGTTCCGTGACATTAGGACCAAGCCATGAATTCTGACGGTACAGGGCCATCCTCGCTACCCATGCTGGTTGCCAGACTTGATCAGCAGGATCACCTGTTGGGTCGGTTCGCTGTGGCGTTGCTAACCCTGCTTGAACGCACGGCTCATTTCGCTCCCGTTGCCGATGGGTCGGTTGTCGCTCCTGGGCTCGCTCCTACTGCCGCTCCGGTTGTTGCGCCAGGGTCTACCCCGACACCTGTTGTTGCGCCTGCGGTGTTTCGGGGTATGACCGGTTCTGCCCCTCTTCCACAGCGCTTTGGGGGAGAGCCAACTCAGTGCCGAGGTTTCCTTAACCAGGTGGGCATTTATTTCGAGTTGCTGCCACATGCCTTTCCTACTGAGAGATCAAAGGTGGGCTTCTTGATCTCGCTGCTCTCGGACAAGGCCTTGGCCTGGGCCAGCCCTTTATGGGAGAACAACAATCCGGTGGTTGCCGAGTTTTCCGGTTTTGTTGCTTCTCTTCGGAAGGTATTCGATGTGCCGGCTCGTGCTGCCTCTGCTGCGAAGCTCCTTATGTCCATCAGACAGGGTTCACGATCCGTAGCTGAATACGCCATTGAGTTTCGTACCCTGGCAGCAGAGGTGGGCTGGAATAATGAGGCTCTGGTCGCTGCTTTCTCTCATGGTCTCTCGGATGCCTTGAAGGATGAGGTTGCAGCTAAGGACCTACCAGTGGAGCTCGAGTCTCTTATTTCTTTCCTGATTTTGATTGACACCAGACTCAGGGAGAGACCTTCCTTTAAGGAGAGCCTGCGGAGGTCTTCTAACAGATTGGCGCCTACGTTTGCTGTCCCACCCGTGCCTCCCTCTCCTCCCACGCCTCCTGGGGATGACTTGTCTGGGGGTGAACCCATGCAGCTGGGGTTTGCTCGCCTGTCCGAGGGGGAGAGGGCACTCCGGAGACGCGAGGGCCGATGCATGTACTGTGGTCTCAGTGGGCATTTTCGGTTGGCATGTCCGAACCGTCCGGGAGAACGCTCGCACCTAAGATCCTGTCGGGGGCAGATCTTGGGTGGAGTCTCCTCGTCCCCGGTTTCCCGTGTTGACAAACCACTGATCACTGTTGTCCTCTCCTGGGTCGGGGGCTCGGTGACGACCCAGGCGTTGGTGGACTCTGGTGCTGGTGGTTTGTTCATTGATAGTGTGTTCGCTGCCGCCAATTCCATTCCTCTGCAGGCTCGAGGTTCCCCACTGGCTCTTGAGGCGATAGACGGCAGACCCCTTCTGCCGCCACACGTGACTCATGAGACCCTTCCAGTGGGGATAGCCATTGGTGCCGTTCACAGAGAGTCGGTCTGCCTCCAGGTTATTTCGTCTCCACACTACTCGGTGGTCTTGGGGTACCCCTGGCTCCAGAAGCATAATCCGACTTTCGATTGGAGATCGGTCGAGATCCTCTCGTGGTCACCGCAGTGTGGGGCTAGTTGCATCCATGGGTCTGTCAAGTTGCTGTGTACTTCCTCGGACTCTCTGTTGCCTCCTGAATACGAGGAGTACCGGGATGTATTCGATAAGGTGCGCGCGGTTGCCCTACCTCCGCACCGCCCATACGATTGTGCCATAGAGTTACAATCTGGTGCCGTTCCTCCTCGTGGCAAAGTCTATCCACTGTCGGTAGCGGAGAATGAGGCCATGGAGGAGTACGTGAGGGAGGCGCTTTCACGCGGACACATTCGCAAATCCTCGTCCCCGGCAGGGGCTGGATTTTTCTTTGTGAAAAAGAAGGGCGGTGAGTTGAGGCCTTGCATCGATTACAGGGGTCTCAATCGCATCACGATCAAGAACGCTTACCCGATACCCTTGATTTCCGAGCTGTTCGATCGCCTTAAAGGGGCCACGGTCTTTACCAAACTCGACCTGAGGGCGGCATATAACCTGGTAAGGATCAAGGCGGGCGATGAGTGGAAGACCGCGTTTAACACCAGGACCGGTCATTATGAATCCTTGGTTATGCCCTTTGGGTTGTGCAATGCGCCCGCAGTCTTTCAGGAATTCATCAACGATGTTTTCCGTGACCTGTTGCAGCAGTGTGTGGTGGTCTATTTGGATGACATCTTGGTATATTCTGAATCCATGGAGGCCCACATTCTGGATGTCAGACGAGTGTTGCAACGGTTACGAGAGAACAAGCTGTTCGGTAAGCTTGAGAAATGCGAATTTCACCGATCCCAGGTAACCTTCTTAGGTTACATCATTTCCGCTGAGGGGTTCTCCATGGATCCTGAGAAGGTTTCGGCTGTCTTACAGTGGCCCCAGCCCAGTGGTCTTCGTTCCCTGCAGCGCTTTTTGGGCTTCGCCAATTATTATCGGAAGTTCATCAGGGACTTTTCCATGCTGGCCAAGCCTCTCACGGATCTGACCAGGAAAGGCAGTAATTCCCAGGTCTGGCCGCTCGAGGCCATCCGAGCTTTTGAGGCCCTAAAGTCCGCTTTTGTGTCGGCTCCGATTCTGTCGCATCCCAACCCTGGGTTGCCCTTTGTCCTCGAGGTGGACGCGTCTGAGACGGGAGTAGGCGCCCTTCTGTCTCAGCGTAGAACACCAGAGGGTCCTCTGCTTCCTTGTGGGTTTTACTCCCGGAAACTGTCTTCCGCGGAGTGCAACTATCAGATTGGTGACAGGGAGTTATTGGCCATCGTGCAGGCCCTTAAAGAATGGAGGCACTTGCTCGAGGGTTCGGTGGTTCCGGTTCTCATCCTGACGGACCACAAGAATCTGACCTACCTTTCTGAGGCCAAGAGATTGACACCACGTCAGGCCAGATGGGCTCTGTTCTTGTCACGTTTTAATTACGTGGTCTCCTACCTACCCGGTTCCAAGAACATCAGGGCGGATGCCTTATCACGGCAGTACTCCGAGCTGTCCAGGGAGGAGTCGATTCCGACTTCGGTCATACCTCCGAATCAGATCCTGGCCGCCATTCGCACCAGCCTGACCTCTCCCCTGGGTGAGCAGATTTTGGCGGCTCAATCTGGTGCTCCCTCTGGGAGACCCAACGGCAGATGTTTTGTGCCTGAGGAGTTGCGCACTCGGTTGTTGCGAACCTACCATAACTCCAAGACCGCGGGGCATCCTGGAAAGAATCAGCTGTCCTGGGCTGTTTCACGTCTGTTCTGGTGGCCTTCCCTACGTTCCGACATCGCCGCATATGTAGCGGCATGCTCCGTTTGTGCCCAGAGTAAGTCCCCTCGGCACCTTCCGTTGGGCCTTCTGCAACCCATAGCCACCGGGGAGCGCCCATGGTCACACCTGGGGATGGATTTCATTGTGGACCTCCCTGCATCCCGAGGCCATACGGTCATTCTCATGATTGTGGATCGGTTTTCCAAAATGTGCCACTGTGTTCCTCTCAAGAAGTTACCCTCTGCACAAGAGTTGGCCACGATTTTTGCCAGGGAGGTCTTCCGGTTGCACGGTTTGCCTAAGGAGATTGTGTCGGATCGGGGGAGTCAGTTTGTGTCCAGGTTCTGGCGCGCCTTTTGCTCCCAGTTGGGGATTCATCTCTCCTTCTCCTCGGCCTACCACCCTCAGTCCAATGGGGCCGCAGAACGATCCAATCAGGCCTTGGAGCAATTCCTTCGTTGCTATGTCTCCGATCACCAAGACAATTGGGTTGACCTCCTGCCTTGGGCTGAGTTTGCCAGGAACACGGCGGTGAACTCTTCCTCTGGGACGTCTCCCTTCATGGCCAATTATGGGTTCCAACCTGCCGTGTTACCGGAGGTATTCTCTCCCCAGGATATTCCGGCTGTGGAGGATCACCTTTCCGTCCTACGTGCTTCTTGGGTACAGATCCAGAAGTCCCTTGAGGTCTCTGCGCAGCGCCAGAGACTCCAGGCTGATCGCAGACGAGCGCCTGCTCCTTCCTACCAGGTCGGAGACCGTGTATGGTTGTCCACCCGCAACCTCAACCTTCGAGTGCCCACTCCCAAGCTGGCGCCTCGCTTTGTTGGTCCCTTCCGAGTGCTTCGCAGGATAAACCCGGTAGCCTATGCCCATGCGCTTCCTCCTGGCATGCGGATCTCCAACGTGTTTCATGTCTCCCTGTTGAAGCCTCTGGTGTGTAATCGTTTCACTTCCTCGGTTCCTCGGCCTCGTCCGGTCCAAGTGGGCAATCGTGAGGAATATGAGGTGAGCAATATCCTGGACTCACGCCTGGTCCGCGGTCGGTTGCAGTTTTTGGTCCATTAGCGTGGTTATGGTCCAGAGGAGCGTTCCTGGGTTCCCTCCGCAGATGTCCATGCTCCTGCCTTGCTCCGAGCCTTCCACGCACGCTTCCCTCAGAAACCGTTTTGTGCTCCGCGGAGGAGGGGCCCTTGAGGGGGAGGTACTGTCATGGTCTTACCAGCTTGCTGCTCTCCTTCGTTTGACATGTGCTGGCGGCCATCTTGGTTTCTGGGTTTGTTGTAGCCTTCCACCCTGCGGCTCCTCCTTCCCCTGGGAGGAGCTGGATGCCTAGCTCATATATATAGGAGGTCTGTGGCTTCAGTTCCTTGCTTGGTCCTCCTGTGTTCACATGCTTCCAAGATTGTTGCTGCTTCTGGTTCCTGATCCTGGCTTCGTCTGACTACCCTTCTGGTTCCTGATCCTGGCTTCGTCTGACTACCCTGCTGGTTCCTGATCCTGGCTTCGTCTGACTACCCTTCTGGTTCCTGACCCCTGGCCTCTCAAAGACTCTGCTTCGGTTTCACCATCCGTTTGGACTTTTGCTTTACAGCTTTATTTTCAATAAAGCCTTCTTATTTTCACTTATCTCTTGTTGTACGTCTGGTTCATGGTTCCGTGACAGGCCGGAACATGACCTGGCAGAAGCGGGAGGAGATGCCGAGAAATCGCGAGATTTTGCGGGCACACGTGAGAGAGAGAGAGGGACACTGCGACGGGGGAGACTTACGGCTGAATCGGGACCCGACGCCCAAGCTCTCCGTCGATGAGCCCAGGCGTGCAGCGCTGTAAGGGAGCGGACCGTGGCAAGGTAGAGGGGCAGGCAGACGGGGGAGGGAAAACATGAAGCCGGTACAGGGTTGGCCGTGTTACCTGAGGAGCGTTCGGCTGAAGCGCTCCGGAGCTGTTTGCAGGTTGTAGGGCGCAGCGGCCCCTGCATACTTACGGGTGAATGTATCAGAGCGTGTGCTGGCGACGTGAGCTTGGCGGGATTGCAGCAAGTAAACTCCTCCTTGCACAGATGGCTCACGGGCATGGAGGGAAGCGCGCCTTGGCTTTTTAAAGGCACCTCCGCCCCTCCCACAAATACAGGCTGACACGTCAGCCTTAACTACATATACTGTATATAGTATACTGTCCTCTCTAGTGTATATATATATATATATATACACAGTATACTGTCCTCTGTAGTATATATATAGTATACTGTCCTCTGTAGTATATATAAATATAGTATACTGTCCTCTGTAGTATATATAAATACAGTATACTGTCCTCTGTAGTATATATATAGTATACTGTCCTCTGTAGTATATATAAATATAGTATACTGTCCTCTGTAGTATATTTATATATATATATATATATACTATACTGTTCTTTGTATTATATATATATACCTATATATATATATATACGTATATATAGAGAGAATATACTGTCCTCTGTAGTATATATACAGTATACTGTCCTCTTCCGTTTTCATTACTTTACACAGTTTAGTGTCATCTGCATCTGCAAAAATTGATATTTTACTGTGCAAGCCTTCTACAAGATCATTAATAAATATATTGAAGAGAATAGGGCCCAATACTGACCCCTGAGGTACCCCACTAGTGACAGTGACCCAATCTGAGTGTGTACCACTAATAACCACCCTCTGTTCTCTATCACTGAGCCAGTTACTTACCCACATACAGACATTTTCTTCCAGTCCAAGCATTCTTATTTTATATACTAACCTTTTATGCGGTACAGTGTCAAATGCTTTGGAGAAGTCCAGATATACAACATCCATTGATTCGCCGCAGTCAAGTCTAGAACTTACCTCCTCATAGAAACTGATTAAATTTGTTTGACATGACCGATCCCTCATGAGGCCATGCTGATATGGCGTTATTTTTCTTATTTTCATTGAGGTACTCCAAGATAGCATCTCTAAGAAAACCTTCAATCAGTTTACCCACGACAGATGTTAAACTTACCGGCCTATAGTTTCCCGGCTCTGTTTTTGACCCCTTGGCACCACATTTGCTATGCCCCAATCCTGTGGAACATTCTCTGTCAGTATAGAGTCCTTAAATATCAGAAATAAGGGTCTGGCTATGATATTACTTAATTCTCTTAGGATACAGGTGTGTATGCCATATGGTTCCGGAGATTTGTCTATTTTTATCTTTTTAAGACGCCGCAGTACTTCTTCCTGGGTCAGACAGGACACTTTTAATGGGGAATTTACTTTTACATTCTGCTTTTCATCTGACAGTTTATTTTCCTCAGTGAATACAGTGGAGAAAAAAATATTTAATAGATTTTCTTTCTCCTTGTCGCTGTCTGCAACTCCCCCCTCATCAATACATCTCTATCTCTTTTATTTGTCTTTTACATATTCTATTTTTTTCCTTATAGTTTTTAAATGCTTACTCGCCACCCTCCTACTTTAGTGACTTTCTTTTTGTCATTTATTGCTTCCTTTACAATTCTATTTTTCCACTTTGTTTTTTTCTTGATCCTTACCCTTTTATTCCCTTAAGGTATTTACCTCTCACAATTAATTCACGGGCATCGGCAGTGTGCACTCTGAGGCGCGGATGCGGACCCACTGACTTGAATGGGTCCGAAATCCGCAAAATATGGCCAAAGATAGGATATGTCTTATCTTTGGCTGTATTTTGCGGATTGCGGGCCCCTCCAAGTCCACAATACGGGCACGTAGCCCTTACGTTCGTATGCATGAGCCCTTAGTTGAACAATCAGATGCCCATGATTCGGCAGGCTCCTCTGGTTTCCATGGCCAGCTGTGACTTTTATCCTGACTGGTGATTTAATAAAAACTGATTAATGGTTTAATGACTAATAGTTTCCCTTTCAACTATATGTGCATTGGATATACAAGAGAGGGGCTGGAGTACAATCCACTGCCAGGAACACCGGCTGGAGACTCGGATCAGAAAGGAGAGCAGTGGAAAAAACACAAACTGCAATAAAAAGTAAATATCGCCCCATAGTTTACTAAATTCACTAACAACTCCATCCCATAAACAGCCCATAAACAGCATCTAAAGTCATTGAAAGTGCATGGAATTAGGAAAATGAAAACATTTTAGGGGATTAATGAATCAAATATCTGTTCTTGGTAACGCTCCGAGGAGCAGTAACTTATTCCACAGTGTTGTAGAGATATTGCCACCATTCACATGAGTCTCTGGTCCCTATAAGTCCCTGGCCCTAATTTTCTTATCTCAGCCACACACTGGGGCCAATTTAATTATAAGCCAATTTAAAAGGGTTTTGCAGGATTTTTTTTTACTGATGACCTATCTTCTGGATAGAGTAAAATTGTGTTTGAGAGCAGCACCAAAGACCTTAAAGATGTACTCCGAAATGCATCAGCTCGTCCCCGACCTCAGATCCAATCAGTCACCAGAACAGCATACAAAATCCAGATGGACGGCAGCATCTCCATACAAAAAAGCTTCTTTATTCACAGTGGGTCCATGAAAAGCATGTGCACACACGCACCAGGAAAAAATGCTAAGTTTTGGCTACATGGCAGCCTTTCTCAAGCATAATATGAAGTGAAATACAGTGGTTTAAATAGTGCTCATACTCCTTCCCTCAGCTAATTATTCCAATTAATTATGTTAACATACATAAAGAAACACTGCCTCTAAGCAGACATAGACCAATCCCAATGTATCTTATCCTATCCACTTACCAATAGTGACTCACATGACGTGCATTAAAAACAGGCCTTCTGCACACTTTGTGGAGTTGTCCTAAATTGGGGGCATATTGGCCGAAAATATTTGAGTTAATATCAGAAATATGTGCTACCAAAATAACGGCAGTCCTGTCCTTGGCATTGCTATTTTTAGGCATACACCAATTTGAGACACCAATAAGATCACTCCTAGGCCATATACTCCTTAGCGCTAAACTGGTTATCACGCGTCACTGGAAAAAGTCGTAATCCCCACCGATAGACGAGGTATATTGTACCCTAAACACGACATGCCAGTATGAAAAAATGTTACCAAATACATTGGTCAATAGGGAAAAGGCGGAGCACACCTGGGAGAGGTGGATGAAGCATGTTAGATTTACACCTTGACATATTGTATCAGTCACTTATAAAATACTCCGAAATAATGGACGAAATAGGACTTGAGGGAATCAAGGTTATAGTTAGTTTGTTCTTGTTAAATAGCCAGCTCACCATAAACTGATATTTGTAAGGGTGCCAGGATTGGCAGAATCAATGCAGCCCTGATATCCAAGAACAGAGAAAGAGAAACATATAATAGAATGTTACCCTTTACCCATGAAGAAGTCATGGGTTGTTGTTGATGCAAAACACAATGTGCGCATCTATAAACGTGGCTGCGTCCACGAAAATATGTTTATGTTTATCTTTTATGTACTGAAAATTCAATAAAAAGATTGAAATATAAAAACAGGTCTCGTGGGACACAGCCATAGGTTTCACATCCTGATGTCCATCTCAGCGTTCCCCTGATGCCATTGCGCATGCCCAATCGCTTTCTCCACCTCCTTCAAACATGTGACAAGCTCCGATCATGTGATGCATCACGTGAACATAATTCTGTCACGTGATCGCCCGTACACATCATTCCTAACCTAACACACCTCCCTGTGCACCAGCACACTCTGCCCTATCAAGAAGAGTCCTGTATCCAAGGAAATGGCCCACCATACGGTACAAACACAGACTGATTGTGTTGTATAATAGTGTAATAGTGAAATGACAGCTCAAGGGGGTAGTGTTATTTGTAGGAAAAGATAACTTTTGTATTACCTTGTCCCGGGCATATTTCAATATACAGTCAGGTCCATAAATATTGGGACATCGACAGAATTATAACATTTTTGGCTCTATACACCACCACAATAGATTTGAAATGAAACGAACAAGATGTGCTTTAACTGCAGACTGTCAGCTTTAATTTGAGGGTATTTACATCCAAATCAGGTGAACGGTGTAGAAATGACAACAGTTTGCATATGTGCCTCTGTAGTGTCCCACTAGATAAATGTGGGCACTACACAAGGGTCAATTGGGCCACGATGTTCTCCACCTCCTGTGGGACAGTGGCAGTGTATTTCACAGTACATTTTAATGCATTTTAATATGTATTTATGTGTATTTTCCTGTGATATGTGTAGCAGGCCTATTAGGGTGTAGTTCGGCATCCTAGGCACTAGAGGGAGCTAGGGAACCCCTAGTATATATATTTAGGCCCAGACAGGGAGGGGTCAGTCTGTGTAGTCAGGAGTCTGTGTAGTCCAGGAGGCTAGTAAGTGCAGACTAGCCTGCCTGTGGATATTGAGCCAGAGTTAGCTCTGAAGATTGTCACCAGGGGAAGAGTTGCCTCCTGAGAAACCAAGTTCCCATAAGCAGAGCAGAGCCAGTATTCCAGCTAGACAAGTAAGCTGAAGGGCAGAAGGATTCCCACAAAGCAAGGATATATATACCTGAGGAAGTTTGCTACCAAGGATAAAGCCATTAGGGCATACGGGCCTTGGGATACACACAGCCAGGAGTTCTGAGGAATAGTGCAGCCTGGTCTGTAAGTGTTGTTTTTACCCTCTGAGTATCTTGCAAAGAATATTGTACCTGCCATATATATATATATATATATATATATATATAAAGCCTGCTTATTACTGCTGCTGTACCTGGAACTTACAAACTGTATAAAGTTAACTGTTTCCAGTAAAGGAAGTTTTGGTTCACCACAACAACGTGTTCCTCACTTATTACCACTATCATCAACCGGTGTGCCACCGTTACAGGCACTGGCGTCATGAACCTTAAAGGGACCTTGCCCCCGGCACATTAAACACCTGCAACACCCAGGGCACCTCATCTACCATAAGGCCTGGTCCCTATATACAGAGAGTGCCCCAGAGGACTTCTGTGCCAGCCTCTCCATCACTGCTGTACGCCTGCCCAGGGTCTTCCTACAAACTGTGTAACCCATAGCAACCCTCATTTGCCTAAGTAACCGTGACCTCACATCGCAATACCCTGCAGGCTTGGAGGACCAGATCGTGTGGCTGGAACTTCAACTTCGTGGTCTGCGTCAACTTGCCACATCCAGAGTGCCGTCTCCGCCACTTGAAAGAAAAGATACAGTTAAGTACTCAGATGCCTAGGAAGCAGAGGTAAGAGTGCATGTCCCTGTCAGTCGGCCAACTATAGTGACAGCGGCTGCTGTCGCGGCACCGGTGAGACTTACCTATGCCAGGAGCCGTCGCGTACAGTCAGCGACACCTGAACCCACAGAGCCTCCTGCTGTGGTTACACCCAGACCAGCGGAGCCTCCAAAAGTAATGATGCCTATGCAGCGTACTCAAGTTAGGTTTAGAAATGTTCCTGGGTGTTGTAGTGCAATAGACACTAACCTGAGACGGCTGACTCTCTGCAAGGGCAGGTGATGATGGGAATTGTTCGTGACGCCAGTGCCAATTAAACGATGGCACGCCGTTTGCTGATAGCAGGAATAACTGAGGAACCACGTGATGTTAAAGCAGAACTCAAACTTTAGTAGTCATCATATAGGGACATTAACGGAAACGCAGTTCCTTTGCAGACAGTTGATTTTCAATACAGTTGATGCAGGCAATATATATGTATAGCAAGGTGACTTCAGAGTGTTAAACACAGGATTTGTAGTAAAGGCGGCTTGCACTCTATTCCTGACTGATCCTGGAACATAGAAAATCTTCTCCAAGGCCCCATACCCTAGCTCTGGCGTATATCCTTGGTTTTATCTTTATCAAGTACCTCCTCTGTTGTCTTGAGTACCTCTTGCTTTTCTGGACTTTGCCTCTGTCTCTCTCTCTCTGCTTCCTCAGGCTCTTTAATTGAGGTGATCCTGCTTCTGCATAGGTGAACTCAGGAGGGGAACCTTCTCTTTGAATCTGGAACCCGGTTACAGGGACTGCAATATCCTCTCCTGGTCTGCAGGCTTCAGGCCTGGACTTGACTCAGACATAGTCTAAACTCCAACTGCTGTAGACTGGCTTTAGACTAGACTGTCAACCTTAGACTGACTTTCCCTTCCCTGACTGGGCCTTATATAGACTAGGGCTCCCTAGCTCCCTCTAGTGACTAAGAGCTGGAATGACACCCCTAGCAGGCCTGTACATGCAAGTTTCACAGTAACAGGGAAATACATAGCATTACAGTTTATAAAGATGACTTATATCAACTTCCCCATAAATAAGGGGACTCGACAGCACAACAAGTGACCCTTTTGTAGGGACGGGCATTACAGTCCCCGTACACTACACCTAGGCCCATGGAGCCACCGACAATATTTACCCCTAGGCCTATGGGGCCTATACCAGTAAGGGGTCCATTTATGCTACAGTTGCCGCCCAATACCATTTTGTGGGCCCAGCCTTACATAGATCCTCGTGTCAGGCCCTATCTGCCAGCAGAACCAGGATGTCCCACCAGTGACGACGCTAGTGAACGTGATACATACCTGTGAATAGGCCTGCCAGGCCATGTTTGATTTTTGCTGAGGGACCCCTATTGCTGAGGATTTAACCCTTTCAGGACAGGAGTCCTTTGTTTTGGCCCTATGAGCTGCTGCCAGTTTCCCACGGCTCAGTGGTGGTGGTAGGTAGGTAAATACCAAATGCTCCAAGGCCATACTGTTTACAGGACCCCCTGCCTGCTTCAAAGAACTTAAGCCAAGTTGTGCTGTATTATTTTATTTGCACCTTTACCCTTTTAACCCCCTTTTCAGGTTGATTAAGGGGCATTACAGCACTTATTTTATATGCCATTTTAAATTCTAGGGACTTTTATGTGCAATCTCAATTCATGAAAATGTGCCCAGAGATGACTCTAATTTATGTGGGTCTCTGAGATGCTGTTTTATGGGACTATTATATTTTATTATCGACTATCCTGGTATCCTTGATACGCTGCACCAGGTCAGCGCCCCCTGTTCCCTTATGCTATCCTGAGAGAAGAGAACGACGCCCCTTTTCACTGGACTTGTTCCTTAGCCAGCGGAGCTGCCTGATATATATATGTGTATTTGCAAATGTAGATGTGTGTTCCTGCTTTGCAGTATTTTTGTCTTTCAGGGACAGACACACACACACACACACACACAAAGTGACAGACCGACACACACACACACACACACACACACACACACACACAGGGACAGATACACACACAGGGACAGACACACACACACACAGGGACAGATACACACACAGGGACAGACACACACACACACACACAGGGACAGACACACACACACAGAGAGACACACACAGACACAGGGACAGACAGACACACACACAGGGACAGACACACACACAGGGACATATACACACACACACACACACACACAGGGACATACACACACACAAAGTGACAGACACACACACACACACAGGGACAGACACACAGCTAGGCCTCACAACACTCCAAACAGTTACACACACAGGGACAGACACACACACAGGGACAGACACACAGCTAGGCCTCACCACACTCCAGACAGACACACACACACACATTTGCAATGGCCAGAATACTGGTATTTAACCAGCTCCCGACCGCCTAACGCAGGGATACGTCCTGCGGGTGGCCGGGTTATTCCTCCTTGGCGCATCGGCGTGTCATCTAGCGAGACGCGAGATTTCCTGTGAACGTGCGCACACACGAGCGCGCGTTCACAGGATCACAAGGTAAACAAGTTGATCTACAGCCTGCCAGTGGCGATCATTCGGAGTCTGATATACCTGCTACCTGGTCCTCTGGTGGTCCCTTTTGTTTGGATCGACCAACAGAGGACACAGGCAGCTCTGTAAGTAGCACCAAGCACCACTACACTACACCCCCCCTGTCACTTATTAACCCCTTATTAACCCCTGATCACCCCATATAGACTCCCTGATCACCCCCCTGTCATTGATCACCCCCCTGTAAGGCTCCATTCGGACAAGAATAGGACATGTTCTATATTTTTGGGCAGAGATTTTTTCATCCACATTAATCAATGCGAATGAAGAAATCTGTGCCGTTAATTTTTTCTTTCAGCCCAGAGGCTGAACGGAAAAAAAAAATCTCATTACCCGTATGCTCAATATAAGGCCTCATGCACACAACCGTGCCATTTTTTGCGGTCCGCAAACCGCGGATGCGCAAAAAACGGAAGGCGCCCGTGTTGACTTCCGCAATTTGCGGAACGGAACGGGCGCCGGCAATATAAATGCCTATTATTGTCCGCAAAGCGCGGACAAGAATAGGACATGTTATATTTTTTTGCGGGGCCGCGGAACGGAGCCACGGATGCGGACAGCACACGGAGTGCTGTCCGCATCTTTTGCGGCCCCATTGAAATGAATGGGTCCGCATCCGAGCCGCCAAAACGGCGGCTCGGATGCGGATCCAAACAACGGTCGTGTGCATGAGGCCTAAGGGGAATAGCAGAAACTCCTAATGCTGGCCATACATGTAATGATTGTGGAGACCCTCAAATGCCAGGGCAGTACAAACACCCCACAAATGACCCCATTTTGGAAAGAAGACACCCCAAGGTATTCGCTGAGGGGCATATTGAGTCCATGAAAGATTTAACTTTTTGTCCCAAGTTAGCGGAAAGGGAGACTTTGTGAGAAAATAAAAATCTATTTCCGCTAACTTGTGCCCAAAAAAATAATCTTCTATGAACTCGCCATGCCCCTCACGGAATACCTTGGGGTGTCTTCTTTCCAAAATGGGGTCACATGTGGGGTATTTATACTGCCCTGGCATTTTAGGGGCCCTAAAGCGTGAGAAGAAGTCTGGAACCCAAATGTCTAAAAATGACCTCCAAAAAGGTACTCATTGGAATTTGGGCCCCTTTGCGCATCTAGGCTGCAAAAAAGTGTCACACATGTGGTATCGCCATACTCAGGAGAAGTAGGGCAATGTGTTTTGGGGTGTATTTTTACATATACCCATGCTGGGTGAGAGAAATATCTCTGTAAAATGACAACTTTGTATTAAAAAAATGGGAAAAGTTGTCTTTTACAGAGATATTTATCTCACCCAGCATGGGTATATGTAAAAATACACCCCAAAACACTTTGCCCTACTTCTCCTGAGTACGCGATACCACATGTGTGACACTTTTTTGCAGCCTAGGTGGGCAAAGGGGCCCAAATTCCAATGAGTACCTTTACGATTTCACAGGGCATTTTTTACGCATTTGGATTCCAAACTACTTCTCACGCTTTAGGTCCCCTAAAATGCCAGGGCAGTATAAATACCCCACAAGTGACCCCATTTTGGAAAGAAGACACCCCAAGGTATTTCGTGAGGGGCATGGCGAGTTCATGTAAAATTTTATTTTTTGTCACAAGTTAGTGGAATATGAGACTTTATAAGAAAAAAATAAAAAATAAAAAAATAAATCTTTTTCCGTTAACTTGTGACAAAAAAATAAAAACTTCCATGAACTCACTATGCCCATCAGCGAATACCTTATGGTGTCTACTTTCCGAAATGGGGTCATTTGTGGGGTGTTTCTACTGTCTGGGAATTGTAGAACCTCAGGAGACATGACAGGTGCTCAGAAAGTAAAAGTGCGTAAATTTTTTTGCACCATAGTTTGTAAACGCTATAACTTTTACCCAAACCAATAAATATACACTTATTGCATTTTTTTTTTTTATCAAAGACATGTAGAACAATAAATTTAGAGAAATATTTATATAGAAATGTAGTTTTATTTGAAAAATTTTACAACGGAAAGTGAAAATGTCATTTTTTTGCATAAATTTCAGTCAATTTTGATTAATATCAAAAAAAGTAAAAATGTCAGCAGCAATGAAATACCACCAAATGAAAGCTCTATTAGTGAGAAGAAAAGGAGGTAAAATTAATTTGGGTGGTAAGTTGTATGACCGAGCAATAAACCGTGAAAGTAATGTAGTGCAGAATTGTAAAAAGTGGTCTGGTCATTAAGGGGGTTTAAGCTATAGGGGCTGAGGTGGTTAAAGTTCTGTATTTGTCGTGACGCCAATTGCAGTGTGCGCAGGGTACTATCCCAGGGCCCTTCCAAGGTATTATAACGCATATCCCAGATTAGGAATGCCAGAGTGGTGTAGTGGCCTATAATGTCTCTGTAGGATAGTGTAAGATCCTCACCTGTCTCGCACTGTGGTGTGACCAAAATGGGTCCTCGTGGAGCTGCGGGACAGGTTACGTGTGTCTCCATTGATACACCAGCTCCAACCCCTTTGCGAACCGACGTGGGGATGCATTCGCATGTGTGCTGGAGGGGAAGACCGCATGGCTGGTGCCGCAATAGGCCGGTGCCTATTGCGGATTCCATTCCGGTGTCCATGTTGACGCGCTTGCGCACTCTCGCAGAGACTGTCGTGCATCCACGTGTACGTTCGAAAACGGGTTCGCAAGGGGGTACGCGCTTCGCCGACCAGCGAAGGGAATAGCACCTGGCTGCAAGTTCAAAGTAGATTAGGGGGCCGGCATTGTTCTAATTGACTAATGACCGACCAAAGCCTTGTACACAGGTGTAGGGCAGGATCATGACCTATGGGGAGTGGACACTTGGCGCCCTAGGATTTGTTAGCAGGCACATAAAAGGTGGCCTCCCAAGTCGGTCAGTGCCCACTGTTATCCTTCCTTATCCAGGTGCAGGTCAGTACTGCTAGCTACTGACTGAAGTTTGCTGGGACTCCGTCCGTTCCAGTGGGACCCAGGACCTGGGACTTCCCGTGACGCATCTGTTTACCTGGCAAGTTGCACAGAGACTTATGCACAGATCGGGACTACTCCTGGCTTTCCTTAGTTTTTTGTTTGCCTGATATTTGCCCAGTGAAGTTTACCTGGACTTTTTTTATTTTGTTAATAAACCCCTTTCACTTCATCCTCACTGGTCTGTTTCGTTGGTGCCTTGCATTACAGATAGGGATAATTGTGTCAACGGTGTCTCCTACCTGGGTACGGCTGGACTCCTGGCTCACTTGCAATAAATTTGAGTGTAGTTATAGTAGGATTAATAGAGGAATTTTGCAGCAGAAATGATGTCCAGACCTTGAGATGAAGTTCAAATGTTTCTTTACTGAAGATAACTTGTATCCAAGCAGTATACCGCTTTGGTCTCTGGTCCCAGCAGGTTTTAGCAATTGTTGGTAGGAAATGAATGCTTCTGGTTCAAGCTTGGAGTTTGCAGGATAAGTCGTCTGCTTGGTAGCTCTGTAACTGTGGCAGGAATTAAGCTTCTGCACTTTTCTGTAACTTCTGCTGTATGGGGACAGACTAGCTGAGGAGGAATAGGCTTCTCCTAGGTCTCTGGACTTATAGGGTTTCTACCATCAGAATTTCGCTCACTGCGCCTGCGCCAAATACAGAAGTGAACAGCGCAGGCGCGGGATTTCCTCAACGATGCATGGAACTTGGACATCAATCAAGAGGAGCGGGGCGGGCAGAATGGAGGACCTGGGCGGGATAAAGGGTGAGTAGACCGAGCCTCTAGGTGCTAAATCTACGCCCACATAGCACCTAGAGGCTCATTAGCATATTGGAAAAGCGTGTATTTTAGCAGAACGGCTGCAGGGACAAATGTAAAAAACACACTGTTTTGTAGTGCTGACATTAGCGCATCACTGATGTCAGTCAGCTGCATAACAGAAATTCTGATGGTAGAAACCCTTTAACTCACAGATTCTCAGGGGATGTTTTCTTCCTGGAACTCTGGAGATTGTAGTTAGTTTTTAACTTCTTCATCCAGCTGAGGCTGAAAGTGGTCAGACTGGGTATATAATCGAGTCTCAGCCGAGACAAGATCCTTGCTGTCTTCCCTATGCAGGGGAACTCCTCCCACACACACCCTACCCCTAGCAGGGGTAAGGCTACACTAACTCTAACTTCCTTCTCCACCCATGCTGCAGGATGTAGGAACAGTCCACATCTCCACAGAGGGGGAGCTAAGCTGGAATAATCCATTCCAGCCTAGATATACTAAACTAGGACTAGTACCTTGCTAAAAGTGTTGCTGCCACCTGCTGGTGAACCTGGAAAATTACAGGCACAATTGTGTTTAACATGGTTTTAGATGCACATTTGTGAAGACATAATATATATTACATCAGATGACAATATAAATTCTCTTAGAAGATAGTAGCGGGGTAGAGGCGTGTAGTAACACAACTCTGGGGTGTTACACATTGACAGACACACACAGGGACAGACACAGACACAGACACACAGCTAGGCCTCACCACACTCCAGACACACACACACACACGCACACAGGGACAGATACACAGCTAGGCCTCACCACACTCCACACAAACACACACACACACACACACACGCACACAGGGACAGACACACAGCTAGGCCTCACCAAACTCCAGACAGACAGACAGACACACACATACATGGACAGACAGACACACACATACATGGACAGACAGACACACACATACATGGACAGACAGACACACAGGGACAGACACACACACACAGGGACACACACACAGGGACAGACAGACACACACACACACAGGGACAGACACACAGCTAGGCCTCACCACACTCCAGCCAGGCTCCTCTCCCTACAGGAACACACAGGGTCACTAGTGGAGGGGAGCAGGGTTACTAGTGGGGTGACAGGAGGAGGGGAAGCAGGGGGAGCAGGGTCACTAGTGAGGTGACAGGAGGAGGGGGAGCAGGGTCACTAGTGAGGTGACAGGAGGAGGGGGAGTAGGGTCACGGGGGGGGGGGGGCAGAAGGAGTGGGCAGCAGGGTCACTAGTGGGGTGACAGGAGGAGGGGGAGCAGAGTCACTAGGGGGGGACAGGTGGAGGGGGGAGCAGAGAACTGTAAGACTGGACAGATCCTGGGGGGTCACAGGCCCAGGGTCAGCTTTTCTCTCAGACCAGTCCAGTCACGAGTCCGCGGCTCCCCAGGGTCCTTGGGCAGCGCGCCCCACTCTCCTTAATACAGCCACTTTTGGGAGCCGGCCCCTCCTCCTTCCAGCTCTTGCCGGCTTCCCCTGCCTGACCCGACCTGTATCACCAATACCCAACCAATAACAAAGCTCCTTGCTGTAAGCAGCTTTGTTATTGGTTATTTCAGGCACAGGCAGCATCGCTGCTCTGCCCGTGCCGTTCACAGCGTTCACTGCACTGATGAATGTGGGGGACTTTTTCCAGGGAGTAAAATGTATTATTTAGTAAAAGCAGTGGCGTGCCTAGGTTGTTTGGCACCCGGGGCGGGTCCTTTCTCTGGCCCCCCCCCCCCATCCTCAATACTTAAAAAAAAACATACCCCCACACAGTAGTATTGCCCTCATTGTCCAACCTTCACAGTAGTTTTGTACAGATGTGTTCCCCCTAACAGTAGTTATGCCCACGTTGTGCCCCCTAACAGTCGTTATGCCCACATTGAGCCCCCTTAAAGTACTTATACCTTCATTGTGCCCCTTTCACAGTAGTTATGCCCTCTCCGTGGCTCTTTTACAGTTGTAATGCCCTATCTGTGCCCCTTCACAGTTGTAATGCCCTCTTTGTGCCCCTATCACAGTAATAATGCCTATTGTGCTCCCTTAATAATAATAATGCCCATTGTGCCCCCTTCACAGTAATAATGCCCATTGTGCCCCCTTCACAGTAATAATGCCCATTGTGCCCCCTTCACAGTAATAATGCCCATTGTGCCCCCTTCACAGTAATAATGCCCGTTGTGCCCCCTTCACAGTAATAATGCCCTCTGTGCCCCCTCCAGAGTAGAAATGCCCATTGTGCCCCCTTTACAGTAGTAATGCCATTGTGCCCCCTCCAGAGTAGAAATGCCCATTTTGCCCCCTTCACATTAGCAATGCCCATTGTGCCCCCTTCACATTAGCAATGTCCGTTGTGCCCCCTCCAGAGTAGAAATGCCCATTGTGCTCCCTCTGTGTTAAAAAAAAAAAAAACATAAAAAAACACATAACTTCTCACCTTGTCCCGTTCCTGAAGCTCACAGTCCTCTCTCCCCTGCAGGCACATCAGGGGATCCGTGTCTGCAGGCTTAATGGTGGAGCGGGGAGAAGTCTTCCTGCTCCACCATTCAGAGCGCCGCCGGCCTGAAGGAGGGGAGGAGCACTGGGAGCTGAGCGGGGAGTGACAGAACCCAGCTCCCTGCGCTCCAGCAATGAGCACTTCCACCTGTATTGATGGAAGCGCTCATTGCTTCTGGCACCCCCGTGAGAGCCGGCACCCGGGGTGGATCGCCCCCCACGCCCCCCCTACCCCCACCTTAGTAAGTTATTGTAACCTCTGGCTGCAGAAGTGAGCGGGCCCCCTAGTGGCCGCGGGCCCTCGGTCCATGCCCGAGTGCCCGAATGGTCAGTCCGACATGGGTATATGGTAAAGCTACTATCTGCAGATACATTTAGTATTAGGTATACGGTATAGTTACTATCTGCAGATACAGTCAGTATTAGGTATATAGTATAGTTACTATCCGCAGATACATGCAGTATTAGGTATATGGTACAGTTACTATCTGCAGATACAGTCAGGTCCATAAATATTGGGACATCGACACAATTGTAATATTTTTGGCTCTATACACCACCACAATGGATTTGAAATGAAACAAACAAGATGTGCTTTAACTGCAGACTGTCAGCTTTAATTTGAGGGTATTTACATCCAAATCAGGTGAACGGTGTAGGAATTACAGCAGTTTGCATATGTGCCTCCCACTTGTTAAGGAACCAAAAGTAATCGGACAGAATAATAATCCTAAATCAAACTTTCACTTTTTAATACTTGGTTACAAATCCTTTGCAGTCAATTACAGCCTGAAGTCTGGAACGCATAGACATCACCAGACGCTGGGTTTCATCCCTGGTGATGCTCTGCCAGGCCTCTACTGCAACTGTCTTCAGTTCCTGCTTGTTCTTGGGGCATTTTCCCTTCAGTTTTGTCTTCAGCAAGTGAAATACATGCTCAATCGGATTCAGGTCAGGTGATTGACTTGGCCATTGCATAACATTCCAACTCTTTGGTTGCTTTTGCAGTATGCTTTGGGTCATTGTCCATCTGCACTGTGAAGCGCTGTCCAATGAGTTCTGAAGCATTTGGCTGAATATGAGCAGATAATATTGCCCGAAACACTTCAGAATTCATCCTGCTGCTTTTGTCAGCAGTCACATCATCAATAAATACAAGAGAACCAGTTCCATTGGCAGCCATACATGCCCACACCATGACACTACCACCACCATGCTTCACTGATGAGGTGGTATGCTTAGAATCATGAGCAGTTCCTTTCCTTCTCCATACTCTTCTCTTCCCATCACTCTGGTACAAGTTGATCTTGGTCTCATTTGTCCATAGGATGTTGTTCCAGAACTGTGAAGGCTTTTTTAGATGTTGTTTGGCAAACTCTAATCTGGCCTTCCTATTTTTGAGGCTCACCAATGGTTTACATCTTGTGGTGAACCCTCTGTATTCACTCTGGTGAAGTCTTCTCTTGATTGTTGACCTTGACACACATAAACCTACCTCCTGGAGAGTGTTCTTGATCTGGCCGACTGTTGTGTAGGGTGTTTTCTTCACCAGGGAAAGAATTATTCGGTCATCCACCACAGTTGTTTTCCGTGGTCTTCCGGGTCTTTTGGTTTTGCTGAGCTCACAGGTGTTCCTTCTTTATAAGAATGTTCCAAACAGTTGTTTTGGCCACGCCTAATGTTTTTGCTATCTCTCTGATGGGTTTGTTTTGTTTTTTCAGCCTAATGATGGCTTGCTTCACTGATAGTGACAGCTCTTTGGATCTCATCTTGAGAGTTGACAGCAACAGATTCCAAATGCAAATAGCACACTTGAAATGAACTCTGGACCTTTTATCTGCTCATTGTAATTGGGATAATGAGGGAATAACACACACCTGGCCATGGAACAGCTGAGAAGCCACTTGTCCCATTACTTTTGACCCCCTAACAAGTGGGAGGCACATATGCAAACTGTTGTAATTCCTACACCGTTCACCTGATTTGGATGTAAATACCCTCAAATTAAAGCTGACAGTCTGCAGTTAAAGCCAAAAATGTTAGAATTGTGTCGATGTCCCAATATTTTTGGACCTGACTGTACATTCAGTATTAAGTATATGGTATAGTTACTATCTGCAGATACAGTCAGTATTAGGTATACGGTATAGTTACTATCTATAGATACATCCAGTATTAGGTATACGGTATAGTTACTATCTGCAGATACAGTCAGTATTAGGTATATGGTACAGTTACTATCTGCAGATACATGCAGTATTAAGTATATGGTATAGTTACTATCTGCAGATACAGTCAGTATTAGGTATACGGTATAGTTACTATCCGCAGATACATTCAGTATTAGGTATATGGTACAGTTACTATCTGCAGATACAGTCAGTATTAGGTATATGGTATAGTTACTATCTGCAGATACAGTCAGTATTAGGTATATGGTATAGTTACTATCTGCAGATACATTCCACATCGCTTTACAATCACAGGGTTCATGTACAAACAGAGTCATAAATTATATGGCAAAAAACAAGTCAACAATTAAAACAAGAGGAGCGAGGGCCCTGCTCACAAGAGCTTACAGTCTATGAGATTTTGCAATGAAGGGCAGGAGCCTCTCTGCCTTGAGAGGGAACGGCTCAACTAGTCATATCTATTGACTATAAACTGGATTTGTCACAAGGGCTGATTTTTAGGGAGAGCTGGAGACACTGCTGGCAATGGCCTATGAGTACGCTGCCAGCTTGTACGTGAGCCAGTAACCTGCCAATTGTAATGCTGGTCACAGAGTCGGTCAGGTTTAGCTAGTCTCCAGTATAATGCCAGCTGATCAGCATGAGATGACGCATCTCCTACCAAATAAGCAGATACTGCAAAAAACGCAATTCCCTACTAGAAAGTTTTTTATTGCAAATGCTGCTGTTACCTGTAATAATACAATGTCACCAGAGGGAGAGGACTGTGGAGGAAGGTTGAGTGATTCCTCATCTTTTAAATTTTTATACCAAAAAAGTTTCTGTGTCAGCAGTCTTGGGGGTATTTTTGCACCCTTCCCTTTAATATGGTGCTGTTTAATTTGAGCTTTTATGCCTAAAGCCCCTTTAACACGAGCGAGTTTTCCGTCTGGGTGCAATGTGTGACGTAAACGCATATCCCCCGAACTGAATCATGACCCATTCATTTCAATGGGTCTGTGCATATGAGCATTGTTTTTCACGTATCATTTCTGCGTTCCGTGAGAATCGCAGCATGTTCTATATTCACGCAGCCCTGACCTCATAGAAGTGAATGGGGCTTTCTATGGGAGTCCCATTGAAATGAATCGAGGGTGGCCACAAATGCATGGTGCTCCCTCTTGCACTTTGAGGGCTCCGTTCTAAGGATAGGTGTGGGTCCCCAAGGTGGGAACCGCACATATCAGACATTGGGGACATATCCTGGCAATATGCCCCCAATGTCCAATATGAGCCAACCCCTTTAAGGTGTGGGTCCCAGTATGAGCGCTGCCTTCTCTTCTCTGTTTACCTACAGTGCAGTGGTGAGCAGTGTAATTACAACTATGGTGTCCTCATTCACTTCTATGGGACAGCTCTGTCTGTTCAAGTGAATAGGATGGAGCTGTCCCATTGAAGTGAATGGGGACGCCATAGCTGTAATGACATCGTCCATCCCCCTACCACCGATCTGATATTGTTCATCAATATAAAAAACAGAACAACAAGTTTAAGTGCTTTTGAGTAAATGGAGTGTGGGACACACTGTTGGATGAAGGCATCAGGTTCTGAGGAACGATGAAAACATGTACGGCGCTGAAGCGATAGGCAAATATGGCGCCCGCTCGCATGTGCATCAGGTGTCATGGCCAGCAGGTCTCCGCTGTTTCAAACAGCAGAGACCTGCGGCTAATTACCGGGACCGGTAACAACACTTTATTGATAATCCAACAATATCCATTATATCAAACATGAGCGCTCCATTATTATCATATATCAGCATATTTACCTTTAACCCCCCCCCCCAAAAAAAAACTCTCCCCCCCTGCGATGCATCTTCCTTCAGCCCTACCCCTCCGTTCCGAGACCGAGGAGTGGGGTTGACGGGTTAAGAGCGGAGGAAGCTTCTAGAAGATCCAGTCTCCCCAGTTTCTAATCAATTTTTTTCTCAGTATTTCTCTGCTTATACAAAGTGTATTCGTATCTTAGTAGTACTCACCAGATTTAACCATGTATTCACAGTGGGACTGTTTCGCGAAAACCAAGAACGTGCTATCAAAAGTCTTGCCAAAAACATTATCTTAAATAAAAGATTTTTTCTGTATTGCTGACAGCTCACCTTGGCCAGCTCACCCAGTACCCAACATTCCGGGGGAAAAGGGATCCGCACCTTCAATTTTCCCTCAGTATATTTATGGATTGCCCCCCAATAGGGTTTCAACTCTGCACAGGACCAGAACATGTGGAAATAGTCCGCTTCAGGAGCATCGCACCGAGGGCAGTTGGAGTCGTTACTAATCCCACATCTATTAAGCCAGAGAGGTGTAACATAAAGTCTATGTAAAATATTAAACTGCACCACCACGTGATTAAAATGATGTGAAACCGATTTTAAATTCAGAGTTACCTTCTGCTGGTCATCCAAATGAATCATTGGACACTCATTTTGCCAAGTACTCTGGCCAGCAGAAGAAACCCCTCCAAATCGAGTTATAAGTAAATTTTTATAAAAGTGAGAAATCTTCAACTTGTGTTCCGAGTTCCCTATCCACTCATTAAATTGTGCTGAAGTGTGTATATGAAACCAGTTTTTTTTCCCTTTATACTCAAAAGTGCCGCTCTTAACTGTAAATACCGAAACCATAATCATTTCTGTGATTTTTCTCTCTGTGATAATTCTGCAAAGGAAATAATATCTCCATTACTTACTACCTGTGTCAAATAAAAAAATATTCCTTTTTTGCCAAAATTGTTCCTTAGCTAATTCATCTAAAGTCCGAAAGTGCTGGTTATGCCATAAGGGAGTGCATCCTAATGAACCGTTCACTCCACACCATTGTCTATTAGAATACCAAGACTTCCTAAAAAGATTTCTAGCTGATCTAAATTCCCTATCGGAGTTGAACAATTGATCAGACTCCAGAAGAGTAAAGAAATTATCATATGGAGATCTGGTCACTAAGTCCCTGCAAAGTGGGCTATCTTTCCATTCACGGAGAAAACAAAACTGTGCACCTAGAAAATATCCCTTAAAGCAAGGGAGGTTATCTCCTCCCCTCTCCAAGGGCATATACCAAAGCTCTAACTTAAGTCTTACCCGTTTCCTCCCCCAGAGTAGATCATAATAATCCTTTTGATTACCTTAAAATTCCTATCAGGGATCCAAACTGGAGAGTTCCTAAAGAGATAGAGTAACTGAGGGAAAATCACCATCTTAACTAAAGATATTCTATCAGCTTTTGACAAAGGTAAACGTAACCACGTTGTTATTTTTAACCTTAACTTATTTATTAATGGCATCAATTTAAGCGGGATAAAATCTTCCACCCTAGGGGAGACTGTGATACCAAGATACTCAAAGGAGTCCGCAATTTTTAGAGTATTCAAAGGACTGTCATTGGAGAATGAAAATTGATCTAAGGGCATAGTTATTGTATCCAGTGGCATAATCGTGGTTTTATCCCAATTTACGTCCAGACCTGAGGCTTCTCCAAAGGAATTTATTATTTAGACAAAAAAATCCACAGAAAACACTAAGATAAAAACATCCTGCACGATATGATATACAAATGTGCGGATGTCCCTGGCCATATTATTGAAGAAAACCACAGAAATAAGATAATAATACACTTAGTAAAGTAGATGCAAACATTATACATGGACAATTTGCATAAGAGTTAACAGGGTAGATTTTGTCTGTTGAACGTAAAATAGAATATCATCAGAGAAATGTGATCTTCCGTTCCCAGTACCCCAGGATCTTGTCTGACCCTGGCAGCCAAGGGTTCAATATATATATCAAATAAAAGAGGAGAAAGAGGACATCCCTGGCGAGTGCCCCTAGTCATGGGAAAACTTCTTGTAAGATGTCCATTTATATTCAGTCTTGCAGTAGGAGATCTATAAAGAAGTTTAACCATATTAATAAACCTAGGTCCAAAGCCCATCCTATGTAGCACTCTCCATAGAAATCCCCACTCAACTCTATCAAAGGCTTTAGATGCATCTATAGACAAGATAGATCGTGAAGGCCCTCCAGAAGTCTGTATATTAGAGAAAAGACGATGTAGATTATAATGAGTCCCCTTGTTGGGAATAAAGCCATTTTGGTCTGGATGAATAATTGACGTCATAACACTAGATAGCCTCATAGCCAAGATTTTAGAATAAAGTTTAACATCTGTATTAAGGAGAGAAATCGGTCTATAGGATCCCAGCTCATTAGGGTCTCTACCCTTCTTTAATATTACTATTATCGCAGCCTCTGTCATTGTTTCTGGGAGGGCGCTCTCTTTTATTGAATCGGAGAATGTTCTCCACAAATGGGGAAAAACAACCTCCCCATATTCACGATAAAACTCGTACGGGAGTCCATCCAATCCGGGGAAAGAGTTACCTGAACAGGCCTTCATTGCATCCACTATCTCTTGAGGGCAAAGGTCCATCTCTAGACGTTCCCTTTGCCCGTCTGTGAGAACCGGAAGGGAAATAGAGTTCAAGTATGAGTCCATCGCAGCCTCTGAGAGGGCACCCTCTGATTCATATAATTCAGAAAAGTATTTTATAAATACTTCTAATATTCCCTCCTGATCTTTCACAATAGTACCATCAGGCGTACCAATGCTACGGATCTCTTTCTTTGAGTCCTAGCTTGCTATTACTCTAGCCAACATCTTCCCAGGGCGACCTGCCTCTGAAAAATATTTTTGTCCTCTAAAAAACAGCCTCTGTTGTGCTTTATCCAGAAGAAAATCTGAAAGAGCCTGGCTTGTCCTATTCATAATCTCTCTACCTTCCTCTGTTTTTCCCTTGACATACCTAGCCATTCCTACAACGGCTGCTTCCTCTAGTTCTTTCTCCTTCATAACATAGCGTTTGCTCAAATTTGCAATTGTACTAATAAAAATCCCTCTCATAAATGCTTTGAACGCGTCCCAGATATATTGAGATTTAGCTGAAGCATAATTCCTATCCCAAAAGGCAGTAATCTCCTTTTCTATCTGATTGTGATTATCAATTATTAATAGCCAATGGGGATTCAATCTAAATGGGGGTTTCACTCTAGAGTCATTCCCACCCATACATAGCTCTATTGAGAAAGGAACATGGTCTGAAACGGATCTGGCCTCATATTTCATACGTTTGACACAGTTTAGATAGCCTTTATTTATCAGGGCCAGATCAATTCTAGACATAGAGCTTCCCGATTTACTGACACAGGAAAAAGCTCTTTTCTCCTTAAATAGATATTCCCAAACATCCACGAGGCCCACCTCTTGGCAAAAATGAGCCTGGGGGGACCCGTGGACGGGGGAACACCCATTCCCTCCAGAAGAAATCCTATCCACCTCTAGATTCATCACACAGTTGAAATCCCCATTGACTACCACCAAGCAATCAGGCCACTGATCCATAAAGGCCAACAAACAATTCAGTACCTGCCTAGAAAACGGAGGGGGGATATAGATAAACGCCAAAATACATAACTTTCCATCAAGCCTGCCATGAAGAAAAACATATCTCCCCTGTTTATCCATTGAAGATGCCAAACATAGAAAATTTATCTGTTTGTGAGTCAGTACTGTAACTCCTCTGGAATAGGTAGTGTATGTGGAGTTATAGACCTGTGTAGCCCACTTCCCACCAAGTCGGGGTATCCTCTCCTGTGAGAAATGAGTTTCAACCAAACAGACAATAGCTGGCAGATGTCTCCTTATCAGATCTAATACCGCCTGTCTTTTTACCTTATCCCCAAGACCTGGAACATTCCATGTAAGTATTCTTATAATCATTAATTAATCCTAGGATGCCCAAGTACCACCCTCCTCACGCCTCACTCCGCTCCCCACCTCAGCGATGGACGCATCGCAGCAATCCCTCCCCAGCCACCCTCACCTATAACTTCCCCTCCCCAATCCCTGACCTTGATTCCCCTTTGATCCGTGACTAAAAGAAACAGACCTCTTAACTAGGACCATCCCTCCCCCACTCCCCCCGCCGAACCTCCGACCATCAAAAAAAAAGAGAAAGGAGAAAGAAGAAAAACTAATTTTTAAACATTATTACTATCCAGCCAATCAGTGGCCAGCTCTGGAGTATCGAAAAAAAACACAGAATCATTAAACATAATCCTTAACTTAGCCGGATACAAAAAAGAGTACTTCATGTCCTTGCCCTGAAGGCGTTTTTTAACTTCCATGAAGGTACGCCTCTTATCTTGAACGTCTTTGGAGAAATCAGGGAAAAAGAGGAGTTTACCCCCATTATGCAAAATTGGAGGGGAATCCCGTGCTCGCCTTAAGATCATATCTCTATCACTGGCGGCTAGCATCTTAATAATTACGGTCCTTGGCGACCTCCCCGGGATCGATTTACCACCAGGGATTCGATGGGCCCTTTCAATAAGGAACAATGGTGAAAAATGTTCTTTCCCAAAATTATAAAAAATTATAGATTGTATCGTTCCTAATAAGTCTTTATCATCCGGGGATTCTAGTAAGCCAATAATTCGTACATTGTATCTTCTTGAACGATCTTCTAAGTTCACCATTTTTTTTTCCAGGAAGTTATAATCCATTTTTACTGTAGAGTTCTCCTCTTTTAATACCTTGACTTCTTGCTCCAAATTATTCACTGTGTTTTCTAAGTCTTTGATTCTATCTCGTATCTTTCTCAAGTCATCTTTTAGAATAAAAACGTTTGTCTGTACTGACCCCAATTGAACCGCAATATTTTGTATCGCTTTTCCATTGTTTTTAACAATGGATAAAATCTCATCTAATGGGGCAGAATTGTCCGTAGACGTCTCCCCGTCTCCAGTGGGTTCCCCCTCAGGTGTCTTCTCCGGCCTGGGTTCGGGATTGTTTTTTCTTGTATTAATGTCCTGCCTCCCTTTTGGACCCGAACTGGATACTTAAATTGGTGATCTCAAATATTGATCAATTCTGGAGGACTCTGCTTGTTTCTGTCCTAGCTTAACCGTAGTCAAGTCGGTTGAACGTCTATTTTGTTTAGGAGCCATCCTCCCTTTTTTTTTTTCTTCTTCTCTTTTCTTCTTATCCCCTTCCTCCCTCCTTCTTGAGTCTTTCTTTTTTTTTTTTTTTTGCACTTCTGGGAGTGTTACTGGAATCCCCTGTGGCCAATGGGGATGCCGGTAATTGATTTGGAAGGGCTCAGCCTCACTGAAAAGGCTGAGAACGGTCAAAGTGCAATTCTTATTTTGGCCACCAGATGGCAGGCGAACATCAGAAATGAGCAATTCTCAATAATAAGTCCAGTTTGAAAATGCATGATTGTTCAAAATTTAAAAAAAAAAAAAGATTTTGTAGGCTCATATGAGCTTCAAAATCATTACAAAAAATTTAAAAAATATAAAAAAATAAAAAAATATATAAAAGTTTAAATCACCCCCTTTCCATATAATAAAAATATAAATACCTAAATAACAAAAAAATATAAACATCATAGGTATCACTGTGACCAAAAACACCCATACTAATAAAATATAAAACTATTTTTCCAATACGGCGAATGGCGTAACGGAAAAAAGGGTCAAAATGGCCAATTTGCCATTTTTTCTATTGCTTCTCTTGCCCAAAAAAATGTAATAAAATATTATCAAAAAGCCACACACACTCCAAAATGGTATCAATAAAAACTAAAGATTGTCCATCAAAAAATTAGCCCCCACACAGCTCAGTAGATATAACTATAAAAAAGTTATGGGGGGGTCAGAATATGGTGATGTAAAAAAAAAGTTTTAATTTTCATTTTTTTTTACACTATTTAGACATAAAAATAAAAAAAAACTATACATATAGGGTATCTGTCACGACCATGTTCATGGCCGTGACTTCTGGAACCGCATGCAGTTGCCTACGGTCTTGTCTTGTTGTCAATCACAGGTTGAGGGCTGTAGTATGTTCCCTCACCTGTGGTTGCCGCTGGCAACATAATGTATGTGGCAGTTTAGCAGCCTGAGCTGGTTGCTAGGCTGCTCGCTGTCATTTGCATGCGGTTGCACCTGGCAACCTGTCTATTAGGTGTGCCTTGTCTGGTGTGCACAGGGTTTTAGTTATATGTGCACTTTCTAACATCTCGTGGCATCGCACGGCTGAGGGTTTTCCCCATCCTCAGCCGTGACAGTATCATTGTAATCGTACTGACCCAGAGAAGGGCATGGGTCAATTCTGTCACAAACGGAATGCCGTTTGAGAAAAAAACATAAAACGGTGGAGGAATTGCGTTTATTTTCCAATTCCACCCCATTTTTTTTTTTTACCACTTCCCACTAAATTGTATGCCATAACGAATGGTGGCATTAGAAAGTACAACTTGTCCTGCAGTAAATAAGCCCTCATATGGATATGTGAACAGAAATATAAAAAAGTTATGGCTCAAGGAAGATAAATAAAAACGCAAAAACGAAAACAAAAAACTCCGGTATCCTAAGGGTTAACTCTGACATTCCCTTCAAAGTTGTGGGTGTTGGGAATTAACCTGTTTGTCTGGGGAAGAGCATACCAGAGAACAGGTGCCGCAAGGGAAAGGTCCTGAAGGTGGAAGTGAGAGGTCAGATTATGGAGAATGTCAGTCTTAGGCCGGGTTCACACGAACGTGTGTGACCCGTGCCTGTGCTGCGGCCCGCAAATAGCGGGCCGCAATGCACGATCGCACGGAGGCACTCCGTAGTGCTTCCGAAGGGGTCCCGTCCCGTGCGGCCGTTCCGCGATTCCGGATTTGCGGACCCATTGAAGTGAATGGGTCCGCATCCGTGATGCGGAATTCACACGGAACTGTGGCCGTGTATTGCGGCCCGCGATTTGCGGGCCGCAATACGGCCACGGATCACACACGTTCGTGTGAACTTAGCCTTAGACTACTTTCACACTTGCGGCAGAGTGATCCGGCAAGCAGTTCTATCGCTGGAACTGCCTGCTGGGTCTGGCAATCTGCATGCAAATGGAAAGCATTTGTAGAAGGATCCAGATGCAGATCCGTCTTACAAATGCATTGCAATAACGGATCTGTCTCTCTGTTTGTCATCCTTTTTATATATATATTTTTTTACATTTTTACGAAGGACGGATCCGGCATTGGGGTATTTTGAATGCCGGATCCGGCACTAATACTTTTCGATGGACAAAACTGCCAGATCCGGCCCATTTAATGCCCCCCTGATGCACCCCATTCAGGCAAGTGTTCAGTTTTTTTGGCCAGAGATAAAACCGTAGCATGCTGCGGTATTATCTACGTCCTGAACAGTCAAAAAGACTGAACTGAAGACATCCTGATGCATCCTGAACGGATTACTCTCCAGTCAGAATGCATGGGGATAAAACTGATCAGTTATTTTCCGGTATAGAGCCCCTAGGACGGAACTCAGTGCCGGAAAAGAAAAACACTAGTGTGAAAGTACCCTTAGATTAGTGTCAGAATGTAGATCAGGGGTAGGGTGGTAGATAGAGATGAGGGAAGAACTTTATAGGTATGAGTTAGAAGTTTACATTGATTTCTATGTTGTATGGGTAACCAGTGCAGTGATGGGCACAAGGTGGATGCATCAGTGTAGCTGCTGTCAGATCCATGAGCCTGGCTGTTGCCTTCAGGAAAGAATAGAGGGGGGAGAGTTTAGTGAGCAGATGAACAATTAGTAATGTGTTACAGTATTCAAGATGAGAATGGTTTATGCCAGAGGATTCTGGAGATGTTTTTGAGGTGGACATGAGCAGGCAAGAAATTCATTATGAGGAGTAAAGTACAGACCTCAGTTGAAAATGACCCCAAGACAGCGGGCATGCTTCCTAGGCGTTGTGTTAGTACCACACACTGAGATGGAGATATCAGGTTTAGGTGGGTTAGTTAAGATAGAGAAAACACAAAAAGTTCTGTTTTTTAAAGATTCAGTTTTAGGTAGAGAGAGGACATGATGTTAGAGACAGCTAAAATCTGCAGAAGATCCAATTTTCAAGCACTTAGCTCAATCTGTGGCATGTTAGAAGGGTATAAAAGGAAGATTGAAAGCAAAATTTTTCAGCCACATGAAACCTCAGAAATCAGATAAAGTTGTGTGGTCTTGTGTGACCTGAAAGTTGTGAACTGACAGACCTTGGTCTATCACTCCAGAAGACTACTACGTGCCTAGGCCAAGAACAATGACAAACTGGAATGTCAGCAAGAGGTCACCATCTGATTAGAAGAATGGCGCTTAGTGATCCATTCTGTACTGCAATTGGCCATCATATCCCAAACCTAGGATGGCATACAGTGTTTACACAAACCATCAGGAGGTGTTTACATGACGTTGTGCTACGAGCCAGACATCTATCGACTTGTGTTCCATTGTCCTCATGCCATCTCTCTCAAAGTCTATCATGGTGCACAGCAAGACAGCAATGGGGGCTGGAATGGAGGTCTATCCTCTTCAGCAATGAATCCCACTTTTGTCTCAGCACAATCATAGCCGGAGATTGGTCTGGAGACCACATGGGCAATGCCATGAAGAGACCTTCACAAAGGAATGTCACACTGATCCTAGTCCCGGGATTATGGTGTGGGGTGGCATAATGTATGGTAGCCAGACCCCTCTAGTCTTTATTTCAGGTACACTAACGGCTCGGTTGTGGAAGTAGTAATACGGCCATTTCTCCAAAGTGTCCCAGGAGCCATTTTTCAACAAGACAACATTAGGCTGCATGTTGCTCGTGCTACTGTGAGAAGCTTATGTGGCCTAGATGCGCTACCATGGCCTGCAGTGTCTCCGGACTTGTCTCCCATCAACGTCATTTGTCAGCAATTACAAAGGGATCTGCCAGCAGCAAATCTTGATGATTTGTGTGCCTAAGTGCATTCAGCGTAGACAACCATTAATAACCTCATTGATAGCATGCTAAGGCGTGTAAGTGCATGTATGTCTGTGTGTGGCACTCACTCAATTCTATGACTTTTCCTTCTTGGTGTTGCAATTTCATTGTTGACGTTGTAATTATCAATGTAATTCTATCTATCTAATCTACCTATTTCATATCTATCTACCTATTTCATACATATCTATCTATCGATCTATCTTCTATCTATTTCATATCTATCTATCTATCTATTTCATATCTATCTATGTATCTTCTATCTATTTCATATCTATCTATCTATCTATTTCATATCTATCTATCTTCTACCTATTTCATATCTATCTATCTCATATCTATCTATCTAACTAATCTTAACGACCTTATCTATCTCATATATCTATCTATCTATCTATCTATCTATCTATCTATCTATCTATATAGAAGAATCCAAGGCAGCACACGAATAACGGTGAAAAAAAGTGGTGTTTATTCCCACATGTGCAGACAGCAACGTTTCAGCTCTCTCAATGGAGCCTTTGTCAGCCTTGGCTTGACAAAGGCTCCATTGAGAGAGCTGAAACGTTGCTGTCTGCACTAGGGTTGTTGCGGGTATCGAAATTTCGATACCCAATCGATACTTTTGTCCCGGTATCGATACGATACCGGGATTTCCGTTTTTTCGATACTGGGCTGCGCTTCTGCGCAGTCTAGTATCTCTGAACATGAGCGCGCTGCTATCGGCGCGCTCATGTTCTCTCTCAGCAGCACGGGGAGAAGGAAGCTGTCCTCCCTCCCCCCTGTGCTGCTGCCGCTGCCACCAATGAGAAGAGAGGGGCGGAGGAGGGGCGGCAATGAGAAGAGAGGGGCGGAGGAGGGGCGGCAATGAGAAGAGAGGGGCGGAGGAGGGGCGGCAATGAGAAGAGAGGGGCGGAGGAGGGGCGGGCGCACTGCGCCACCAATGATAGGATTACTATCAGAGCGATGGGAGGAGACATCAGCTTCACTAGTGGGCGTTCCTTTTCCCTGCGCTGCGATTGGACAGCGCTACAGCCAGGGAGAAGGAACGCCCACTAGTGAAGCTGATGTCTCCTCCCATCGCTCCGATAGTAATCAGCAGCATGTGGAGCAGGAGAGGAGACAGTAATGGGGCACTGCTAGGGTTGCCACCCGTCCGGGATTGACCCGGACAGTCCGGGTTTGCAATCCTGTGCCCGGGTACAAGCCTTTCTTAGACCCGGACACAGGATTATTCTATTCTATTCATTGAAACTGCAGACAGTCAGTGTGGAGTCCGTCCGATCGCATATTTAAGCTGCTGCTGTCTGAGTGCACTGCACTGTCACTGATGATCAGCTGAGCGGAGCGCTCCCTCCCCCAGTCCCCCTCCTCCTCCAGTCTACAATCACTACAGTGATGCGGCTGCCAGGCAGGCAGCGCAGCCGCAGCAGCTCACTCACTGTTTAGTAGTCTCCAGTCTCCTCGCTCCTCCTCTGCCTCTCAGTCCCTCCCTCCTTCTCTCTGATAAGGAACTAAGTCAAGTCCACAGGAAGTGACATCAGAGAGAGAGGCAGGGAGGGAGATTTGAAATCATTCTTCCAGCAGCTCCAGGCTCCAGCAGCCTGCCCAACTAGTGCCCAGCCCAGACTGTGCCCGCTGTGCCCTGCTAGTTTTTCAACATGACCAAGACTGAGTCTGACTGTGACACTAGGTAATCACTTACTTTACTTCTAAAAAGGTATAAATATAAAACATTTGAAGCATGTTTGTAACAGTGTTTAAACAGCCTCAGGTTTCTGAATCTGTCAATCAGAAAAAACATTTATGTTATGTAGCTGATTGACATTAGCGATGGGCTGATGTCAGCAGTGCATAACAGTGTGTTTTATAACTCCCTGCCTGCTGCCGTTCTCTTAAAGGGCTTCTGTCACCCCACTAAAGTGTTGTTTTTTTTTGGGGCCAGTTAAATTAGTTATATTGCGATATATGAAAATATAATGGTGTTACTTACTTTGATCCAGCAGTTTATTCAAAAAATGAAGTTTTATCATATGTAAATTCGGTCTCTACCAGCAAGTAGGGCGTCTACTTGCTGGTAGCTGCTGCAGAAATCCGCCCCCTCGTCGTGTTGATTGACAGGGCCAGCCGGGATCTCCTCCTCCGGCTGGCCCTGTCGGCATTTCAAAAATCGCGCGCCTGTGTTGATTCGGCGCAGGCGCTCTGAGATGAGGAGGCTCGTCTCCTCAGAACTCCCTCAGTGCGCTTGCGCCGATGACGTCTTCTATTTCGGTGATGTCATCGGCGCAGGAGCACTGAGGGAGTTCTGAGGAGACGAGCCTCCTCATCTCAGAGCGCCTGCGCCGAATCCACACAGGCGCGCGATTTTTGAAATGCCGGCTGGCCCTGTCAATCAACACGACGAGGGGGCAGATTTCTGCAGCAGCTACCAGCAAGTAGCCGCCCTACTTGCTGGTAGAGACCGAATTTACATATTATAAAACTTCATTTTTTTAATAAACTGCTGGATCAAAGTAAGTAACACCATTATATTTTCATATATCGCAATATAACTAATTTAACTAGCCCCAAAAAAAAAAATCACTTTAGTGGGGTGACAGAAGCCCTTTAAAATAAAGACATGATATGCTAATGAGCCTCTAGGTGCTATGAGGGCGTTGCTGCAGCACCTAGAGGCTCCGTCCATTCACCTTTGGCAGTGGCACGCCCATGTTTAGTTGATTGACGTCCGAGTTCTCCTCTTCGTCCCGTAAATCCTGCGTCTGCGTCGAATACTAAACAGTACGGCGCAGGCGTGGGATCAGGGGCGTAACGATTGCGGTGCGACAGCAATCAGGGGTGGAGGTGGGACATGGGCGTGGTTGGAGGCGGGGCATGGGCGTGGCTGGAGGTGGGACATGGGTGGGGCCTGGAAAGGGCCCTCCCTCCCTTCTGTTCGGGTTTGGCTTGAAGAAAAGGTGGCAACCCTAGGCACTGCGGGCGAACGGAGCGGCGCCCAGGACTAAATGGTGAGTGCTGAGACATCGCTGGGCGCCGCTCTGTGTGGCCTAATAGTGAAAGTCTGGACTCATATACAGTAGTCAGTCTTTAACACATACAGGAGGCGGGTGCCGGCAGCAGAATCGCATTGCCGGCACCCTGCCCCTGACAGGGAGCTGCGATCAGCGGTGGTCCAAAATCATTGGTGGTGCAGTGTGCCCCCCCCCCCTCAATCCCCCCATCCCATTAAAATCATTGGTGGCACAGTGCGCCGGCCCCTCTCAACCCTCTAGTATTAAAATCATTGGTGGCAGTGGCCACAGGGACCTCTCCACTCCCCCTCATTGGTGGTGCAGTGGCAGCTTCTGATCGGAGCCCCAGCTGTGTAAGCCTGGGGCTCCGATCGGTTACCATGGCAGCCAGGACGCTACAGAAGCCCTGGTTGCCATGGTAACATCCCTGATGCTGTGTGCACAAAGCACAGAGCAGCAGGGACAGTGTGGAGTCCTATTCACCCTGATAGAGATCTATCAGGGTGAATAGGAAAAGGGATGAAAGATCCCAGGTTCTCGCCCCTAAGGGGGGAAATAGTTATTAAATAAAAAGTGAAAAAAAACAAACACTAAAATATGAAGTATAAATCACCCCCCTTTTCCCAATTTCACATATAAAATATATAAATAAACATATTACATCGCCACGTCAGAAAAGTCCAAACTATTAAAATATTAAAAAAAAATCTAGGTGGTGAATGCCGGAACAGAAAAAATAAAATAAAAACTGCGCGATTCGCCATTTTTAAAAATGAGGAATGCACGTGGCTTTTTTTGTTTATTTTTTTCGCGTGGTATCGAATGGTATCGAGTATCGCAATACTTTTTCATGGTATCGAAACCGAATCAAAAATTTGGTATCGCAACAACTCTAGTCTGCACATGTGGGAATAAACACCACTTTTTTTCACCGTTATTCGTGTGCTGCCTTGGATTCTTCTATATATATATCTTATTTGGATCAAGTCCGTGATCTACCCAAGGGATTGCACCTCTGCAAAGTGTGTGCTGCTCATCTTTTTTTCTTTTTTCTATTATCTATCTATCTATCTATCTATCTATCTATCTATCTATCTATCTATCTATCTATCTATCTGCAGTGTCCCACTACATGCTAAAAGGGAACACTTAAAATCTTTGTGTATGTCTTTTATGTCATTGTCTATTTCCTCTGTAATAGCTGCAAACTCCTCACAACAGGCTGGTAACTGCCTTTACACACAGTCATCACTAGGTGGTGCTATCATATCATTTATATATGATAGGTCAGGCACAGGAAGTGAGTTGAGAGGTTAGTAAAGGAGAGGAGAGCATGTAACTTGTGCTGTGTGCCCCTGGGCACTCCTCAGAGGGCAAGATAGATAAGAAACCAAGCCCAAGGACTACTGGATCACTCCTTTTTTTAGGGCTGCTGTCCTGGAGTCAGAGACAAAGTGGATTTATTGTATTGAAGCAAACTGTTCAAATACTGGAGCAGATGACTAATGCCTGCCGCTAGGGAGACCGCCTGTCATGACTGTGACTGATCCAGACAGGTCTGGGAGGAGAAGGTCGCAGCGACTTGCTACTCGCGATAGCTTGTGAGTTTGCTCCGTGGTTCAGGGTATGTCATCTGGGTTTTGCCTTGTGAACCTTTTTGTCCTGACTGGGAGTTTGTAGGCATCCCTCTCAGGTGAGTCCTGTCTGCCACTCCCAGCTACTATATTAGTTTCAGTTTCACTTGCAGTCATTGCCAGATATAGTCCTTACTTCCAGTTCTATTCTGACCATTGAAGGAGATCGTTTGATGATGTTGCTGTGGAGCTCTTGTCCGGCGTGGACTGTCGTGATTGGGATCGCCTTCTCTGCTCGTGACTGGATAAGTCTATCTCTGCTATAGTTTGTTTGTTGCTGTCTTCCCCTGCTGTTCTCCTAGACATGAGTGATGGTGACTAGTGCTCCCATCGGCCTTTCCCCACTCTAGGCTTGTTAGGGTGACTGAGCGTTTAGGCATCCAGCTCGCCGCACGGGTTCACACCCCGTCTAGGGTATCAGGGCAGACAGGTGCCAGCTTAGGGTTAGTCAGGGGTGGCCATACTTTTCCCATCCGTAGATAAGGGTCCCCCTTCCCCTCCGTCTGGTGCAATACGACTGCTGCTGGGATAGCAGTCGTGACACCGCCCTGTTGGTTGCCAAATTCTAGATCAGAAGATTCAAAGTACCGAAAGGCTGAGTTGTCAGAGCAAGTCAAGGAAGAAAGGAAAGTATCGCCCTCTCTCTCCGATTTGAGTTGGGACCTGCATACCACTGTCTCACCGTGCCTGTTGTCTGTAGTTGCAGCTCGTCTCCGTTTTTCTGTACCAAGGCATTATTTGCGTGGATGTTATCTACCTCCAGGCAAATATCTCAAGTAAAGTTCTTGTTGGTTCAACTACTGACTCTCTCCTTATTCTATACCATCTCTCAACGCACCTTATGGTGCTGGCGTCACGAACACCAGGGACCAGGGGCGGACATATCGCCTATGCAGCTGGTTCAGCTGCACAGGGGCCCAGCGTGTAAGGGGGCCCATTCATACTAGCGAGCGCTTCTGGAAGCGCTTACTAGTATGAATGAGCCCCCTCTGGTATGCAAGAGAGAGGCGGAGGCGGTGGCGGTAAGCACTTACTTACCCCGCCGGCTCCGCTTCCTTCCTGGTCTCCTCCAGCCCGACTGCGTACAGCGCGCACTATGACCTGACGCTGTAAGCAGTCAGGTCGCGTGACTGTGCAGCGCGGGCTGTTGGAGACCAGCAGGGCAGGCACTCACATTAGGACACCCCGGCAGACATGGAGAGCAGCGGAGCAGGAGAGGTAAGTTTTAATTATTTATTTTTAGTCTGATCTGATGTCTGATGGGGGTCTGTCACATCGATATGGGGGGCCTGAATAAATAATTAACAACTGACATTAGGGGGGGTTCTGAGCAAGTGACATATGGGGGGCCTGCCTATTTTATATACTGGCAGACATGAGAGGCACTATGGGGGGCCCTATCTTGTATACTGGCACACATAGGGGGCACTATAGAGGGGGAGGAGCAATATGGGGGCAATATCTTATATACTGGCACACATGGGGGGCACTATGGAGGGGGAGGAGCAATATGGGGGCCATATCTTATATACTGGCACACATGGGGGGCACTATGGAGAGGGAGCAGCACTATGGGGACCCTATCATATACTGGCACACATGGGGGGGCACTATGAAGAAGGGGGGAAAGGAGCACTATGGGGGCATCTTCTCGGGCCTTATCTTATATACTGGCAGACATGGGGGGCACTATGGAATGGAGGAGCACTTTGGGGGCCCTATCTTATATACTAGCACACATGGGGGGCACTATGGAGAAGGGGGAGAGGAGCACTATTGGGGTCATTATATAGGGAAATTATACTGGCACATATTATGGGGGCATTTTATTCTGGCACATTGTCAGGCACCATGGGGATAACGGGAGGAGCACTATTGGGGCACGATATAGGAGTATTTTATACTGGTGCAAATTATAGGGCACTATGGGGACCTTGTCTCAACTGGGGGCACTAAGAAGGTTTTTTGGGCACACAGTAGGGAGCATTGGCACACATTATGAGGGCACTATGGGGACAGTGGCTCTAAGGGGGTACTAAGAGGAGGTATTTTTTATACTGCCACACAACAGGGCATTTTTATTTTTACTGTAACACATTATAAAGAGAATTATTACTACCGGGGGAATTATGGTGGGCTTTATTACAGTTGAGGGACTATGAGGAACATGGATACTAGTATGAGCACTATAGGAGCATACTATAGGACACAATGGGGACATTATTACTGTAGTGGCACTACTACTACTACGTGTTGTCTGGTAGATAATTATTTCTATTGGTGGGACTTTGGGGAGCAGTATTACTGTGGGGGGCACCCTGGCACGGTATCAGCTTAGCACAATTATTTTTGGGGAACATTATATTTACACTATTAGTGTCAGGGACACTATTTGCTGGGCACAGTTATTTTTTAGGACACGGTGTGCCAATAATTATTGAAGGGGAACTATCTGTGTGTAACCTGTATAGGGAGCACAGCGGGCACAGTATTGGGGGTGGCAGGATGGGGTGTTCAGAAGGTGGGAGGATGATGGAAAAATAGGAAACTAAGATGTCTGTCAAACTCTGCAGAGAGAAGAGATGGCTGAAAGAAATCATCATGGCGGTCTGTTCTGAAAGGAGAAGATGAGGACAGAGAACATCTACATCAAAGGAGACGTCACTGGATGACAGAGGTATGTGGACCTGTATTAGGCTACCTTCACATCTACATTAGTTATTCTGGCAGTCTGTTCCAGCAGAGAATGGCCTGTTGGAATTCACTGGATCTGGCACTGCTGGATGCAGACAGAATGCCTGCCAGCCCCATTGACTATAATGGGGTACGGCAGAGATCCGGCCACAATCTGGCAAAAATGCAGAGAATCGGTGGGACACGGCCGGCCGATTCCTTGCATTTTCTGCCGGATCAGGTGGCCGGAGCGTAGTGCCGCAGGTGTGAAAGTAGCTTTATACTATATGTTTTGTATTGCTATAAGTAATGTTAGGATGGAATAGGTTAGGTTCGAATTTGGCTTGGGGTGGGGGGGCCCAGGCACATTCTTTGCACAGGGGCCCTCTGCTGTCTGTGTCCGCCCCTGCCAGGGACCCTGCCTCCAAGGCACCTAAAAACCCATTCCACCAAGGGCACCTCAACCACCATCTTGCGGGAATCCCTGGACAACAGAGTGTGCCCCGAAGGAACTCGTGCTGTCCTGCCCATCACTGCACGCCGGCCCAGGGAGCTACAGAACAGTGAGTAAAACTACTACTACCCCCATCGGCCCACCATAACTCACACATATTGCCCATGCAGCCCGGTCTCTGCATAAAATTGGCGTCACAAACAGGATCAAAATCCTCTGCGCCTAGTGTGAATAGGACCCTAAGTTATATATTCTTTGAGAGAGACTTTGAATGTGCTTTAATACAGTATTAACAGTGAAGAAAATATAAATGCCTTTATTGAACTGAAAAAGTGTTTATGTGGATTGAAATTGTATGGGGAGACTTTGCAAGACCCCTACTACAAATTCGCATTGTCAAAAAGTGGAAAATTGCATATTTTTGTGTCACTAAAACTGCTTGCTGCCATTGGATGGACAAATTGCACCAAAATGGCCGCCTGAGGGCTTTCTTGTTATTTTTACTGCATTATCACTGTGCCAACACCCCGCTAATGGCAGGAAAAAGTTAGTGACACCCCCTCAAGAGCGGGAAAAGTGAGTGCCGTCCCTTTAAAAGAGCGGGAAGATAATTATTACTGCGACACCATAGACTTTACATTATGCCTCCCGGTGCTCCCCTGTGTGGTGGGAAATGGTGGTGCCGCCACCCTTATGCAAGTGAACCTAGGGGGCGGGCCTGAAGGTGCTGTGTATGCCAGCCCATCTGAGAGGGAGGATGTGTGCTGTGGTGGTGCTGTTGAAGAGGAGCGAAATTCCAACATGGCTGATCGTATCACATCGCAGCCTGGGAGAGAAAGACACAAAGTCCCCAAGGAGGAGCGTGCCTGCAGCTATGAGGTCTGGGCCGCCCGCTGGAGGAGCCAAGGTATCGAACCTCCACCTTATGCAGAACCCACCGAACCAGTCGAGCCCCGCTATTCGGTTCACCAGCGCTTAATGAGGGAGCTGCGCTCGGTAAGTCACAGTAAGGTCCACGTGAGAAATATTATGAGGAACTCATGAAAAAAATGATGGATTACCCAGTTGACTCCCTACCGGAATTGCAGCGGCGAAAGTGAGTCGTTTTGTCATTTTTCAAAGAGCAGGGGTTCGGTTTTTATCCGGGATCAGGAGTCCGGCCGGGACTTCTTCGTCAATAGGAGGTCCGTTAAACGATCATACCTGCCAGAGACCCAGCACAACCTCCACGTGGGGGAGGTGGTAGAATTCACCATAGTGGAGAGACCACGCGGCTCCTATGCCACCGGCATTATATGTCCCCTGCCAGAGCGAGAGATCTAGGAGGAATTGCAAAGGCCCCAAGTAAAAGGAGCCACCGTTTCGGAGTCTTCAGCAAAAAGAGCCAACGCTCGCAGCCCGTCATCACCTTCCCTGCGGGTAGGATATTAATCGACTAGCCAGTTTTATGGGCCTGTCGTCGTCTGGCAACCCACGATTGGTACCAGGGAACCGGATGAGCCTCCACAGACCCGTCTGCGCTCCTGGATAGAGTGCATTGCCCGACACCAGGATTCAAGGAGTGGGAGGCTGACCTAGCCAGAATGCGCCGCTTGGCCGTGCAGCGCCACCTGGAGAGCTTGAAGGTTTCCCATTGTGGGCTGGAGCCCACTTCTGCAAAAGACATGTATAGACCCGGATGTGTACCAGAGTTATCTTCGGATGAATGGGACTCTGGAAGCCCCTGGAGACCGACGTGCCATCATCACCAGACCCCTATGAGCAAGTAGGCCGGCTGGCCAACTCATTACACCTCAATATGAGGGAACTGTTCATTTGGAGCCAGGGTCAGTTGTCAAAGAGGGACTCCTTGTTAATGTTTTGTGGCAGTTCCTCATGCCACTTAGGCGTCCTCTATTCCTTTAAAAGGACTCTATAACGGACTCCAGAAATACTGAAAAATACCCTGTTGCGCACGTTTTAGCCTTTTTATATCCCTATTAACCCCCCTTCTCAGGTTTCCTGAGCTTTCATAAATCAAAGTTATGCAACGTTTTAAGTCAAGTGCCCAGAAGGACATTCTTCTGCGTTTTATCCTATTCAACGCATGTTTTACAAGTCAAAGACTTTGCACTTTAACTGCCTATTGGATTACAAATATTTATACCCCAAATCAGAGATGGACTTTGTCTTAGAGGACTTTGTCATGGACTGTAATACCCTCATGATAAATGCTACACCCATTTTTGCCACCGTCAAGCAAATAAGTCACGACGCCCAATGTCCCTTTTGCGCCATGAGAACTAGGAAAAATGTGTAGAATTGACATTTTAATAATGTGTATTGTCATGCAAACTCTTTTGCTTATCTGAGCCTATTGAAGTAACTTAATATTATTATGCAATGTTGAACTAGGAGATGTATAGGTGTGCGGCACATGTTTTGTATTTTCCAGGTGACGGCGTAGAGATCCACAGCGTCCAGCAAGTCAAACGCCGAGGACGGCTTAGCTTAAAGCACAGGGGAATAGTGTCCCACCACATGCTAAAAGGGGACACTTCAAATCTTTATGTATGTCATTTTATGCCATTGTCTATTTCCTCTGTAATAGCTGCAAACTCCTCACAACAGGCTGGTAACTGCCTTTACACACAGTCATCACTAGGTGGTGCTATCACATCATTTATATATGATAGATCAGGCACAGGAAGGGAGAGGTTGAGAGGTTAGTAAAGGAGAGGAGAGCATGTAACTTGTGCTGTGTGCCCCTGGGCACTCCTCAGAAGGGCAAGATAGATAAGAAACCAAGCCCAAGGACTACTGGATCCCTCCTTTTGTAGTGCCACTGTCCTGGAGTCAGAGACTAAGTGGATTTATTGTATTGAAGCAACCTGTTCAAATACTGGAGCAGATGACTAATGCCTGCCGCTAGGGAGACCGCCCTGTTGGTTGCCAAATTCTAGATCAGAAGATTCAAAGTACCGAAAGGCTGAGTTGTCAGAGCAAGTCAAGGAAGAAAGGAAAGTATCGCCCTCTCTCTCCGATTTGAGTTGGGACCTGCATACCACTGTCTCACCGTGCCTGTTGTCTGGAGTTGCAGCTCGTCTCCGTTTTTCTGTACCAAGGCATTATTTGCGTGGATGTTATCTACCTCCAGGCAAATATCTCAAGTAAAGTTCTTGTTGGTTCTCCTTATTCTACACCATCTCTCAACGCACCTTACGGTGCTGGCGTCACGAACACCAGGGACCCTGCCTCCAAGGCACCTAAAAACCCATTTCACCAAGGGCACCTCAAACACCATCTGGTGGGAATCCCTGGACAACAGAGTGTTCCCTGAAGGAACTGGTGCTGTCCTGCCCATCACTGCACGCCGGCCCAGGGAGCTACAGAACAGTGAGTAAAACTACTACTACCCCCATCGGCCCACCATAACTCACACATATTGCCCCTGCGGCCTGGTCGCTGCATATCTATCCATGTATGCATCCTGTATACACATCACTCCTAACCTCCGTGACAGGCAGACCTCTTTATAATGCTGCTAGCCGTGCGCTCACACGGGTCGGCTCTGTGTCCGGTCCATCAGATGGCGGGATTATGTGATGCGTGTAGTTAATGCGCTCCTCATACACGTGAACACTGTCTATTTATAGGGCGGCCTCTGGTTTTCCTCTGTGTATCTCTGCATAATAATTCTGACTAAAGGAAGCTCTTCCCCTCTTGAGTTTACCAGGACAGAGAACCTTCTTCTTTATTTTAACTTCCCTTCTGTTTCTCTTAGCTTAAAGGGAAATCCACCTTAAAGCCTTCTATGTCACAGGGAAATGTGTATGGAGTCTATGTCATCGGTATGAGCCTGTGGGTTTATGGTCTCTTCACTAAACAATATGGTATTTTCGGAATAAGTGCTGAGACCCCCACCTAGTAGGTCCCCGTATTAGGCTGCATTGTGTGCTACTCTCCATTTTAGTCCACAGAGAGCCAAGTGTCCATTCATTTCTGTAACTCTCCAAAGGCTATAATGGAGATTGTGATACATATTTGCAGCCAAATCTTCTCCCCCGCTTCCCATTCTCTTTGTGGCCTGTGCTGGCGCTGGATTCCTGATAGGTGGGGGTCTCAGTAGTGGGTTTTCGGTTACAGAATTTAAAATCCTCCGCTCATGTTCACATACGGTGAGGTCACTGGAGATGGATAAATACAGCTCCTGTTTAACTCAATAGAAATTATTATGCAGTAAACCATTGCTCTAACTGTGGAATTAAAGGGGTTCTGCACTTTGTTTTACTGATGATCTATCCTCTGGATAGATCATCATCATCTGACCGGCGGGGGTCCGACACCGGGACCCCCCGCCGATCAGCTGTTTGAGAAGGCAGCGGCGCTCCAGCAGCGCCACGGCTTTCTCACTGTTTACCACTGGCCCAGTGATGTCACAACTGGTATCAACTGCCCTGGGCGGGGCTAAACTACATTCAAGTGAACAAAGCTTAGCCCCGCCCAGGCCATTGATACTAGTCGTGACGTCACTGGGCCAGCAGTAAACAGTGAGAAGGCCGCGGTGCTGCTGGTGCGCCGCTGCCTTCTCAAACAGCTGATCGGCGGGGGTCCCGGGTGTCGGACCCCCGCCGATCAGGTGCTGATGATCTATCCAGAGGATAGATCATCAGTTAACCGCCTCACGTCCGCCCATAGACTATAAACGTCCTATGGGTGGACGTCTATTTCTGACAGCACGTTTTAAAACGTCCTGTCAGAAATAGCAGCTGCACGCTAATCGTGCAGCTGCTGATCGGGTTGCCCGCTGTCAGTGACAGCAGGGCAACCCTAAGACAAGGCAGGGACAGTTCCCAGGTGTCCCTGCCTTCACGATCGCTGCAGACACAGCGCTCACCGAGCGCTGTGTCTGCAGAGCAGGAAGCGCTGTGCGCTTCCTGTTCCGGCCCGGCGGTCATGTGACCGCCGTGACCGGAGAGTGCAGGGGCTGTGTGAGGTCTCTCAGAGACCTCGATCAGCCCTGCTGTGAGGCTGTACAGCGCAGGATTGCTGCTGTACAGCCTCTATAGGGGTGCATTTGTCCTGTAACTGGGGCTACTATGTCAGCCCCAGTTACAGGAGAAATCAACTGTGAAAAAAAAAAGAAAAAGTGAAGCAAATGTCCCCCAGAGGTCTTGTATGACCTTATGGGGGACGAAAAGTGTAAAAAAAAATAAAAAAAATAAAGGGTTGAAAAAATAAAATAAAATAAAGTTTCACATGTAAAAAAAAAAAAAGTTCCCAAGTTAGGAATAAAAAAAAAAAAATTAAAATAGAAAAAATAAAGTAAAATAGACATATTTAGTATTGCCGCGTCCGTAAAAACCAGCTCTATAAAAATATCACATGACCTAACCCCTCGGATGAACACCGTAAAAAATAAATAAAAAAAACTGTGTCAAAACAAGCAATTTTTGTCACCTTGCATCACAAAAGGTGCAACACCAAGTGATCAAAAACGCGTATGTCCCACAAAATGGTACCAATAAAACCGTCACCTCATCCCGCAAAAAATGAGCCCCTACATAAGAAAATCTCTCAAAAAATAAAAAAACTATAGCTCTTAGAACATGGAGACACTAAAACATAATTTTTTTGGTTTCAAAAATGCTATTATTGTGTTAAAGTGAAACAAATAAAAAAAAGTATACATATTAGGTATTGCCGCGTCCGTAAAAACCAGCTCTATAAAAATATCACATGACCTAACCCCTCGGGTGAACACCGTAAAAAAAAAAAAAAAAAAAACTGTGTCAAAACAAGCAATTTTTGTTACCTTGCATCACAAAAGGTGCAACACCAAGTGATCAAAAACGCGTATGTCCCACAAAATGGTACCAATAAAACCGTCACCTCATCCCGCAAAAAATGAGCCCCTACATAAGAAAATCTCTCAAAAAATAAAAAAACTATAGCTCTCAGAACATGGACACATTAAAACATAATTTTTTGGTTTCAAAAATGCTATTATTGTGTAAAACTTTAATAAATGAGAAAAAGTATACATATTAGGTATCGCCACGTCCGTAACAATCTGCTCTATAAAAATGTCACTTGACTGAACCCCTAAGGTGAACGCTGTAAAAATAAATAAATAGAAACTGTGCTAAAACAACCAATTTTTTGGTCACCTTGCCCCATAAAGTGTTATATTGAATGATCAAAAAATCATATGTACCCAAAAATAGTACTAATAAAACTGGCACCTTATCCCCTAGTTTCCAAAATGGGGTCACTTCTTGGGAGTTTCTACTGTAAGGGTGCATCAGGGGGCTTCAAATGGGACATGGCATCTAAAAACCATGTGGAGTTCCTTTCCTTCTGCGCCCTGCCGTGTGCCCATACAGCAGTTTACGACCACATGTGGGGTGTTTCTGTAAACCGCAGAATCTGGGTAATAAATATTGAGTTTTGTTTGGCTGTTAACCATCGATGTGTTAGAGAAAAAAATTGATTAAAATGGAAAATCTGCCAAAAAAGTGAAATTTTAAAATTTGATCTCCATTTTCCTTTAATTCTTGTGGAACGCCTAAAGGGTTAACAAAGTTTGTAAAATCGGTTTTGAATACCTTGAGGGGTGTAGTTTCTACAATGGGGTCATTTATGGGGGTATCCACTATGTAGGCCCCACAAAGTGACTTCAGACCTGAACTGGTCCTTATAAAGTGGGTTTTGGCAATTTTCTTAAAAATTTGAAGAATTGCTTCTAAACTTCTAAGCCTTCTAACGTCCTAAAAAAATAAAATGACATTTCCAAAATGATGCCAACATAAAGTAGACATATGGGGAATGTTAAATAATAAATATTTTATGAGGTATCACTTTCTGTTTTAAAAGCAGAGAAATTGAAATTTAGAAAATTGCGATTTTTTAAAATTTTTGGGTAAATTTGGGATTTTTTCATAAATAAAGGTGAAATATTTTGACTCAAATTTATGACTATCATGAAGTACAATGTGTCACGAGAAAACAATCTCTGAATGACTTGGATAAATAAAGGCGTTCCAAAGTTATTACCACATAAAGTGAGATATGTCCGTTTTGCAAAATTTGGCCTGGTCAGGAAGGGGGCAAAGGGCCCAGATGGGAAGTGGTTAAAATAAACTGCAGAACCCCTTTAAAGTTAAAGGGGTTATCCCATGACTAATGTAAAAAATGAAAATCAGACATCATATAGTACATGACAATTTCTTTGTAACAAACTAGAGCCAGCGCTGTACCTCACATGGATCCAGAGATATCACCATTCAGTTCTCCAATTGCTCTGAGCTGGCAGCTCAAGGGTGTGTCCTTTGCTCAAGGGCCATGTCCTTTCTGCTGCAGCTCAAGGGTGTGTCCTTTATCAGGAGGCATGTTCTCTCTTCACCTAACAGCTTCAAACAGTAGCTACATATGGTGGCAGTGAGAATGTAGCTCCACCTCAGAGATGTCACTGAGGTGTACACAATGGGAAAGGTACAGTAATTGGATGTTACCACTAGGGATGAGCGAATTTCATATTTTGAAATTCGTTTGCGCTTCGTTTGGTGGTAAAAGTAGACTTGCGTTATGGATTCCGTTACCGCGGACCATAACGCAATTCTATGACGGAATGCATAACGGAATGCCTTTAGAGGCGTTCCGTTATTCATTCCGTCATAATAGAAGTCTATGGCCTTATGGTCCGTGGTAACGGAATCCATAACGCAATTCTGCTTTTACCACCAAACAAAGTGTGAACGAATTTCTAAATATGAAATTCGCTCATCTCTAGTTACCACCATACTGGTAGCACTATTTGTCCTGTACTGCTGTACGGCTCATGCAATTTAGAAGATATGCAAGGGTTGTAGCCATAGCGTGCCGTAGTCACTAGGTCCAGGCACCGCATTGAGAGTACATCTAGGTTGTATATTTGGAGGCATAGCTCAGGTAACAAGTGTGCTGCTCCTCTGTAATTCCTCCTAGATATTTCTGAAATATATTGACAACTGTGTGTTACTAGATGGGAAGGGGGGCTTACATAAACCCTCTATCCAATCACTGCAGACTGTAGAAACACGTGCTTTTGACAATAGGAATAGTAATTAGAGCAGGGGCGAAGTGGGAACTTAAAGTGGCCCTGGAAAAAAAAAACCAAAAGTGGCCCCATGTTGTAGGTGGGTCCAAATTGACAAGACGGGACAACAAAAGCAGGCAGGGCCTGCAATACCATAGTGCAGTACAGAATACCGCCTCAGAAGAACCAAAGACCACAGTGAAGCACAAAGTACTGCCGCCCCAACCACAGTATTCTACTGTATCACAGTTAAGTTCAGGGGGGCACCTGGGGCCGTTGAGCATCAGATCATTATATAACCTGGCCTGCGGCCATCAAGAGGGCTTGAGTGGCCCCCTGGGAAATTTCCCTGTAGGGTTTATGGCCAATCCGGCCATGACTGAGAGATACTGAGGACCTATTCAGAGGATAGGTCATAAGTTAAAAAATCCCAGAAAACCCCTTTAAGGGTCCATTCAGACGTCCGTAGTGCATTGCGGATCCGCAATACACCAGGCCGGCACCCTCATAGAACTGCCTATTCTTGTCCGCAATTGCGGACAAGAATAGGACAGGTTCTATTTTTTTCCGGAGCCACAGACCGGAAGATCAGGGGAGCGCTCCGGAAATGCGGATGCGGAGAGCACATAAAGAATGAATGGGTCCGCACCCGTTCCGCAATTTGCAGAACGGATGCAGACCCATTATACGGATGTGTTAATGGAGCCTAAGTGTGGAGTGGTAGGTATGATTTCCTGTTGGAGTTCCTCTTTAAAGTGGGCCTGTCACCTTTCCTGACATTTCTGTTGCAGTAACTACCTGCGTTCCCCATGTAATAACACCTATTCTTATGGCTCTATGTTGTGCCAGTCCTTTATTATTTCTACTAGAAGTTAAGAATGAATTGTTGCCAGCTTGCAGTAAAGGTACAGCTGGGTGTTACCAGCTGGGGTAGGGGGGTTCCCTGCACAGTCTGACACTAGCAGCACTGATTGGACAAAGTCAGACACACTCAGCAGTACCCTTAACTAGAGATGGCTGGCAATTTATTTGTAAACTACTAGTAGGAATAATAAAGGAATGGCACAACACAGAGAAATAACAATAGATGATTTGGAATTGTTACTACATGGGGAATGCAAGTTACTAAAACTGACATGTCAGGAGAGGTAACAGGTCCTTTTTAAAGGGGTTAGCCCATGAATGACATTTATCATCTATTCACAAGATAAGTGATAAATGTATGACCGCTGGGGGTCCAACCACTGGGACCCCCATGATCAATTGTGTCCCCCAAGTCCCTTGTGTGAATGGCGCAGTAGTGTGCTCCATTCACTGTCTATGGTACTGCCAAGTACAGCGTTTGGCTAGCTCCAGCAGTCCTATAGAAGTGCATGGAGTGGTGGTCAAGCATGCGGGGGTCCCAAAACTTGGAATATCTGCGCACATGTATAACCTATCCTTTAGGCCTTATGCCCACGACCGTGTGCCGGCCATACCCATGCTGTGGACCCTAAATTGCACCGTGCACCCGCCATCTCGGAAGTGAATGGGGTCCACACTGCAAAAAAGTAGTGCATGCACAGACAGGAAACCCACGGAAGCACTCTGTAGTGCCTCTGTTCCACACCGCACCTCCCGGATTACGGACCCATGCAAGTGAATGGTTCTGCATCCGTAACAAGGTGTGCACACGGGCAGTGCCCGTGTATTGCGGATCCGCTGTTTTAGGGCCACAGTACCAGCATGGACCTGCTACGGTCGTGTGCACGAGGCCTTAGACAGTAGAACATGAACTCTGTGAAATCAAGCCTCAGGGATGTCTATTTTACGACCTGGCCCGGCAGTCACCTGCAGTCCACTTCTCGGATGTCCTTTGTTAATATTCTCCTGTTTGCCTTGTCACATCCTGTCCTGCACAGGCTCACACTGTCATTAGTCCTGAGAACATCTCATCACATGCACTGAACACATCACCTACCCCTGAGAACAGCCGTCTGCACAGACTGGATGGGAATGAAAGGATCCTCACAAGGCTCAGAACGCAAATTAAAGCTTCAGGGCCCCAAAGCAGACCAGGGGCCTGAATTTTGACATGCCATTTTCATTACCGGTATGTTATTAGGCGGTAGAAGGACTTTTGGACCCCTTCTAGCCCTCGTACCCAAGTGTATTATGTCACACCATATAGCTGTATGTAAGGAAACTCACACCATGGAGATGTCGCTCTTGGTGGGATTCGAACCCAGAACCCCTGTGCTGCAAGACAACATGGTAACCACATATTGCATGGGGGCCTGGGCTCATCAGAGGTTTTGAGCTAAGGTTTATCCACACAGGACAATATCTATAAAGGGGTTAAACCAAGTTCATAGAAAAAAAATCCCAAAAGGTTGTTAATCGCTATTGTAAACTGCTTTGCACTTTTTATACCCAAAAATATACCTTTCTCAACCTCTTGTGTCCCCATCATCAGCACTGCTCACCTACTTGTGGGCACCCGGCTTACTCCTGGAGATAGGCCATATTCTGGGGGTCATTTATTAAGACCAGTGCTTTAAACTCCAGTAAATCTCTAAGCTGGCGGTGGTTTTTCCGAAGTTATAAAGAGGCGCCAGCCTCTATAAATTCGGCGCATCCAGCACCAGTCTAAGGCCTCCTGCACACAAACGTATTGCAGGACGCATTTGCGGATCCAATACACGGGTGCCGTTCCGTGGGCATTCCGCATCACGGATGCGGACCGATTCACTTCAATGGGTCCACAAATCCGGAATGGTGCGGGACGGAAGCACAGAACGGAACCCTACGGGAGCACTAGGGAGTGCTTCCGTGGGGTTTCGTCCTGTACTTCCGTTCCGCAAAAAGATAGAACATGTCCTATCTTTTTGCAGAACGGCCGGATCGCAGACCTATTAAAGTGAATGGGTCCACGATCCGCTGCGGCTGCCCCACAGACGGTGTTCGTGCATTGCACGACCACGGGGTTTGTGTGCAGGAGGCCTAAATGTAAGACAGGTGTAGAAAATGATGAATGAGATGCCGGACCATCCAATTTTTTAGACCTGGCGTGAACAGGGAAAGTCTGAGATTGTTGCGCTGCAATCTGCGCCTGAAATATGCCCAACATAGGCATATTTCAGGTTGATAAATGACCCCCTCAGTTTTTTTCAGGGAAGGTAAGCCACCACCTCGATGGGTCCGGCAGCAGCTTACTCCCCTCTCCCCATTTAGAACACGTACCCTTGGACGACCCAAATGGACATGTGTATGGGAAGGGCAGAAGAAATATATGTCAGCTGAATAAATGCTCATCCGACAGCTAGCAGAGGCATTCTTAAATTGTGAATTCCATTGAAGACTGCGACTAATCTGAATGGTGACAACCTGTGAATAGGAAATGTAGGGTCATGCTGGGGCTGCAAGCTGCCTGTACGTAATAGGCTATAGCCATAATACTGTCATTTACAAAGGGATTCAATTATTTCAGTATAATGAAAATTCACTATAAGGGTACGACCACACGTTTTAGGCCGAAAAACTGCTGGAAATGAGCAGCGACAGCAATGCAAATGTTGAAAGCTGTGGGTAAAACCCGCAGCAACAATTGGGGCCACCTAGTGGAGGCACAGAAGAACTACATTTCACTTTTGGTGCTAATAATACACCATATTTAAAGGGATGTTTTCTGATGGAAGGGAATATCCCATAAATTTAAAGGGGTTTTTCAACAGCTCTTTACTGATGGCCTAGCCTCCGGATATCTGATTGGTGGGGGTCAAACATCTGGGACCCCCACCGATCAGCTGTTTAAGAAGGCAGCGGCACTCTCAGTAGCGCTGCGGCCGAGTGATGTCACGTTCAGGGATCAGTAACCTTCGGCAGTCCAGCTGCTGTGAAACTCCCAACGTGCAAACATGCTCGGCCGTTCATCTAACTCCAGTATTCTGGGAGTTGTAGTTTCAGAACACCTGGGGTCCCAGAGGTTGCCTCTTCCTGGCCTAGGCACAGCTCAGCCCCAATGAAACGAATGGGGCTGGGCTGCGATTCCAAGCACAACTACTATACAATGCATGGCGCTGTGCTTAGGGAGCTGGGAGAAGGCTGCGGGGCTACTACGAGCGCTGGTGCCATCTCAAACAGATGATCGACGGGAGTCCCGGGTGTCAAACACCCACCCATCGATCAGATACTGATGACCTATCATCAGTAAAAAACCAAATTGTCGGAAAACCCCTTAAATAAATAAAAAAGTATCTGGAGTAATGTACAGCATTATTTTATTCATATCAATGCAAAAAATGCTGATCTCCAGTGTAATGTTCACCTTTCTGTTCCTCTTTTCAATGCCTCATGCACACGGCTGTATCTGTTTTTGCGGATCGGTACATCCTCCCCTCTCTGTTAGAAATGCCTATTCTTGTCTGTAAAATGAAGAAGAGGACATTTTATATCTTTTTGGCAGGGCCGTGGAACGGACATACGGATGCGGACTGCACACGGTGCGCTGTCCGCTTCTTTTGTGGCCCCATTGAAATGAATGGCTCCGCAAAAAATGCAGACCGAAACTACAGTTGTGTGCATGAGGCCTTACTCACATTATCTGGAGGAATTTTGTCTTTACTTTCTGTCCCAACTCTAGTTAACACTTTCCTCCCCTGCAGAGAAAGTAGTCCCTCAGTCAGAGCTCGAGATTCCACTATAGCAGGGATGGCCAACCTGCGGCCCTCCAGCTGTTGCAAAACTACAACTCCCATCATTCCCAGACAGCCTACAGCAGGGCATGGTGGGAGTTGTAGTTTTACAACAGCTGGAGGGCCGCAGGTTGAGCATCCCTGGTCTACAGCTATCAGGTTGGCCATGCCTGCACTATAGTATGGAATGCTCCTTGTCCACTGCCTAGAGAGATATATCTACATGTTCCTATAAAGGGGTGAATGAATGTCTGGGCCGCCTCACCTGTTTCTCTGAGATTCTTACACCAGCGCTAAGAAGGAGGTACAAAAGGTACTGAGCAGGTGAGTCAAACACTGGATGCTGTAAAAGGCGGATCAAAAAGATAACCAGCAGAGGGAGCTACCAGAGAGAAAAATGAAATGGATATAAGGACCACATTATTATTTTTTTTGCATTTATATTGCAATAGTACTTTTCACAGGATAAGATTTCTCTCACACTTCGTTAGAACCTCAAACGTCGATTGCACAAAATAGTATAACAAAAAAATAAAAACCTAAAGAAAAAACTAAAATTGCAGAATTGTGTTCCCCTCCAAAAAAAATATATTTTTTTCTTCAATAAACTGTACTGTATGAATCCATTATAGTGCCAATAAAAATACTTTAAATCAGAAAGAAAGAAATCTGCATCTTCAAAGCCTAGTTAAAGGGGTTATCCAACCCCTATAATGCCTGGGCCCCTAACACAGGTTATACTTACCTTGCTCCCCAGCACCTGCATCGCTCCAGATGCCCACCGACGCTGCATCTCCCTGTCGCCTGACACAAAACACCCAGCGACTGGGGTGGGGCAGCCAATTGCAGGCCGCGACAAACGAGCCTCCCTAACGTCACCCACGATGCTAGGGAGGCTCGCCCCTGTATGCTATTGGGAGATGCAGTGCCGGCATCAGAAGCGACGCGGGTGCTGGGAGTAAGGCAAGTATAACCTGTATGAGGGGCCCAGGTCTGTTGGGGGCATTATAGCGGTTGGATAACTTGATAAAGTTTTCTCTTTCCACCCAGCAGACCCCGGCCTGGAAAGAATAATGACCTGGTCCCTAAGGTTCGGTTCCGGTACCATGAGTTCCACCGCTGTCAACTCTGTGCTTAGATAACTGTAGGTAAACTTCCAGTAAGGACAGTGTCGCATGCCCCACTGCAGTGGTGACGTGTCCCCAAGTGGCACATCATTGCTGGATCACGAGTTGGCCAATCATCAGAATAGGGCATCAATAGCTGATCAGTAGGCTTCGGAGTCCTGGCATCCGGGGCTGCGGAACTGACAGCGCACGGTGTGCTGTCCACATTTTTTTTCAGTCCCATTAAAATTAATGGGGCCGCATCTGTTTCGCAAAAACTGCAGATCAAATTCGGACCAAAAATCCGGTCGTGTGAATGGGGTCTAATGCAAATGTGAACCTACTCTTAAAAGGCATGAAAATATAATCTGTGGAATAATGAGTTTAGCGTACAACCAGAACCCTTATACATGTCTAATCCTGACTGTATCGCTAAGGGCTCATGCACACGAACGCAAGGGCACCGACTGTAGGGCCGCTGTATGCGGACGCAGAACCATTCACTTGAATGGGGTTCGTAATCCGCAGCCCAAAAAATTAGCGCATGCACTACTTTTTTTTGTGGTGTGGAGCAATGGACAGAAAACCCACGGAAGCACTCTGCATCTTCCAGATTGTGGTGCACAAGGCCGACAACGATCGTGTGCATTTGCCCTTTCCCTTACGTCCTACCAGCAGCACAGATGGGGGTTAACCACCCCCCGTGGACTGGTAGGACCGGCAGAATGTTTAATGAGCCCAAGCATAATAACTCAATTTAACAATTAAGTATCCCCTTAAAGCAGCGGTGGGGAACCATTTTGCTGCCAAGGGCCATTTGGATATTTGTAACATCATTCGGGGGCCATACAAAATTCTCAATAAAAATTTTTTACTGCTGTATTTGGTCAAACATATAATTGACTTAGGGATAAGTTACAGAAATTGCACTTCAATTAAAATAATCTAGAGGGCTGTATTTTTGCAGCACAAAATAGCGCCTGCACTATATATATATATACAGTATATTACATACAATACAGGCGCCATATTGACCACACATAGCAGTCTAATTTTTAAGTTCAGAATGTTACTTATTTGACATTAATGGCAGGAAGCTAAACCCAGGGGGTCCAGAGAGGGGTTCACCCAGCTTTCACTCTCCCTGCCTCTTTCTTCGCAACTGTCCCTGCCTTTGTCCCTTTCTCAGCAAAATATCTGCCCCCACCTCCATCAGCCTGAAATCAGCCTCCTATCAGACCCCCCAGGCCTACATCAGCCTCAGATCAGACTCCCATCAGACCTCTAAGCCTCAGATTAGACCCCAATCAGACCCTTCCTAGCTTCAGATCAGACTCCCATCAGACCCCCAGCCTCAGACCAGACCCGGATCAGACGCCCAGCCTCAGATCAGCCCCCATCAGACCCCCCAGGGTCAGATCAGCCCCTATAAGACCCCCCAGCCTCAGATCAGACCTTCATAATACCCTCCCTAGCCTCAGATCAGCCCCCATCAGACCCTCCCCAGCCTCAGATCAGCCCCCCTAGTCTCAGATCAGACCCCTATCAAACCCCAGCCTCAGATCAGACACCCCCAGCCTCAGATCAGACCCTCCCAAGCCTCAGATCAGACCCTCCCCACCCTCCTTTAGCCTCAGATCAGCCCCAATCAGACATCAGATACTGTATTTACAGTAAGATAAACAAATAAACTTACCTCTCCAGCTCCGTACGGCGCTGCCTCTTGGCAGATTCACTTACCCTCCCTGTTCTTCTTCCTGCCGCACTATATTGTCACCTCACACCGCACAGCGCCAGGTCATAGTGCACGTCTACGTGCACTGCGTCCTGACGCTGGATGTGTCAGGACACAGTGTGGGGCTGAAAGAAGACCAGGGAAGGTGAGGACAGCCAGTGCAGTGCTGTTCTCACCTTCCTGTGCCTCCCGTATGCTAATGACCGCTTCCATAATGGAAGGGGTCATAAGCATTTTCACATTATGTTCTGGCAGGGGGCCGGGGGCCACATGAAATGATACCGTGGGCCGCATACGGCCCTCGGGCCGGAGGTTCCCCACCCCTGCCTTAAAAGGAGGGAGTCAACCCCCAGCCCACTGTGTTCCTTCCTTCCGGAACATCAACCAGGTGATATCCCTCCCGGTTCTGTCGACATCTTCCACCTCCTCTGAGAAACCTGCTAGACATCCTCTGGACGTCTTGAGATGTCTCCGGATTTATATGGATAGATCAAAGGAGTTTAGGAAAGATAAAAATCTTCTAATCCTGTTTGCCGGTAAGTTTAAAGGCTGTAAGGCGTCTAAACCATCCATCAGTCGGTGGATTAAGGAGGCTATTAGGGAAGCTATTGTTTCCCAATCTCTGGACCCTCCGGAGTTTGTAAAGGCCCACTCTACTAGAGCTGTGGCTACTTCTTTTGCCGAGAGGAGTCTTTCTGCCTCTTGACATGATTTGTAAAGCTGCCTCCTGGAGCTCTGAATCGACATTCATCTCCCATTATATACTAGATGCCAGACTAGCTGAGTTTTCGGCCTTTGGGCAGACTATTCTTAGTTCTGCCAGGCATGATGGCCCTCCCTAGGGGTTTCTTCTTGCTATCTCCCCATCTGTGCTGCTGGTAGGACGTAAGGGAATCGTTAATTTCTAACGATAATTTGTTTCCCCTTAGTCCTAACAGCAGCACACAAATAACCCACCCTAGTAAGTCTAGTTTTTTTCTTGCTATAAACACAGTGGGCTGGGGGTTGACTCCCTCCTTTTAAGGGGATACTTAATTGTTAAATTTAGTTATTATGCTTGGGCTTATTAAACATTCCGCTGGTCCTACCAGTCCACGGGCGGTGGTTAACCCCATCTGTGCTGCTGTTAGGACTAAGGGAAAACAAATTATCGTTAGAAATTAACGAAAGTCAGTGCTTCGTCCAAGCTTGCATAAGACATGAACGTGTTTTATCAAGGTGGTCAGTGTTTGGTACAGAAAGATTTGGCCAATCTTTATTAAAATACAAGTTCATCAGAAATAAATTTGAAGGAAAAAAAATATATATACTAATAATCAAAAAGCTGGAGATCAGAATAAACAACCAAAGATAAAACACTGACACATGTTAATAACTTATCTATACAGCATGAGAATTTAACCGTCCACCTGACGAGGACTCCTCAGTGGAACTAGATCCATCGGCTGATGAAGATTTCTTTATTTTGGATAAGACAAGGTGGTAAAAGAGCAATGAGATCTTCGGCATTAAGCAGTCATTTGCGGAGTGCAGGCTGTCGCTTCGCTATGCGGGTGCAGAACTACCCTGCACGTTTCACCTCAGAATGGGTGCTCCAGGAACCAAAAAAAAAAAAAAAAACTAAATACAACGCAAAGACTACAAAGTCAACCACAGGTAAGACAAATCCGGGTTAATGGAGGAAGGGTGTTAACCTAACACTAAACGAGTGCATGAGCGTTAGTGGGAGAAGCAGACGGACAATTAACCCATCTCCTCCCAGGGAGATAACATTAGGCTTCAGTTAGTATAGCATTACGTTACAAATTACCAGGTCACTCCACATCACTCTGCAGCGTGGCGATTCTTGGTATCACTTTAAATATCACAGGAATGTTTGCATTGCAACAGAAAACGGTCAGCACAATCCCCTGGGGAGGGTGTCACTTGATACTGGGGAGCCAGAGACTTAGAAACGTAGGTCTTACGGTAAAAAGTGAACACGCATCAATAGATAATGTGAAAACAATTCCCCCCCAATAACAGAGGAAAGGAAGAATTGACCTGAGGGCAGTAAGCACCTACACTGCCCCCTGCTGGGGATGGGAAGGGCTGATTTTGGTGTGTCAGCCCTGATATAATAGTGTTTGTTCATTGTCTTTCATCCAGTCTCCGTCACTCTGCGCCCATCACATGATTCCACAGCATGAATTCTGCTTCCGCGCCTTTAAAGGGAGAGGACAGAAGTTATCAGTGGTCATAAAAAAAATCCAATATTACTTATAGCGTCTGATAAGTCGTCATCAACACGTCAACGAAATGCAGGAAAAAAAGGAATCTCCACATAATCTTCACATTTCAATACTACATTAACCCCTTCTACCCCAGGCGATTTTCAGTTTTAGTTTTTTACTCCCTGCCTTCTTGGAGCCATAATTTTTTTTTTGTCCATTCACATAGCCATATGAGGCCTTGTACTTTCTAATGGCACCATTTAATACTGCATAGGGTATAGTGGGAAGCTGGGGGGGAAAAAAAATTCCATATGGGGTGGAGCTGGAGAAAAAAAAAAAATGCAATTCTGCCACAGCTTTGGTTCTCTTGCACACAAACATTTTTTTTTTTCCCGTTTCGTTTTTTGCATTCCGTATACGGAACCATTCATTTCAATGGATGCAGGGGAAAAAAACGGAAGGTACTCCGTATGCCTTCCATTTCCGTATTTCTGTTCCGTTTAAGAACATGTCCTATTATTGTCCGCATAACGGACAAGGATAAAACTGTTCTATTAGCGGCCTGCTGTTCCGTTCCGCAAAATACTGAAAAAGCCATACGGTCGTGTGCAAGAGGCCTTACAGGTTTTGTTTTTACAGCAATCACTATGAGGTAAAACTGACCCATTACCGTCATTCTCCAGGTCAGTATGATTAGAGATACCACATATGTACTTGTACACTTGTGGTTTTAATACTGAAAAAAAAAACTCTGGTTCGGTTCCAAGTTTTTTTTTTTTTTTACAGTAATAATTTATGAAGTTATTACGCAAAGTAACTTCGGCTCATCAGAGCCAATACAGTATTACAGCAAAGTGAAGCATCCAAAGTCGATTCGTTCATCCCTACCCATATCGTCTACAGAGCTGTGTGGGGGCCCAATTTTTGTGGGGCTATCTGTACTTTCAGTGATACCATTTTGGGGTGTAACTTTTCGATCACTTTTTATAAAATTTTTGGAGGAGAAGCGATAGAAAAAACGGCAAACCGGCATTATTTATTTTTATTTTTTTTCCCTATTACGCCATTCACCGTATTGGATAATTTATTTTATATTTTAATAATACAGGTGCTTTCGGATGCAGCAATATCTATGATGTTTATTTTTTTTAATTGTTAATTTTTATTTTGGGGAGTAAATTGTACTTTTGTTTGTTTGATTTTTTTTTTATTACTTTTTTCAACTTTTCTTTTTAAGTCACTCTAGGTGACTAACATGCAATCACTGGATTGCACTTTGTATAAAGTAATGGTATTTTATCCATTACAATATATAAAAGGTCAGTATATTCCAATATAGTGCTGCCACCTGCTGGCCTACATTGGAATATACCTGTGAACACCATCAGAGCCTGAGCAGGCCCTGGCCTTTCATAGACGATAAATGGCTGCCCCGATCATTGCCTAGGGGAATTGTTAAAGACCCAGAAGTGCAGCACTTCCAGATTTTGCGCTCTCAGATGTCGATCACATTTGACCACCGCATCTGCGGGCTTAAATTTCCGTGATCAGAAGAATCTTAGCTGCATTGCAGACATTAGCCCTGGTTGTCTGCTGTGTGAAAGACCCAACATGTCACATTTCGGGAAAGGGTTAAAGGGGTTTTCCAACGCAGAGAACCTTTTTTCATGTTCTCTTAATAGGTCATTTTCTGACAACACATTCCCTTTATTTAAAGTGATATTCCGGTTACATAAAGTTGTCCCCTATCCACAGGATAGGGAACTATAAGATTGGTGGGGGTCCTACCGCTGGGAACCCCGTGCCCCGCTCAAAAATAAACACAGAGGCCGGTCGGGCATCCTAGTGTCTGCTCCATTCATCTATATGGGAATTCCAGATATAGCCAAGTTCAGCTCTCAGCTATCTCTGCAAGTCCCACAGAAATGAATGGAGCAGCTGTGCGCATGCCCAATCAGTCATGCAGTACATTTCGAGGGGATCCATGGGGTACGGGGTCCCTGTTTTTGTGACCCACACCAATCTAATAGTTATCCCCTACCCTTTAAATAAAGGTGGTTAAACATTTTAGAATTTTTGGCAAGTTTTATTCCACCCCCCCATGTCACTGTAGACTACTCACTGTTTTATAGAAGGCCTTGGACTGGGTTCCTAAAACTTCTGATTTACTGACTAGGTCATCCAGTTTCTCCCCGCGCTGAAGTAAAGACTCCATGGTGTTGTGCTGATGACAGAGGAGAAACGGGTTACATACAAGCAAGGCAAAAACTGAAAAACAGATGATGTCCATTCCCTGTGACTTGCTCCTCTCCTGGTTGTATGGAGAGGTCTCCTAATCACCCGCTCAGGACTCTGCTCTGAACTAGATCTGCGAGCTTCAATCTGGCAGATTGTGTGAATGAACTCTGTCTGGACGGCCATTGTAATGTCACAATTCCCCCGTAGCGGCCATTTTAGGCGAAGTGAGCAGCTGACAACAACGTCTCAGGATCAGCTGATCATAGCAAATCTCGTAGTAGGCTTCCCATAGTTTTTTTTTTTTTCTGTGCTAGTTTTTTGGGCTTTCAGAAAAATCTACGGGAAAACCAGAAGAAAACCCCACCAGACTGCATTTAGAAAAAAGTGCTATGAACCCAAAAATCGCAAGAAAAAAAAAGCGCATCCAGATCAGTAGTGCGATTCATAATTTCCTACTGACAAAGCTACGTTCTGGCATTTTTTTCCCCGTCTGAGTAAACCCTTGTCAGTGGCTCTCCTACAATCAGCGTTATAGATAAACTTTACATATTTACTCACCAGGATGATTTTGGTTTCGTCCAGCTCAGCTTGTACTTTACTCATTGGATCAGCATCTCGAGGGTTCTGAGAACAGAAGAAATGGTTAAAGCTTTCCAGGAACGTCTTCCATCTGGTGCTGCAAGATTTCCAATTAACAACCAGTCAGAACTCAGGATTCCAGCAGAGCCAACCAGGACATATATATCAGGCTACTTTCACATCGGCGTTTTCCTTTCCCCGTTTTGAAATCAGTCATAGGATCTCAAAACCGGAGGAAAGCGCTTCCGATGCGTTCCCATGACGCACAGAAAAACGCTGCAAGCAGCGTTTATTTTTTATTGAAATAAAACAGTACAAATAGTTTTTATCTTTAGCACAATGTACATTGGTGATGGACCATGTGATGAGCGCAGTGACGTCACCAAAGGTCCTTTTCCTCCCAGGTCCTCAAAGAAGAAGAAAGACGAGCCGAGCTGCGCAAACAAGTGGATGAGGTGAGTTTAATATTTTTTATTTTATTTTTTTTAACCCCTCCAGCGCTATTGTACTATGCATTCTGTATTCAGAATGCTATTATTTTCCCTTATAACCATGTTATAAGGGGAAATAATACTGCTTACAGAACACCGATCCCAAGCCCGAACTTCTGTGAAGAAGTCCGGGTTCGGGTCTGGGTACCAAACATGCAGATTTATCTCACGCGCGTGCAAAACGCATTAAAACGCGCATTTTGCCGCAACGCCGGTGTGAACCCAGCCTTAGGCCAAGTTCACACTTCCGTTATTTCCATCAGTGATTGTGAGCCAAAACCAGGTGCGGTTCAGAAGCACAGAAAGGGGGAAATCTTCCCACTGTATCTTATATCTGTAGAGGCTTCACTCCTGGTTTTGGCTCACAATCACTGATGGAAATAACGGATGTGTGAACTCAGCCTTAGGCCTCATGCACACAACCGTGGTGTGTTTTGCGGTCCGCAAAACACGGATGGCGTCAGTGCGCGTTCCGCAATTTGCGGAACGGCACGGACAGCCTTTAATATAAATGCCTATTCTTGTCCGCAAAGCGCGGACAAGAATAGGACAGGTTATATTTTTTCAGTGGGGCCACGGAACGGAGCAACGGATGTGGACAGCACACGCAGTGCTGTCTGCATCTTTTGCGGCCCCATTGAAGTGAATGGGTCCGCATCCGAGCCGCCAAAATGGCGGCTCGGATGCAGACCAAAACAACGGCCGTGTGCATGAGGCCTTACAGGGGAGGCATGGACCTTCAGATAACAGGGCCACAAACGTCCGTGCTTATCTGCTAACCTAAGAATGGCATGTTTGCTATTACCAAAGAGCATCTGTCTGCAGGATCAACCCTATTAGATTAGGCATAATGCCAGGTAGAGCTGATCTGTTGTGCCGTTATTGAGTAGTCCAAGTGCTAGACAGCTGAACCTAATGCTGTTGTTCCCATGTCAATAAGTGCCTGCAATATGTAGAAATTAGCCTTTTATTAATATGCAAATGAGCCACTGGGGCAACGAGGGCGGTGCCGCTGCACCTTATTGCACCAAGAGGCTCTGCTCACTCAGTTAGGGATCATGCACATGAAAGTATTTTCTTTCAGTGTCCATTCCGTTTTTTTGGTGGACCGTATGCAGAACCATTCATTTCAATGGGTCCGCAAAAAAACGGAAGTTACATGTACTATTATTGTCCGCATTACTGACAAGGATAAGACTGTTCTATTAGGGGTCGGCTGCTCTGTTCCGCAAAATACGGAATGCACACGGACGTTATCCATATATTTTGCAGATCCGTGTTCTGCGGACCGCAAAATACACACGGTCGTGTGCCTGAGCTCTTACAGCCTGCACCACAACCTCTTTGATTGACAGTAAAGATGTAATGACGCCTGGCCCAAAGTCTTGCATCTGTGCGTACAGTAAAGGAGCTACTCAGCCGATGGTACTGGGCCTGCGCCAAACACAGTGCACTACTGAATCCATAGGCTGGCAGTTTGTTTGTTTTTTTCCTTACTGTACTGCACTTGCGCCAGCCAGTTAAGCGAACGTGCAGGTGCGAGACTTCAGGGCCAGGCCCTGCGTTTAGGTCTCCTCTGCCTCGCCCTGTCATTCAAATAGATGGGGACGTGGCCTGTGAGCGAGCAGAGCCGCTGGGTGCAACGGCACAGCCCTCAATGCACCTAGGGGCTAATTTGCATATTAAGAAAAGGTTCATTTCTACAGATTGTGGTCAGCTGGTTTTAGGGAGACGTAGTCAGTGACAGATACTCCGAGTTACATAAAAACGCGTTTCAGGCTGGCAGCATTCGTCCGCTGTGTACAGGTTTGAAATGAAGCCACGCTTACTGAGGGGTTTAGCCCACTTTTCACTGTTCTCATCCTTTCCAAAGTGTGATTTGCATCAGAATCTGGCATAAATTATAGCACAAAGCTATGGCAGCTCTCAGCTGGCACAGATTTCTATTCCTGGCACACGGGCTGCTATTAGGAGGTGTCAATTTTATTAAACGCCCGCGCCTAATAAAATTTGGTGCGTTTTGCATCGCTGGACTTTATAGTAAGCTGGACATATGTTACACCGGTTGTATTACAGCTGCTTCAGGGTGTCAACAAACCCACCGACAATACTGGCACTTTAGTAATAGGCGATTCATTTAGTCACTATCTAAATGAGAGATGGAAAAAAAAACAGGCCCATTCTCCTGCACATAAGGCGACTGTTTACTGCTCTGCTGCCTCCGCCTCCTGACAATTTAATAACCACTCCGATCTTCTGCCCCAATAAGATCAGAACAACATGCTCAGGAGAATCCGTGCCAGCGTCTTCCTGCACAGTACACACTGTATAGAACGCCAGCCGGGGCACTGCCACCTCTGCACTTGATATTATTAAATCATATGAATGCAGTGTGACCTCACAAATACCCAAGTGGCACTGGGTTAGTGCGGGAAAGACTGCCCAGCAAAAGCGCCATTCTGTATAGCTGGTGAAATATATCTTTCGCCTCCGTGAGCTGGGTCAGTTATTCAATCCAACCACGAGGGTACAGCTTCTGCCTTCTCTCTAAGGCAGTGGTCAGCAACCTTCAGCCCCCCAGCTGCTGTGAAACTACAACTCCCAGCATGCACACTTGTTCAGCTGCTCTTGTAACTCCCACAGAAGTGAAAGGATTATTCTGGGAGTTGTCATTTCAGAACAGCTGGAGTGCCGGAGGTTGCCGATCCCTGCTCTAGGGGCCGTCTCGCCGTCATTGGTACTTGGGTACCTGACCTGAGGGTGTACGATTATTAGTGCATCCTTTTTGGTGCCCACAGCTCATCAGGCCAAGGCCCTTGACAGACTGTCCAGCAGTTAAGGGGTTACTCTTCAGAAATAGCAGTTATGAGAAGACGATAGGTCACCCTGTCCCTCCTATGAATGGAAGGGAACTGGTTGCACTAAACGTTACTCAATCAGGGAGGAAATTAGATTATACGGAGCAGAAATTCAGGCCACACCAACCAAGCCTATGGGACTTACAATGTACAAACCCTCAGCTATCTCCCAGCAGTACCACAGAACTGAATGGAGCAGCAGTGCACACGCATGATGGCCGCTTCAAATATAAGAACATGCGTCCCCTGTTCTCGTGATCAATATCAGTGTTTGTCATGGGACAACCCCTATAAGACAGCCATATGCATAAAACAGCTACTGAGCGGCCAGATATTGCTGTCAGCTCCACCATCAACATGCACGATTGGCTTGGCTGAGCGGCCATGTTTATTTCAACAAGGAGAGGGTAGTAATATGATGTCCGATACGTCTGGTAGCAGCTCATCTACCATGGGAACAAAGGAAGTCCAACATACACCCACCTCCCCACCAATCTGACATTGTAGGTCACTTGCTAGGTCCTCATACACATGAGAACACAGACCAAACATCAAGACCCATCATTTGCCAAAATGACACTCTTGTGGCACACACTGGTGCATGGAGGGGGGTTAAGGATCGGAAAACATACCTCTATACAAATTTTAGCATGTCTTACTTTCACCCAAGAAAATAATTTGGGCTGACCCATGTGATCCCATCCACATACAACCTGAGCATGTCACAGCCGTGTAACATGTCCTCAAGTCCCCCTCAGTGCTGCCGGGTAGAAGGAAGCCAGAACAAATGATCTGGTCCATCCTATTGTAAGCTCTAGCACACAAATAGATCGGTCACTGCCTCCTACAAAATCAGAATACTCATGTCCTGCTGCTGCCATTATTCCAAAGCAACCACAAAAGCAGCTGCCAACGTCGGGGGATAAAGAGCTCAGTACCGTGGACGTGAATGTGCTCCGGTAAGGCAACTTTCACACTATGGTGTAGATAATACAACCGTCTGCATCCGTTCAGAACGGATCCGTTTGTATTATCTTTAACATAGCCAAGACGGATCCATCTTGAACACCATTGAAAGTCAATGGAGGACGGATCCATTTTCTTTTGTGCCAGTGAAAACGGATCCGTCCCCATTGACTTACATTGTGTGCCAGGACGGATTGGCTCAGTTTCATCAGACGGACACCAAAACGCTGCAAGCATAGTTTTGGTGTTCGCCTCCAAAGTGGAACGGAGGCGAACTGATGCATTCTGAACGGATCCTTTTCCATTCAGAATGCATTAGGGCAAAACTAATCCGTTTTGGACCGCGTGTGAGAGCCCTGAACGGATCTCAGAAACGGAAAGCCAAAATGCCAGTGTGAAAGTAGCCTAAGTTAGAAGATTATGTTTCTTACTTGGTACTTGGCAAGGTAGGAGTCCAATGCATTGTACTGAATAGTGGCCGGAGAGCCAGATGGCCAGTCTATTCGCTCCACCTGGGTGGAGAACTCCTCCAGAACCTAGAGAAATGCAGATGGTGAAAGTAATAAGTAACACATCAATATGACAGAAGAAGCAGAAAACACTATCGCGGCTTGCTTATTCTGTCCGTTTATCGATGGAGTGTTTTAGACCTATGGTTCTCTGGGACCGGTCTGGCTGGGTGCAGTATGTACCGCTGCATGTACAGCTCCAGTAACGTGCGCAGTGGGAAAAAGAGTCCCGTGTAATAATACGCATGACACTTTCCCTGTATTTGATGTGTGCGCTGAGAATGGCGCAGCAATCCTGCTGGTGCCAGAAAAGACTAAAAGGTCGGAGGAGAGTAAGGAGCTTTATTATTATTATTGAGGAGGCTGCTGCCGGCAGCTGATTGGCCAACTTGGACCACTGTGGAGGGGGGCACATGTGCGGCACTGCCAGTGGACTGGAGGGGTAAGCAGCCACTTGTAAGAGGTGGGCACTCGTGGATGTTGAGCAGGACGCCTGCCCGGGTGTGGTCTGGGGTGAAGAGTGCAGAGTAGTCAGACACCTGTACTGGCAGAGCCCTACTGACAATGGGAAGGAGGGGAGCAACAGCAAGTTGTCTTTTCATACATTTCCAGGAGGAATAATAAAAGAAAGACCAATGCAGTCTTTGAAGAATTGTTATTTCAAGAGGAATACAAGTATTCCCCAAAAACGGACGTGTCAGGAGAGCAGATTTATCTCTACAAAAAAATCATCCTTTCCAATTCTATCTTACCTTATCCAGGAGAGTAAAGCAGACCCTCTGAGGGTACTCCGCATCAGCGATCACCACCCCCGCCAGGGAGTCATTCCGCACGTACACGTGACAGAGGTACTCTGTGAGGAGACACAAGGCCACACACATCTAAAGCATTCTGTGAACCGACCCCCTGTTAAATCCTCTGAGGGCCGCACGCCTACCTTGCTCCTTCACTGATGAGCGGCTCCCCTTGTCTGACCGCTCCACAATCAGCTGGCTGGTGAATGTCATAAACTCTTGTAAACTGCAAACAGCGGAGAAACAATTATCAAGATGTACCATGTCCCCGGAGAACCTTCAGTGCCTTACACTTATCGCTTTAGAACAAGGAAAGGCACCACACACAAGAGTGAGCGCCGAGGAGACCTGCTATGCCTTTATTAAAGGGTTACTCCATGCTGGAAACATTGCTCTTACCCTGCATGGAGGGGGCAGCAGGTCACTCCATTCATTCTCTACCTCCAGATGTTCTGAAACTACAACTCCCAGAATGCTCCAATCACTTCTATGGGAGTTAGAAGAACAGCCGAGCATGTTTGCCTGCTGGGAGTTGTAGTTTCACAGCAGTTGCAGTGCCGGAGGTTGCCGATCCCTGCTCTGTGGGCTAGGGATGGCACAGTACACTGCCAGAGAGAATGACTGGAGAGGCAGTGGACATACATGACCTGTCGCTACATTCATAGAGGCATATGGGACCCCCGCCCGGTTCTCAAGATCAGTGGGTGTCCCAGCAATCAGACCACCACCAATCGAAAACTTCCTCCCGAGAATAGGGGCTAGGTTTCTAACTTGCCCCTTTAGAGGAGAGAGAAGTACAGGCCGGATGTGTGCCTCCCCAATACAGCTGGTTTATAGCTGAAATTATATAGCGGGGTTGCCAGGAGTACGACCCCCACTGATCAGGTACTGATGACCTATCCAGAGGATAGGCCACCAGTATTTAACCCATTCAAGGCCCATTTTAGTTTTTTGCATTTTCATTTTCTCCTCCCCACATTCCAAGAGCCATAACTTTTTTATTTTGCGTTCACATTTTTTGCAGGGACAAGTTGTATTTTTTCATGTCATCATGTCTGGTATTGGAAAACAGGGAAAAAAAATAAAAATCTGTGGGGTGAAATAGAAAAAAAAAAAGCCCACAATTCCAAGTATGTATGTATGTATTACGCCATTCACCATGAGCTAAAAATGACAGGAGTATTCTGCAGCTCAATACAACCAGGTCGATACCAAATTTGTATTGTTTATTTTTGTTTTACAACTTTTAATAAAATAAAAATTGAAAAAAATAAAACTGTTATATTTCCGTCTACACAGCTGTATGAGGGTGTTAGTTTTTTTGCAGGACGCACACTGTAATTTTTATTCTTACCATTTTCTTTGGGTATGTATGACTTTTTGATCACTTAACCAATTTTTATTTTTTAATTTTTTTTGGGGGGGGGGGGGGGGGGGAGTGATCAAAAATGGTGAATCATGCAGGACATTCACCAAGCAGAAAAAATACTTTTGTATCTTAATAGTTCAGACATTTTGGGATGAGATGATGCCGGTTTATTATTAGTTATGTTTATATGTAAAATTGGGAAAGGAGGTGATGTTTTTTTAACTTTTTTTTGTACCTTTTACACGGTGGGGTAGATTTATCAAACATGGTGCAGAGGAAAACTGGCATTGCAACCATTCAGATCCCAACTTCTTCGCAGCTCCTTTGGAAAATGGAAGGTAGAATCTGATTGGTTGCTACGGCAACTGAGCCATTTTTCTTTGCAACCGTTTTGATTAATCTTCCCCAACAACTTTTAGCCCCCTTAGTGGGCTACAACGTGCAATCTTCTGATTGCTTGCCCATAGACCACGATAGAATACTATTGCAGTCTATGAGATTCTGATGCTCTGTGAACAGCTTTACAGTCAGTTTAACAGGACAAGCCTGAGAACCTTCAGCAGGGCCCAGAGCTGTCATGGGAACCCATTTGAGACCGTCAATTTCACTACGGGGGCTCCAATCAGAAGGCAGAGAGAGAGAGCCCACTCTCTCCACCTAACCCCAAAGATACCATGATCTCTATTGACCACGGAATCTGAGAGGTTAAATGACTGGGTTCAGCGTCATCGCAACCAGATGCCGGCTGGACACGACCACCACATTCATCTGCAAGTGAGCGCTGTAGGTGGCCATTTCCAGCAGCAGTCACTGAGATGGATGGAGCAGCAGTGGTGATGCCCAACCTGCTGCTCCCTTTATTCAGGGAAGAAAACAGGACAACCCCTTTAAGCCACATTTTAGGGCTTGTCTGAGATTGTGCATTATCTTGGACAACCCCTTTAAGATGCAGCTAGCACCCGCTGCAGACCCCCTGGCGATGAGCAGATTGTCTGGGGTCTGACTGCTGAAAGCGAAATGTAACGACCACAGGAATGGAGGCGACAACCGGTTACTGCCTCCATTATAGCCCTAATAGGTTGTCACCAAGCTGCAGACAGGGCTCCATGACACAGGCTCTCCATTACCTGGACCTCTGGAAGAAGCTGAAGGAGGACACATCGTAGGCACTTTTCAGCAGATGGACCTTGTAGTCTCCCTTATACAGTATACTCAGACTGTACAGCCTCATGGTTCCTTCTCCTGTAGGGGGCACAATAACGGGTTACACGTAGAGCGGCAGCGGCCCCCCCCATACCCCCGGCACAGCCCGCGGCCTCCTCACCTGGGCTCGGCTCTCCTCCCCCGCCCTCTTCTCTAGGATGTCTCTGTTATCGGTTTCGCTCCCGGCCACGGAAGCGGCCCTTCCCGTTACACGTCACAAGCCGGAAGTGCGTCCGGTGCTAAATTGTTCCCGTCCGGAAAAGCCGCATGCCAGTGAGCGCTGAGGGGAGAAGGTTCCTAGACGGGAAGAGACTGCGCACAGGGAGGGGACCGCTGAGCCCTCCAGATATGCAGGACCACTGTATATGCCATGTAGTCACCCTCATGCCATACCTGCCCATGGCTGTGCCCTCCAGATATACAGAACCATTGTATATGCCATGTAGTCACCCTGTCCTGCCATATCTGCTCATGGCTGTGCCCCCCAAATATACAGAACTACTGTATATGCCATGTAGTCACCCTGTCCTGCCATATCTGCTCATGGCTGTGCCCCCCAAATATACAGAACCATTGTATATGCCATGTAGTCACCCTGTCCTGCCATATCTGCTCATGGCTGTGCCCCCCAAATATACAGAACCACTGTATATGCCATGTAGTCACCCTGTCATGCCACTAGTCACCCTTTCCTGCCATATCTGCTCATGGCTGTGCCCCCCAAATATACAGAACTACTGTATATGCCATGTAGTCACCCTGTCATGCCACTAGTCACCCTTTCCTGCCATATCTGCTCATGGCTGTGCCCCCCAAATATACAGAACTACTGTATATGCCATGTAGTCACCCTGTCCTGCCATATCTGCCCTTGGCTGTGCCCTCCAAATATAAAGGACCACTGTATATGCCATGTATTTGTTCTGGTTCTGGCCAAGCTGCCAGTTCGGTTGATGTACTGCTCCAAATTAATTAATGTACGTGCACGGAGAGATCAAATCTGAGACAACTCACAGCTAGGAGTTAAAACAGTATCTCTAGTTTATTTCTGAAAACAGCATAGGTTTTACGACATGAAGAAGTGGGAGGGGGGGGGGGTGAAAGATAGAGTATATCTTTTCTATTGGCTACGAACACTATACTGTAACCTTGACGGCCAGAGTAAATTCCTCCCCCCTCCCCCCTTGCTCGTGGGAGAAACCGTTACTTCTTCTTTCTTTGTAACTGATTGCTTGAGCTGAACGGAAACCTCTTTGTAACTGCTTGCTTGAGCTGAACGGAAACCACAAAGAAACACATGATATAACACAAAATAAGATTCTAGTTTATAGGTGTTGGCTGAATGCCTGGCCGCCATCTTAGCTAAACATAGTCCTCAACAAGCAAGTATCCATTTTGTATCAATAGTCCATAACATATTCACCCTTTCCTGCCATATCTGCTCATGTATGTGCTCCCAAAATATACAGAACTACTGCAGACATCCCAACCTGCAAAAACTCATTTCAGGGAGGTTTTCTTTTTTTTGTTCTTTCACAAACTTTTTATTACATTTTCCAGACATATGAAGTATCTGCACACTTTGCTCTATGGTGTGGAGGACTGGGCTCATTACCCTGCCCCAAATTATCATATTTATGTATATGATTAAAGGGATTCTGTCACCACCTAGAAGCCCTGTGAGCTAAACATCTGCTCATGTCCAGGGTAGCATTCTGATTTCTAAGGTGGCCTTATAAAAGCTATTTGTGGCTTTATTCTGCGGAAAAACAGGTTTTACTAACCTGTCAATCATTGAATTAAGGTGCCCAAGCAGGGGAGGTCTGTGGATGCATGGTGCCCGGCCGCACGCATCGCCGTTCGTGCCCAGCGCCGCCATCTACTCCTCAGTGCCGCCTCTCCCTCCCCCTCCTCCTGCTTTGAGATCCAGCGCGTGCGCACAGGCTCAGCCTGATGCGCCGTTGCGGACTGCTGGCATCGGCTTCTTCTTGCACTGTGCGCACGCGCCGAGAAGGGGACACTGCTACAGGTTGCCGGAAAGGTTTACTGCGAATAAACTAGAGATGGGAAGTTCAGATCTTTCACATGAATCGGTTCATTCGCTGAGCTGACAAGAAGCAAGTGAACCCTGTGTGTAATTATCTACCCCACTGTAGGAAAAAAAACAAGCATCCGGGATTGGGGGGGGGGGGGATTTAACACTGGGGTAAATAATATAATTAAAATGGAGGGTTAAATGTGTAAATGTATTTAAAAAAAAATACATCTCTCTCAATAGTTCTATAGCTACTGAATGAGACAGAAGAAGGGATGCCTTTAACATATAGATCTTCTTGAGAAGCCAATTTGACCCTAAAGGGTTAATTCAACCTGTAATCTCAACTCTGTGTCCTGTCACTTCTCTTATCTCTCTGCTCTGCTATCAGTAAACCAGGGAGACTTGAGATCCCTGCTACTGTATATGCCATGTAGTCACCCTCTCCTGCCATATCTGCTCATGGTTGTGCCCCCCAAATATACAGAACTACTGTATATGCCATGTAGTCACCCTCTCCTGCCATATCTGCTCATGGTTGTGCCCCCCAAATATACAGAACTACTGTATATGCCATGTATTCACCCTGTCCTGCCATATCTGCTCATGGCTGTGCCCCCCAAATATACAGAACTACTGTATATGCCATGTAGTCACCCTGTCCTGCCATATCTATCCTTGGCTGTGCCCTCCTAATATAAAGGACCACTGTATATGCCATGTAGTCACCCTCTCCTGCCATATCTGCCCATGGCTGTGCCCCCCAAATATACAGACCTACTGTATTTGCCATGTATTCACCCTCTCCTGCCATATCTGCTCATGGTTGTGCCCTCCAGTCTATACACCGTGATTATAGTTGACAACCAGAATTTTAGTTTTTTTTCTAAACTTCACGGGCAGCCAACATTTTTTACGGACAAATTGGAAAACCATAATGAATTATGAAGATTATAAGTAATACATGTCTATAGCTCAATTTACTGATAAGAACTCATAACCAGAATTTACTGTGAGCTGTAGAATGATGATAATTACCACCAAAATAATTTAGTCAAATGCCACCAGCTTAAAAAAAAAAATCACAGACACATCAATTTTTTTTCACGGACACAGGAAAAAAAAGTCATCAATTTTTACGGACTGTCCACTAATTTCTGGACAATTGGCAACCCTGACGGTGATGCCATCCCATGATTGCCTAAACATGGCTTTGCTTTTCTACCACCTCTGTGCCCGGCCCCTCCAGTCATTAGTGACTGTCCCCTTCATCCATTACAGTGCCCTCTGACCTATATGGCTGTGCTAGCTCATAACTCCCAACTTTTTCGAAGGTCAAAGAGGGACAATTTTGGTTCACTGTATGAAAGATCCATTTTCCCTGCATATTTATACCCTTCAATAGTTTTCTTTTTCAATGGGTCATTGATCCAGGGAGCTATTCTGATTGGAGTCGGGAAGGAATTATTTTCCCCTTCTCTGGATCAACTTGCAGGATAACAGGCCAAACTGGATGGACAAATGTCTTTTTTCGGCCTTATTTACTACGTTAATATGTTACAATAGCGCAAAATTATCTGAATATAAAAATTTCTAAAAATCCAAATAGCATCTAATAATGAACTAATATATAAGGCGAGCTCTAATATACAGAGAGGAACCAGACAAGCATTTTCTGGATTAATATTGTAAATGTAATAAAGCAAATCTATACCTCAGATCAAAAAGAGGGACTTGAAGCAGCAAAGAGGGACTTGGTCAAAAAGAGGGACACTTGGAAGGTCTGCTAGTAGACAATTACCGTACCCTTTAATAAGTTATGATTATACTCCCATCTATCACTGTGCCTTCTGACATACAGTCAGGTCCATAAATATTGGGACATCGACACAATTCTAACATTTTTGGCTCTATACACCACCACAATGGATGTGAAATGAAACAAACAAGATGTGCTTTACCTGCAGACTGTCAGCTTTAATTTGAGGGTATTTACATCCAAATTAGGTGAACGGTGTAGGAATTACAACAGATTGCATATGTGCCGCCAAAAGTAATGGGACAATTGGCTTCTCAGCTGTTCCATGGTCAGGTGTGTGTTATTCCCTCATTATCCCAATTACAATGAGCAGATACAAGGTCCAGAGTTCATTTCTAGTGTGCTATTTGCATTTGGAATCTGTTGCTGTCAACTCTCAAGATGAGATCCAAAGAGCTGTCACTATCAGTGAAGCAAGCCATCATTAGGCTGAAAAAACAAAACAAACCCATCAGAGAGATAGCAAAAACATTAGGCGTGGCCAAAACAACTGTTTGGAACATTCTGAAAAAGAATAACGCACCGGTGAGCTCAGCAACACCAGAAACCCGGAAGACCACGGAAAACAACTGTCGTGGATGACCGAAGAATTCTTTCCCTGTTGAAGAAAACCACCCTTCACAACAGTTGGCCAGATCAAGAACACTCTCCAGGAGGTAGGTGTATGTGTGTCAAAGTCAACAATCAAGAGAAGACTTCACCAGAGTGAATACAGAGGGTTCACCACAAGATGTAAACCATTGGTGTGCCTCAAAAACAGGAAGTCCAGATTAGAGTTTGCCAAACGACATCTAAAAAAGCCTTCACAGTTCTGGAACAACATCCTATGGACAGATGAGACCAAGATCATCTTGTACCAGAGTGATGGGAAGAGAAGAGTATGGAGAAGGAAAGGAACTGCTCATGATCCTAAGCATACCACCTCATCAGTGAAGCATGGTGGTGGTAGTGTCATGGCGTGGGCATGTATGGCTGCCAATGGAACTCGCTTCACAGTGCAGTTGGACAATGACCCAAAGCATACTGCAAAAGCAACCAAAGAGTTTTTTAAGGGAAAGAAGTGGAATGTTTTGCAATGGCCAAGTCAATCACCTGACCTGAATCCGATTGAGCATGCATTTCACTTGCTGAAGACAAAATTTAAGGGAAAATGCCCCAAGAACAAGCAGGAACTGAAGACAGTTGCAGTAGAGGCCTCGCAGAGCATCACCAGGGATGAAACCCAGCGTCTGGTGATGTCGGTGAGTTCCAGACTTCAGGCTGTAATTAGAAAAGGAGAAATCCGGCACTCTGGATGCTTTGCAGTAGAAATCTTCCATTTATTGAAGCAACATAAATCCATGTACAGACAAGGGAAGGGAAGCTTACTGGATATTTAGACTTAATACCAGAATGCCTTCAAGTCTTAATATAAAAAGAGAACTTATGTATTTTTATCAATGAATTGTTTTCACAACCTGTTTATGGTAATCATGAATTTGAATACACCTTGCCATTGTTTGTTGATGGGCTCATTTTAGATTTTAACATGAATTTTACATTGTTTTGTTATGTGTCTGTTTACGACATGCGGTTTTTGTTACACTGACATAGCAGTATATTATTGTAGATCACGCTTTTTGGTATGCTTGTCAGTGTTACACCCACATGTGATTGCTACCAGGTGCATGATGCTTGTTGGATCAATTTATTTTCTCCTTTCCACCCCCACTCAGTGGGAGTGGTATTTTTAAGGGAGGTATTTATTGCTCCAGTCCAGCACCAACCTGTGTTACGACTAAGGACTTTGTCCGAAACGCGTCAACAGAGTACCGCTTGTGTCTGCCTTTTCTGTACAAGGATTTATGTTGCTTCAATAAATGGAAGATTTCTATTGCAAAGCATCCATAGTACCGGATTTCTCCTTTTCTTCTTATGTTTTGGATCCCCTGGTCCTTCCGTGCACGCGGAGTACTTATACATAGGTGAGCTGGAATTTTAACTTATTGCACATTCAGGCTGTAATTGACTGCAAAGGATTTGCAATCAAGTATTAAAAAGTGAAAGTTTGATTTATGATAGCAGACTTGAAATTAACTCTGGACCTTTTAGCTGCTCATTGTAATTGGGATAATGAGGGAATAACACACATCTGGCCATGGAACAGCTGAGAAGCCAATTGTCCCATTACTTTTGGTCCCTTAACAAGTGGGAGGCACATATGCAAACTGTTGTAATTCCTACACCGTTCACCTGATTTGGATGTAAATACGCTCAAATTAAAGCTGACAGTCTGCAGGTAAAGCACATCTTGTTTGTTTCATTTTAAATCCATTGTGGTGGTGTATAGAGCCAAAAATTTTAAAATTGTGTCGATGTCCCAATATTTATGGACCTGACTGTATATGGCTGTTCAATATTACTGTCTTCCTCCAATCATCACTGAACCTTTCTTCAATCAACTATTAGGCTACATGCACACGACCGTATGTGTTTTGCAGTCCGCAAATTGCAGATCCGCAAAAAAAAACGGGTGACATTCCATATGGCATCTGTTTTTTTGGCGGATCCGTTTTTTTTTGCGGATCCATTGTAATAATGCCTATCCTTGTCCGCAAACTAGAAAAAAATAGGACATGCACTATTTTTTTGGCGGAGCAACGGAACGGACATACTGATGCGGACAGCACACGGTGTGCTGTCCGCGTTTTTTGCGGACCCATTGAAATGAATGGGTCCGCATCCTATCCGCAAAAAAAACGGAATGGACACGGAAAGTGCTCTCCTCCTCCAACCAGCCATCACTGTGCCTTTCTCCAACCAACTACAGTATGTGTCCTCTTCCAGTTAACCATCATAATTCCCTACTCCAACCAACCATTAGTTCGCACTTTTACAGCCAACCATCACTGTGCCCCTCTCCAACCAACCATCTCTGTGCCCCGCTCCAACCAACCATCACTGTGCCCCGCTCCAACCAACAATCACTGTGCCCCCTCCAACTAATAATCACTGTGCCTCGCTCCAACCAACCATCACTGTGCCCCGCTCCAACCAACCATCACTGTGCCCCGCTCCAACCAACAATCACTGTGCCCCGCTCCAACCAACCATCACTGTGCCCCGCTCCAACCAACCATCACTGTGCCCCGCTCCAACCAACCATCACTGTGCCCCGCTCCAACCAACCATCACTGTGCCCCTCTTCAACCAACCATCACTGTCCCCTGCTCCAACCAACAATTACTGTGCCTTGCTCCAACCAATCATCACGTGCCCTACTCCAACCAACCCTCACGTGCCCTGCTGCAGCCAACTATCACCGTGTCTTTCTCCAACCAACCATCATTTTGCCCTCCTTCAACCAACCATCACTGTGCCCCTCTTTAACCGACCATCACTGTGCCCTGCTCCAACCAACCATCACGTGCCCTGAGCAGACCAACCATCACCGTGCCCTGCTCCAACCAACTGATAAAGACGCCCTAAATTAGGGCATTTTAGATACACTCTGGTGTTCCAGATCAATGTACCCCCCCCCCCCCCCAGGGGTTAATATCCACGCGTGGCTGAGAGACTAGACGCTGACACAGAAGTTGGTCAAAGCAATCTCTAACTTTTATTACATGGGATAAGCCGTATATACATCTTCTGAGGCTAAAACATTGTTTCATTGGTCAAAAAGGAAGAAGAGATAAGAGAGAGGAGATAATACACCTGCATCTGCGCACTGGGCCCTACTTTGGAATGTGAACTAATGTAAACATCTGGTTACCATCGCCATTTTGTAATGGCTTCTATTCTAACAATAATACTGCATATGTCATATGTGACACTTCAAAGAGGTGCTTCTCTATAGGCAGTGTATAATATATATCATCAAGTCATATGATTGGTCTACGCATTCCACCACACTCCATGGGACACCTGCAGAAAGATGAGAAATCAGACACTGCCCGCAGCACTTTGCCCCCCCCCCCTCCTCTCCTGCTTGAGACAAAGAGAAGGGTGGGGGGGAGGCACTTGGAGAAGAAAAAGTTTAACTCATTACAGTCCTAGATATACAAAATATAGAATAAAATTCACACATCTTTAACAGTCCCCCCTTGAATTTCATTCTCTCCCTAAACCTAACCATCTGTCCCAATGCTCCGACATCCTCTTCACCAGCTTCCACGACAAGACATACCTAGCGAACAGCCTCCCGTGACACTGGATTCGAGCACGGGGAAGTCAGATGATCTTTCCCTAACTGGCGTCGACATTATATGGGGGGACTGGAGGTCATCAATGCTTCTGATTTTCTGGATCGATGTTTTCATACAATTTTTCCATATTCTTTTGAGTCATGATCAACAGTCACACAAGGGAAAACCAGTCTCAACACTTCCTTGAAATCAATCCAATTTTCCTTTTCTTTGAGCTTCACTGTGCATGTGGTCAACAACACTCGGAATGGACCATCAAACCAGGGTTTTAGGACTTTTCTAACGTGTCTTTTATTACCACCCAATCTCCAGATACAAGTGGGTGGGTTCCTGGTACTTTATCAAAACCTGGAAGTGAAGCAAAAACTCGAAAATTTACTTTAGTCAAATGCTTATACAAACTGATCACATAGTCTGTCAGACAACCATGTTGCATCTGGAGCTGCTGTGGGAAATAAAATCCTATCCTAGGGCCTGATCCAAAAAGGACCTTATAGGGACAAAGGCCTGTCTCACAGTTAGGCGTATACCTTACTAAAAGAGGGCTACCAGCAGGCACTCTAAGGCTTTTGAATCTTTAACTTAGTGTCCCGTTCAGTTCCTTTTCCCTACTCTACTGCTGCTTTGTGGATGGTACGAAGCATGTAAGGCCTTTCCTACACCCAAAACCGTCATCATCTCCTGCATCACTTCACCTGTGAAGTGAACACCTGTGTCACTTTCAATGATCTAAGGTACCCCATACCTGCACACAACTTCGGCCATAATCTTCTTTACTTCTTTGGGTACGGTTTTGGCCATCCTGAAAACAAGTCACATATCAATACATACTCATACATGCCCACCTTGTGTATTTGAAGGTAGTATGCAAACGTTGAAACAGATACAAAAAGCAAGATGTGTTTCTTGGGTACCTTAAACACCTTGCCCACGTTGTTGTGGGCACAACTGTTTATCCTTGAGTATGTCTGACTGTTACAGTGCTGAACCCTGGGGCGTACCATATGCTACGTACTAAATCACACATAGCAGTTTTTGTCTGGTGCGTCACTCCATGGGTTGCCTGTGCCATCGTGGATTAGAGGGACCTGGGAAGGTAAAGTTTCCCTTCTTATTTGTAGTCCCCCCTTTTCCATCCACCAGTCCCGGGACTACTTATTTATCTCCCAGAGTGAGGGATATCATTGGGCCAGACTGAATCTGCTAAAAATGTTTAAAAGTAGAGCCGATACTGGATTTCCTGTTTCCTAATCTTGATCTAACTCCCCCCCTTTTCCTGTCTTTGTGTTCTCCTTATAACAAAAAACATGGGTGTCTGTGGGGACGTACAGTGATCCGGGCATGGTCAACATAGAAGACAATCCTCTCGTGTGGTGTGGATGAGGAGTACCACACACAGCACAACACTCTCTCTTCTGGGATCTGGGTCCCACAGACTGTCACGGAACCATGAACCAGACGTACAACAAGGGATAAGTGAAAATAAGAAGGCTTTATTGAAAATAAAGCTGTAAAGCAAAAGTCCAAACGGATGGCGAAACCGAAGCAGAGTCTTTGCGAAGCCAGAGGTCAGGCACCAGAAGGGTAGTCAGACGAAGCCAGGATCAGGAACCAGCAGGGTAGTCAGACGAAGCCAGGATCAGGAACCAGCAGGGTAGTCGGACGAAACCAGGATCAGGAACCAGCAGGGTAGTCGGACGAAACTGGATCAGGAACCAGAAGCAGCAGCAGTCTAGAAGCATGTGAACACAGGAGGACCAAGCAAGGAACTGAAGCCACAGACCTCCTATATATATGAGCTGGGCATCCAGCTCCTCCCAGTGGGAAGGAGGAGCCGCAGGGTGGGAGGCTACAAGAAACCCAGAAACCAAGATGGCCGCCAGCACATGTCAAACGAAGGAGAACAGCAAGAAGGTAAGACCATGACACAGACTCTGCAGGCCCATCATAGGGTGGCAGACTTACTTTTTCCTCACTTCAATGAGGCGTTTGACATCAGGGCTGTAGCAATGCCAAAGGAACACTACCTATGGTTGGCACCACTGAACCACCCAATGCCGCTTGATGTTACTCTGCATTTTGGCTTACAGAAGTATCCAACTTTCCCTATCGCAGAATTAATAGACTGGAAAACACAACAGGACTTCTCATCTTCCATGGGAGTGTCTTATAACTAGGGGATGGGCACAAAGGCTGTCGTTGTCTGTAACGTCCACCCCTATCCTCCTCCCTCCGCTCTGAGTCATCTAAGTCCACCCCCTTCAGTTGGACGCTGTGGTCCTTCTTTTGTCTGTCAGTAATCTGCCAGCTGTCCATTAGAACAGAGCTCTGATGTTTAGCACAACACTTAACATGTAACACGTAACTTCAAACATTGAAACAAACAGATCTGACAATACAGACATGAACACACAAAGGGCCCATAAGAAACTTTTCATTGACTTCGATAAAAAAAAATGTACAGCTTGATCAATGCTGTTGGCACCAATAAAAACCAAAAACTTCCATGAAAAATAAAATAAAACCCTCAATGCGCATATTATTTAAAAAAAACAAATACCGTACTCCATACGCATTCATATACATTTTCATGTACTCATTTTCATTAACAGTTCATAATCAGTCTTCACACATATTCGCCTCAATTACAACTCAAAGCCACACCCATTCACATTCCACTGAATCATTTATGTCTTCCAACCCACATTGTTTCATCCCAAAACTTGCAGCACAGACAAACACAGCTTTCCTGGAAACAGATAGCCACACCACACCCAGAATTGCTGATGGTCTGTCGCTGTAAGACAATATACATGTTATAATCATACAGTCATTTTGTTAAAAGCTGGATTCCCACAGTACACTGCTTGGGAAAGAAGAAAGAAGATTATTGAACAATTCTTTGTCTTCTATAATAATATTACACATATAACATCACTTACTCTGCATGATTCCCTGCCCCCATGATTCCCTCCCCCCTTTCCCTGCTCCTCTTATCTCAGGAATGTTTCTGTATGAAGGTGGGGGGGGGAAATGAATTTCTCTATTTCACAGT